>NC_071536.1:998539-1364505 GCF_026979565.1 Vidua chalybeata
TCAGCTGCTGGCAAGTCCCATAGAGCTTTCTCCTGTCTCCTTTCCATCATCTCTTGCAGCTGGGCTGCCCAGCCTAGACAAACCCGCAGCCTCAGGGCTGGTCCCTGATTTCCCATCCCTGCCCTTGTACTGGCCAAGAGCAGCCTGGAATTTCAGCTGGATGCACTTTTGGAGCACCAGCCTAACCAGAACCAGCCCATCTTACCCCTTGCCCTGCATCCCCACATCTTCCCTGGTGCTCCTACCACACCTCTCTGCAGAATCCTACCCTGTTCCAGCCATGCAGCTCCTTTACTGCAGTCACAGCTGGAAAATGTGGGATTTGAAGAGCAAAGTTTGGCAAAGTGGCCGGTGTCACTTGTGCATCTTGTGCACAGAGCATCAATTCCCATCATCCTGCTTCCTAGGTAATATGGGAATTGTTTACTCTGCTTCCCTCTTCCCTTTTTTTCCCTTTTTTTTTTTTTTCTTTTTGATTATTTTGAAAGTTTAGCTGTAACAAATCCCCAAACTCTCCTGCCTTTGCCAAGGCCACTGTGAATGATGGAGTTATGGATGAATACTTATAACACTTGCTTTGATGTCTTGCATGTCTTTAACCAAAGGCACACAGGGAATTTGTTTGGACAATGAACGTGAATTCTGTTGGGGTTGATATTGTAGCTTTTTAAAGAGGGCAGATGTACCCAGAAACAAAACTGTAAACTGCTGTATTTTCCCCAGAGATCTCCTGTTGCTTTAATAATCTACTTCTCTGGGAATCTCTTCAAGTATCAAGGGCCAATTATGTGCTGCCTGGAGAGGACCAGGGAGGGCTGTTTTTGTGTCACAGGCTGGTCACAGGTCCTCCCTGGCTCACTGCTGGGAATCCGTGGGGCAGAGATAGTAATCATTTCTGTTCATCTCCCATCTCCTCTTTGCTCAGTGGGGGAACCTCTCAACAGGACTGTGTGGTTTCTGCTGATGTTTAGACAAGACATTAATTGAAAAACCTCAGAAAAACTGATCACAACTGGTTTGTGACAAGGTAGGGTGGGAAGTGTCTCGTGGAGGAGGTCAGGTCTTCTGTCAGCTTGATTTTTAGGGAAAGAAGTGTCTTGGTTTTTAATATTCAAGTGAATAGAAACACAAGTCCCCTTCCTCAAAACAACAGGCTTCATCTTTTAATAAATAGTTCATTTTTGTGGCCTGACTACAGACTTTATCAAGACTGCATCTTGCTTCTCTCTGCAGGGGCAGCTCTCCCCAACTGGATCCTCTTACATGTTTGTTTGGAAAGGGAAAATCCTCAGGACAAGTCTGGGGTCTTGTGTGAAACCAGTGTTTGTTTGGAGACAGAGCAGATGATCTGTGCTTAATTATTTGGAGAGGCTGCCAGCAGATAGCTTATTTCTAAAGGAAGAGTTTTATTACAGCATCTTTGCTGGCTTCAGCCTTTCTCACCAAACTCATGGGCTTTTTTCCACTATTTGAGCTCAGAGGTGTTCTGTTCTTTCTTTTTGGTTCCTGGAGGTAGGAATAGATGTTCTGGAGATGGTTCTGCTTTTAGAACCAGGATCTCACCATCTCTGGCATTCCAGGTCGTGGTCAGTACCTTCCAAAGGGCGCTACTTCAGCACTGAGACTCACAGGCTGCTGCTTAGGTCCCAGGGTCCTTGAAATTCGGGTAAAGGCTTCAAAACTCTTTGGGTTTTTCCATCAAAAAGTGGTTCCTGACTTTGCTGATGAAGGCAGGCAGATACTGTTTTTGCTTTAATGAAGAAAAGTTCAGCTCTTGAAGGCTAAAGCTGCAATTTCATTTGAACAGTTTAATTTAACGTGGTATTTAACTCAATATCTCATGCATGAAGTATTTCATATATTTAATAATGTGTGTGCCTATTTTGGAATGAGATTCAGTTCCTCTTCTCCATGATACAGTTAGGGGAGCCATCTCAGGCTGGGAGGAGCTGGATGAATCCAGGTGGAATGTGGTGCTGAGATCACTGGCCTCGTTTTCGTATATATATATTTTGGCTTTTGCAGTCCCTCCTTCAGCTGCACAGCTCAGTCTTTTCTGAGAGACTGGTTTTTCTGTAAGTTTTATCATTACAATGTAGAAACAGTATTTCATGTTCTGTAGATCTCACGAGGCACTTCAGAACTTTGAGGGGAGTGACCAGAGTTCTGACTGAGCTTTCTGCTTTCTTTAGCTCCCTGGGCACAAGTACTAACCAGGCTACAACGCTGATGTTGGGGACAAGTGGATCTGGCTGAAATGAAATCTGTTCCTGCTGGAGCCCTGGCCAGGATGGACCACAGGACCTGAGGGAAGAGGAGCCACGTTCAGTGCACCTGCTGCACATCACTTGTGTAGCACCAAGGAAACACTGCTGAAATCATTTCCTGTCCCCAGCAGAAGGGAGTAGACTCCCAGAGGGAAAAACACTTCATTCTGGTTTGTTTTTCCCTGAGGAACTCAGGGATGTTGGATAGTCAGTGTGGGATAGCCAAGTGAGCTGGGGCAGGCTGAACATCAGAGCTGAATTTTCTCTTCCTCGAGACTGTGGCACATTATTATCCAGGATTAGTGTTGTTCTGCTGATTCAAGAGGAATTAAACCTGTACCCTCCTGGCTCTCACAAAAGTTAGTATCTTGTTCTGTTGTGCGTGGTGTTCTGTGAGGTTCATTAGAAGCAACAATGTGTTCTGAAAGGCACTGACTGGACCTCAGCAAAGCATAAGAAGTTCTTTGAGAGATGGAAATGAGTTATCTCAATTAATACAGCAAAAATCTCTGCTTAAAATTCTAAAAAACAGTCAAAATAATTGCCAGCAGTTGTACTTACAGCTTCTTGCTTTGATTCTACTATAGAGTGAGATATTTGTTGGCTATAAAAGACAAGTGAAATTATTATTTTTGCAAGTTCCTGAAAGTCCAAGTTGGAAGGGTTCTTTTAAAAGAAATCATTCAATTTAGTATTAGTCACAGAAATGAGGTACCTTGGCATTGGTTCAAGCACCACTGTCCAGATTTAGGCTGCAGTTAATTTTGCATTTCCAGCATGGGGCTCACTGCTTCAGCCACTGAGGAAAAGGGCTGCCAGGCATTCCAGAATTTAGGGCAGTGCCTTGGAGTTAAGCAGCCAAGTCTCGCTTGTGCCCCTTCCTGTATCGAAACCAGTATGAAGAGTCCCTTAATGAGAGCCTTGGGGGCCTGGTGAGCTACTGGATGAAGGAGCAGTGGGAAGAACTGTGGCTCTTTTTGCTGATCCTGTAGGGCTTTGCTTCCGTGTTTCATGTCTCATCCATCTGTCCTCTGGGAAGGGATGCCTGAACCCTTCAGGACTCCCAGCCAGTGCAGTGAGATCCTGAGCAGTGTGAGCCTCCCTCCACCTGCCCAGAGCACCATGTCCCAGCTCTGAGGGGTGTGGGGATGAAAGGAGCACCCGCTGTGGTTTTAAGATTCCTCTGGAGAGTGCAGCTCTGTTTGTACATGTCTCCTCCATCCTGGTGTCGCCAACTTCTCTGGGTGCTGGAATTCACTTGGCAGTGTGTGCAGCCCAATGCCAGGTCTGGAGAGGTGTTTTGTGCTGTGGGTAGAGCTGGAGAAGCTGCTGTGGGACACTGTGGGGGGCTCACTGGGGTGCAGAGCAGCTTTAGGAGCCTTCCCCACCCACTCCAGCAGCACGGAAGGCTGAGCTTTGGATATAAAAGACTTTAATTCCACTCAGGAAAAGTAAGGCTGGTGAGCCCTGTGGTATGACAACATGCATCTCAAGCACTTTCAAAAACTTTTGTTCAGGCTTTAACTCTGCTTTAAAACTGTTTATAAGCTAAATCTGTGAAGGAAATAACTTTATCTCCCTTTGCTGTAGGAAGGAGCACTAGCTTTTCTCTTCCCTCCTCTGTGTTTTTCTCTTCCCTCCTTCCCACTCCAACACCTCAAGAAAAATCTCTTAGCAAACCAGGTGTAGAGATTTGGGTTTTGGAGGCTATGCTGTGCCAGTTGGATGAATCTATCTCCAGTTCTTAGTTGTATAGGGAAAAATAATACAGCTCAAATCCTCTCCATGCTTCTGCGTAGGGGCATGTATGAAACCCATCTGCAGTCTGTCCTCTCTCTCCAAATTCCAATTGCCTGGGGTTTGCCTCTTGCCTGTCCTGTCCTGTGCTTGGCTCTGCCTGCTTTCCCAGGGCAGATTCTCTGGGGAAGGTCCCATTTATGGGCAAAACCACCAGCTTTCCCTGTGGTCACTCCAGCTCAGCAACAACCTTGCCCTTGGCTTCACTTTGCACAGGAGGGGAGAGAGGAGATGAGTGACTGGTGCTTGTCTGTGCTATCCCAGTATGTCTATTAATAGCTTCCCCCTCAGCTGGGGAACCAGGACCTGGATCAATCTGATCGGTCCACAGCCGTGATTTAACACGAGAGAGGTGGTGAGCCCTCTTGAAAAGGCGTGTCCGGAGTCCCTGCGAGGGATCGGGAAGACAAGACACCGTTGGGATCCTCTCTAGGACCAGGTGCAGCCCCGAGCAGTTTGCCGTAGCCGGACGCCTCTGCCTTCCTTTGGAAGGTACTGATTTTCTGATAATAGTACTGCCCTGACCTGGGGTGGACTTTAACTTTGGGAAGAGATGTCTGCAGACCTGAGCACTCGTTTTTATTGTGTAGATGGTCTTATGTTTGCCGTCTGGAGAGATCTGGCTCGGAACCATGGAGTCTCTATCTCCGACAATGATTTATTGGAGTTTCTTGAATTTGCAAACAGTCGTGTTTTTTTTCACGAGTCTGGCTTTTTCCCTGGATCCAGAGGCTTGGAGGTCCCTGTATTTCGTCGTCAGGCAACGCGTCAGGCAAGATTTCCGAGTAACTGGGTACATGATAGTTTTTTTAAAGCTTTTTCCGATAGTCCTGGGATGGACCCCAGTGAGCACGTCTGTACGGGGCGGGGGTGTCCCCCGCACCCAGCGGGGGCCCTTCAGCCCCCCCCGTCACGGCCGGATGGAGACCAGTTTGTTCAAGGACAGTCTTCGCTGCTGGTGCCTGCCGCGCAGGGCGCGGGGCAGAGCCTTTGTGCAGGGCTCAGAAGTTTTTTTTCTGCTTCTGCACAAGAGGAGCCGTCTCCACCGCCTCCTCCTCCGCCTCCTCCTCCTGAAGCGTGCGAGCCCCTCCTCCTCCCCTCGGAGGCTGCGGAACCACTGCCGGCCCCGGCGGAGGCACCGCCTCCCTTGCCGGTCCGCCCGCCCGCAGCCGTGCCGCCTCCTCCTCTGCCCCATTCGGAGCTGAGAGAAACACTCGCCACTGAGAGCCAGCCTGAAACCGCTCCAGCGAAAGCTGAGACACCGCCTCCCCCGCCGCTTCGCGCCGCCCTGGCCGCGCCCGCGCCGGCCCCGCTCGCCGCGTCAGCCCCTGCCTCGGAGTCGGCGGCCGCGCCTCCGGCAGTGACAGCGGCGCCTCCGGCACCGCCCGTCATTGCTCCGGCGGCGGCGGCCGCGCCCCCTGCCCCGGCGGCCGTTCCCTCCCCGGCGGCCGGCCCCGCCGCGCCGGAAGCGACTGTTCTCTTCGCGCACCACGCCGCGGAGGGCGAACGCCTGCTACCTGCGGCGGCTGCAATCTCCGCTCCGCAACCTGCCTCTGCAGCGGCTTCGCTCTGCCCCCGCCGCCTTTGGAAAGCAGCCCCCCTGCGCCGCAGCCGGCAATCGATCCATCAGCGGCAATGCCCGCGGCGCCGGCCAAGGACCTCCCCCCACCAGCTCCGTCACCGGCATCGGCCGTGACGCCCGCCTCGCCCCCCTCCCCGCTGATTCTACCGGGTCACCAGGCGCTGCGAACAGCGACAGCAGCGAGCACCAACAGCCTGGCTCCTCGCAGGGGTGTGCACCCCCGTGGCTGAGCACCAGCCTGATCATGCTGTGGAATCTGAAGGTTCCTCTGGGGAACACACCTTCCCTGCTGTGTCCTGGGGCAGCCCGTGCGTCCCGCTCCCGTTCGGGGGGCGGGAACAGCGGCGTCCCAAGAGGCTGTGGCTTCAGCAGCGCCCGGGTGGCGTGGGGGGAAGGCAAAATGCTGGAGGAGTTGCCGTGACGCTGGCCGCATGATGGGGGCTGTGAAGATGAAGAGCCCGTCCCACTGGCCGGGCTTGGGCCGCCCGCCGGGGCTCGGGCCACTGCCCTGCCGGCCGGGTCTGGGCTCCTTGGTCCAGCCTCCCGGCCTGGGGCCCCCGTACCCCCCACGGCCGGGTTTGGGATCCTTGTTCCGCCCACCCGGACCGCGTCCACCGTCCCGCCCAGCACCGCAGGGTCCTAAAACCTGCTGCTGATGGGCATTCTGATTCTGAAAAAAAAAAATCATTAAAATTAGTTTTAAGATTAATTAAATAGAGATGGTTGAAAAGACAAAACATGAAAAAGTGGTTGATTTAAGAGCTTTGGCCATAGCATTCCAGGAATTTTCTCAGTTCTTTTGAATTTGGTGATTTTTTTTTTTTTTGCACGGGAAAGGTATGTTTGCATGGTTGACGATCACCCAGATGTATTTGCATCAAAATCAGGGGAGTTTGGAAAATCATGATCCGGAGATGATTTCCAGCTCTGCTCATTTGAGTTTTATCAGCTGTTGCAGTCTCTGAGACAACATTCAGTGTTCTGGTGTTTGATAATTATATGATGTCACATTTAGTGGTTTTCTATGGTTTTTTAATTGTTTCAGGACTTTCTTCAGTTCTCTGTTTCAGGATTGAGAAGGACTTTTAAGGATGTCAAGATCAACATCTCCAGTCAATGGACACCTTCTCCTGACACTCAGCTGTTTGGACTTTGAAACTTGAGCATTCTTTTCATTGTTATTTGGGTGTTTATATTGTAAGCTTTGTTTTAGAGATTTGATAGAAGTAGGTGCTTGGCAGGTAAAGGATCTCTTTGAACATTCCACATCGGCATCTGATTCGGCTTCTGATTGATAACTAGCAAATTGATAAGGGAACCTCTTGAGATGTGTTTGCTCTCTCTTTTGCAAGGGCCCTGCAGAAGAATTGCAAATGCAGCTTTTTAATTTTTTTAAATTTATTTATACAGAAAAGGGTGATATGTGGCAAGCATATTTCTCTCTCAGGATTTTTCATAGAGGTGCACAGAGATAAAGAAAGAGAAAACAAATTCTATGTCTGCTCCTTGTTTTTCCTATGTGGAATGTGTTTGGAGAATTGTTCAACTGGGTTTGCATGCATTTTACAATAGAGCACCACAAGGCCTTGGAGTGCCAGGCGACGCCACTCCCTGCATTCACTCTGCAGGTGCCTTGACATGATCTTCAGGACGCTGCCACCACATTTACTCATGTCCAGGCGCTCGAGGACCTGAAAGGCACAGGGCAGTGACAGGGGACCCAGCCGGCAGGAGCCCAGAAGTGCACAGGGCTGGGCCCAGGCAGCAGCACAGGGCGTGGGCACTGTCCTGGCAGCTGTGGCTACGAGAGGGCAGAGAGCTGGGAGGCAGCTCAGCGAGGCAGCGCTGGCCAACAGGCTCACCTCCACAAGGAATGCCAGGAAGGGCAGATCCTCCCTGCTGAGCTGCCGGAGCAAGTGGAGTGTGATGTGAGAACACAAAGGGATCAAAACACGGAGCATCTTCCTGGCAGGGGGGAAAAAGACACCAAAGCCCTGAGGTGGGGAGACCAAACCTCTCCCAGCACTGACTCACAGAGCTCTGGTCTTTCCCCAGCATCCCTGGAGGGGATGTGAGCGCTTGGACAGGCAGCCCCTTCTGGGCACCCTCCTCTCCCAGCCTTTTCCAGTCTTCTTGGCCATCCCTCGCTGACGAGGCCCTCTGGCCCATGACCACAGGGACTGTGTGGGGCACAGGGCACAAATGCTGGGGGCAGTGGGCAGAAGGGGGTCTCACCTGGCCAGCAGACCCACGGCATAGTGCTGGGTGTGAGCACACAGCAGCGTGTCCCAGCCACCCTTGCGCTCCATAGCCACCACCACATGGTCACACTGCAGTCGGTAGAGCAGAGCCTTCATGGCCTGCACTGCAAACCTGTGTGCAGAGCAAAGCCCAGGTCACACTGGGAGCACTGCCGCTGGCCACAAGGGCACAGGAAGGACAGGAGGACTGGGACTTATTTCCAATCATTTTATTGAAATTTAATTGTTTTATTGCAATTGTTTCTTTGTTGCAATTGCAGAGTTCTCATTTTGTATTTCCAATTAATTTAATTCTGATAATTTTTATTTTAATTGAATTATTTTATTTTAATTATTTATTTCAATTGTCTTAATTAAATGCCAATACTTTAATTTTTTGTTTGATTTCAATCACTTGATTATTCAATCTGGTGTTAATTACATTATTTTAGATTGTTGTATTCAATATTTTGGATAGAATTTATTTTTGACCAATCAAGGTTCCAATTGTTTTATCAGTTTATTTTGTAAAGAGTAATTTCAGTTGTCCTATTTCATATAAGTGTAGATCCTTTCATGAGCTCATTTGAGTTACTGGTTGCTAGGTTAGTTAGTTGTCCAGTTCATTTATCAAATGGGGCTGTGTACTAGTAAGAACTCCCATAGGGGAAGGACTGAGAAGGGTAAGCTGAAAGAAATTCCACCCAGTAGCCCTTTAGGAGAAATAATTGAAAAATGGGAAAGTGATGAGAAGTTTAAGGAATTAGATAAAATAAAGATGAGACAGTATTGGGTCGAGATATGGCCAAAGGAAGCTCTTCAAGAAGGGTCAGTTTACTGGCCTTGGTATGGTTCAAAGGACAGGTGGTTGTGTTTAGCTGTAAACAAACATGTGAATTCGAGGGAAAGTGTGAGTAAAGAAGAAACTAAGTATGCAAGTTGTTGGTTAGAAAGTAATACCCTGGAGGAAAAAGCTAAAGCGTACAAAGTGTCCAAGGACATTAAGGACGTGGAAGATGCAAGGGAAGAGCCCATAAGAAGGTGAGACCCTTTAGATTATCTTCCACCCTCTCCCCCTGCTGTTCCTCCAACACCTCCACCTGTCCAACCTACGCCTTCAACCTCTCAAACTCCTCCCCATATTCTCTGCACACCATCAGTAGGAAGTACATTAACAACCTCAAGTCAGCTGGTTATAAGCCCTGACTCCAGTATTAATGTTTTGTCTTACCCTCCAAACCTCCTAATATCGGGTGCTAATCAACCTCCTCCACAGAATGTTGTCTTAACCCCTCCAAGACACATAAGTGAGACAAAGATTGAAGAGAGAGCGGGATCAGTAACAAACAGTGATTGGCAGAATAGTGTGCAAGGTAATAAAGTTCAAGGTTGTAATTGTGGTAAAGCTGAAACATATAGTCCAATATCCCACCATTATAACACTTGATTGAAAACAAAAGAGTGCTGCTCAGGAGGAGAAAGGGCAGAAAGACTATTTCCCCTAAGGGAAGTTCCCATGGGAGGAGCCAATGAGGGAATAGGATTTGTGAATGCCCCATTAAGAGCTTCCGAGGGGAGGAATTTTAAGAAAGAAATAAAGACCTTAGTAGAGGATCCCCTTGGAATCGCAAACCAGCTAGATCAATTCCTAGGTCCTAATATCTATACCTAGGAAGAATTAAATTCAATAATGGGGATTTTATTTTCTCCTGAGGAGATACAGCTGATACGAATTGCAGGAGTAAAAGCATGGGAGAAAGAAAATAGAAGGGGCAACCCCGCAGATGTTCCCCCCGGGGAATGTTAAAATGCCTCTAACACCACTGGATTGGAACCCGAATAATGAAGCAGGGCGGAAAAGTATGAGGGAATATAGATCTCTGATCATAGAAGGAATCAGGGGCGCAGTTCCCAGAGCAAACAATGCAAAGCTAGCATTTGATAGCCATCGGGAAAAGGACGAGGCTCCAAGTGCGTGGTTAGCCCGGTTCAAAAGAAATTTTCAACTTTACTCCAGTGTGGACCCAGAGAGCCAGGAGGGAAAGGTACTCATTAGGGTACACTTTGTGACAAGGGCTTGGGATGATATCAGGAAAAAATTAGAAAAGCTTAAAGATTGTCAGGAAAGGAGTTTAAATGAGTTACTAAAGGAAGCACAAAAGGTGTATCTAAAGAGGGAGGAGGAAAAGGCGAAAATGAAGGCAAAGATCATGATAGCAGTAGCAAGGGAAAGTCAGGGAAAACAGGAAGATACCCAAAAGGAGGTAGAATGGTATAAGAGGGAGAGAAAACCAGACCAAAGAGGAGAATTTGAAAAACCAGAGTGCTTTTACTGCGGTAAAGGGGGTCATGTTAAGAAATATTGTAAGCAGCTCATAAAGGACCAGAAATTATACAGAGAAACTGAGACAGGAGTTGGAGAAGGAGAAGATTAGAGATGTCAGGGGCTCTATTCTCTGAGGGCAGTAAAAGATTTAAAAGCGGAGCCCTTGATAAATTGAGAAGTAGGCCCTCAGAGAGAAGAATTTGAATTTTTAGTAGATACAGGAGCTGATAGGTCATGTGTTTTTAAGATACCAGAAGGAGCAAACTTAGTAGAGCAACTTGTAAAGTAAGAGGGGCAAGCAACAGTCCATTTGAAGTACCTGTAATTAAACAAGTAATAGTGAGAGGAAATTCAAGGGAAGGATGTGTTGATTTACTATTTATGCCTAAGTTGAACTGTAACTTACTCGGCCGTGATTTACAAATAAAGATGGGGATGGGGTAGTTCCGAAAGAAGGGAAGATGGTAGCAACAATTATGAGATTATATAGAGAAGACGAGAAAGAAATAGATTCCCAGGTGTGGGCAGAAGAGGGTGGTTGAGGTTTATTAGACATACCACCGATAGAGATAAAAATGAAACCTGGAACTACAGCCATTCAAGTCCGTCAATATCCCATCTCAGCTGAAGGAAAACAGGGGTTAAGTCCCGTAATAAAAGGATTGATTCAAGATGGGATATTAGAGCCGTGCATGTCACCCCAGAATACACCAATTTTACCAGTTAAGAAACCGGATGGAAGATAGCGGTTAGTACAGGATCTAAGAGAGGTCAATAAGCAAACTGTAGCCAGATATCCAGTAGTGCCCGACCCTTACACTCTGTTGAATAAAAAACCACCAGAACATTCCTGGTTTAGTGTGACAGCTCTTAAAGATGCGTTTTGGGCGTGCCCATTAGCAGAGGAAAGTAGGGGGTGGTTTGCTTTTGAATGGTATGGTGAGAACGCAGGGAGAAAACAACAATATCAATGGATGAGATTGTCCCACGGGTTTACTGAATCACCAAATTTGTTTGGACAAGCACTGGAAGGGTTATTAGAGCAATTTGAGCCAAAACAGAATAGCCAGATTTTACAATACGTGGATGATCTATTAATTTCAGGGGAGCAAAAGGAACTAATATGAGAAACTACTGTAGAAGTTTTAAATTTTCTGGGGAAAAAAAGGGGTTAAAAGCATCAAGGAAAAAAGCTCCAATTTGTAGAGCAAGAAGTAAAATATTTAGGACATTTAATTGGGAAAGGTTATAAGAAATTAGCAATGAGTAGAATTGAGGGAATCCTATCCCTGCCCTCCCCAAAGACAAAAGGGGATGTAAGAAAATTATTAGGTTTGGTTGGGTACTGTAAATCCTGGATTGATGGACACACCAAGTTAGTTAAATTTTCATACCATCAATTGGTTGAGACCAGGACTTTTGAATGGACTGAAGCAGATGAGGGGAAATTAATGGAATTGAAGGAAAGACTGATGAAAGCTCCGGTTTTAAGTTTGCCTAATTTGGAAAAACCTTTCGAACTGTTTGTAAATGTAGATGAAGGAATTGCTTAATGGTGTATTAGTGCAAGAGTGGTGCGGAGAAAGGAAACCGGTTGCGTATCTATCTAAATTGTTAGACCCTGTGGTGAGAGGCTGGCCCACCTGCCTACAGTCAGGGGCCACTACTGTGACTCGAATTGAGGAAAGTTATCAACTAACTTGTGGAGGTAAAATTAAGGTACATATCCCCCATGATATAAAATTAATATTAAGCAAGAAAGGTAGTCAATGGATTACGGACAGTCGATTACTGAAATATGAAATGAAGTACTCACTAATATTGATAACATAGAACTTACAACTACAAAAGTGCAAAACCCTGCACAGTTTTTATATGGGAAATCAGAAGGCCACCTTGAACATTGTTGTGAAGAATTAATTGATCTGCAAACTAAAGCAAGATCTACAAGAATTCCCTTTATTAGAAGGGGAAGTGTTATTTGTAGATGGCTCTTCTCGAATTGTCGAAGGGAAAAGGATGTCAGGTTACGCAGTCATAGATGGGGAAACGATGAAAGTAATAGAGAAAGGAAAATTGCCAACGAAATGGTCAGCTCAGTGCTGTGAATTGTATGCCCTAGTAAGAGGTCTAATTTGGTTGAAATACAATAAAGGAACTATCGATACTGATTCTAAGTATGCTTATGGAGTTGTTCACACATTCAGTTAGATTTGAGGGGAAAGAGGGTTCATAAACTCTAAAGGTAAAATGTTAATTCATGAAGAATTGATAAAAGACATATTAAAAGCACTAAAAGATCCATTAGAAGTCGCAGTAGTACATGTTAAAGGACATCAAAGGGGGACATCAATAGAAATACTCGGAAATAATTTAGCGGATCAGACAGCTAAAGAGGCAGCTTTAGGAAAAGAAGAGCGGCTATTTAAAATAGAAAACCTAAGAGTAATAGATGGGGAAGAGATTCCAATATTCACAGAACAAGAGCAAGAAGAATTGCAAAAACAAGGGGGCGTTAAGGATGAATTTGGGAAATGGACAATGCCTGATGGGAGGCAAGTATTGAATAAAAATCTATCTCGGAAAATCCTAGAAATTCTGCATGCCTCTACGCATTGGGGAACTCAAGCACTGTGTGATCACTTCTTAAGAACATATGTGCGGATTGGGTTATTTGGGCTAGCAAAAGCTATAACAAAGGATTGTATGACTTGTCAGAAAAGAAATAATAAAATAATGAAGAAAGTACCTGTAGGGGGAAGAGAATTAGCTAAAAGGCCTTTTCAGAATATACAAATTGACTTCACTGAATTTCCTCAAGTACAGAGGTTTAAATATTTATTAGTTATCATCGATCACCTTACCCATTGGATAGAGGCTTTTCCAACAGTAAAAGCAACTGCGGAAACTGTTAGTAAAATTCTACTTGAACAAATTATCCCACGTTATGGTATAGTGAATACAATAGATTCAGACAGAGGGCCTCATTTTACTGCTAGAATTTTACAAAATGTAATCAAAACCCTTGGTATGACTTGGAAGTTGCATACTCCTTGGAGGCCCCAAAGCTCAGGAAGAGTAGAGCGAGCTACAGGACCAGACCCTGAAAATTACACTTGCCAAGCTAGTAGATGAAACAAAAATTAATTGGATCAAATGCCTCCCATTAGCCCTGATGAGAGTGAGAATAAAGCCTAGATCTGATGTGGGTATTTCCCCTTATGAATTGATGTTTGGACTCCCATTTTTGACCACCTCACATTGCATGGGGACATCCGAAGGAGATAAAGGTGTGAAAATTCACCTAAAAACAATTGCAAAAACATTAGAAGAGTTAAGAAGAAATGGCTATCTCCCGCAAAGTACTCCTATTGATTTTAAAATCCATAAATATCAAGCAGGAGATTGGGTATTAAATAGATCGTGGAAAGAACAGCCGTTAACCCCCAGATGGGAAGGCCCGTACCAAGTTTCATTGACTACCAAAACTGCAAAAAGAACACAAGAGAAAGGGTGGACCCATGATACCAGGGTCAAAAGTCCAGTTCCGGCTCCCACAGAATAGACTATGGGAAATTCGACTAACGTCAAGCAGCACCACTTGTTTTTATAAGTGTTGTTCTAATGTTGTAATTTGCGAACTGTTATTTAAAGATATTGTTTATCAACCTGTTGTTTAATATCCTATTTAAATCCAGTATTAGTGTAAAAGTTAAGATAAAGAGTTATATGAATATTTATTGTCATATTTATTAAAGTGTTACTATTGAAAATATTTATTGAAGTTAGAAAAGCATCTCTTTGATTTTAAGAAGTAAAAGTAGAACATTCAACTAATGGCAACTAATTACAATTTCTGGTATTTCTCATTACAGAATCAGTGACAAGAAGTCTCCATAAGATAGAGCATTCGCCCACCATAGTAGTGATCTGACCCTAAAATGGAAAAAATAACAAGTCGACACAGGGAAAGAGTGGAGTGAGACGTGGACACCGGTAAGAATGTAAGCACAGGGGCAAGCCCAGATCAGGTGACAGCACTCTTACCATCCGAAGCTGACTAAGGACCATGAGAATCAAGAGAGTAACCTGTACTGGACCCCTGTGGGGGTTGATAGCAATAATGACTGTGAGTCTCCAGGAGAGCTCACCAAACTCCTGTGATAAGTGCTATCATGCTGTCTATACCGGAAATGCGCGAAGCGCAGTTCTCAGATTCCACACTAATCTTAACCCTGAGTGTGTTGACTTGTCACAATTACAAACCTGTGTAGAAGATGGAAAAACCTATTGGCTATTTGAAAATGGAGGGACCCCTAAACAGAAACTAGTGGGGGAATGCCCTTCAAGGGAGAAATGGTTCTGCACTGACAAGAAACCAGGGAATAAGGTCATTAAAGGATTGGACTTAATAAAAGAAAAAGAAATAAAAAGGGTGAATAAACCAGGAGTAGAAACAAAATTACCGAATGGAAAGAATTTGTTTTCAGATCTAGTAGAAAGAATCAGCCATGAGTTCAACGTATCGAATATACGCTGGATATGTGGGGATAGCAGGAGGTCAGAAATATGGCCCTGGGAAGGAATCGCACTCAGCCCTCAAGAAACTCTAAAAGCGATGAAAAACCTAGATAGAGATCGAAAACCAGACATCTGGAATGCAGAAGAAGTTTGGAACTTAAAGTCCGAGGTAATCGGGGAAGAATGTATATGGAGAAAAGGACTGAAATTTCTTTCCTATGTAGGTGAACTGTCTTGTAAAAGGTATCTAACTACTAATGATACCCATGAGTGGTGGATTCCCCAGAGTAAACATCTGTATTGGGCACAAAAACAAAAGCCAGGCTCAAACTGTTCATATATACAAAGAGAACAATTGTAGGAGTGTCTAGCTAAAGAACCGAATCTATTTCAAGACGAACCCTGGTTGTCTAAATTTTGGAACAAAAATGAAGTTAGAAATACCAGATCACTAAAATTCTGGAAAGGCCCGAAAGGATTGTTTTGGATTTGTGGAAAGATGGCATATGTGATGCTACCAAAAGACTGGAAGGGCAGTTGTACATTAGGTGTAATAAGAGTGTCATTCTTTTTACTTCCAAAAGATGACCATCCAGATTTAGGGGTACCCCTCTATGATGAATTAAAACGTCAAAAGAGATATCTAATTGGAGGAACCCAGAGCTGGGGAGACGAAGAGTGGCCCCCAGAGAGAATTATTGAAACCTATGGCCCTGCCACCTGGGCCCAGGACGGTTCATGGGGGTATAGAACCCCCATTTATATGTTGAACAGAATTATAAGGTTACAAGCACTTCTAGGAATAGTTTCTAATGAGACAGCTTTAGTTTTAGACTTGTTATCAGTACAGAGCCACCAGATGAGGACTGCCATATATCAGAACCGGCTAGCCTTGGACTACCTGCTGGCCGAAGAAGGAGGGGTATGTGGAAAGTTTAATTCATCTGAATGTTGTCTAGAAATTGACGATCATGGGGACCTAATTAAAAATATAGCCACCAGGATTAGAAAACTTGCACATGTACCAGTACAACGATGGACCCCATTGATAAAAGCTAATTGGTGGGATAACATCTGGAATGGAGAATGGTGGAAAAAGATACTGCTTATAGTGGGGGGGGGTTGGGGGGGCACTCATAAATTTAATTTTCCTTCCTTGTTTAATACCTTGTCGTATCAGAATGATTAATAACATTCTCCAGACTTCTCTTGAAAGGTCAACAGATGAGAAAATTATGATGATGAAAGAAAACCAAGACGGAAAAGGAACAGAGAGCGCAAAAGAGATGTATGAGAAATACCAGAAGTTAAGAGAATTTTACCGAAAGTATGAAAGTCCAGTTTGATAAGTTAAGGCTGATGCGGGCCAAGCCCGATCAAAGAATTAGAGGGAGGATTGTTATGAACAAAAATAAAATTTAAACCTTTGGGGAACGTAGTTGACAATGGTTAAATGTTGTTACAAAGTTAAATGTTGTTAATACCAGTAACAAAGTGTGATTAGTTCTATGAAAACCCAGTGGTGTGGTTCATGTATAAAGGGGGAGTGGAACCAGGGAGGAGATGGGGTGCCAATCTTTGTGCAGGGGCAGAGAAACTTTCAGTAGTATTCCATCATAGAACACAACCACAAGTTAAATCAAGATTGGAAGAGAGACCAACCAATGGGAGGTGAGAATTCCAAAATGATTGGCCAAGACTGCACCAACTTATAAGTCAATCAGCAACGGAGAAATAGACCTGTCACAGCACGGATCCTGAGCGCCCCAATCAGGAGACAAGAGAGAGACTTGAAAAGGCCTGGGGTGTCTAACTCCCGCGTCTTTCCTGGGAGCCGCTTTCCCTGGAAACACCCCTAGGTTACAATTACTAAGCTGTTGAAACAGTATCTGGACCAGCCCGAGGTTTTTGCTTCCAGTTGTTCATTTTGTAATAAACAAGCTTACTTTTTTAATCAACATGCCTCCTTTTTGTTAGTTTAAAGTTTCTTTCTAAGCCTGTTTGCAACATGTACTGTGGACTATGGAGAGGATCTTGCAAAAGAATTTGCATCAGGATAAAGAGAAGGGGAGAATGAAACAAGGCCTTTGCTTGGCATAAGCACAAGCAATTCACAGAAGTAAACGAGTACTTAGCACAGATATACATAACTACTTAGCACCAGTTAGCATAAGGAAAAGCTGGAGGGCCAAACCTGACAGGAGAGTGACTTGACAAAAAGCTTTAGACATAGTCTACCAGAAGAACTAAGGGCAAGTACGGAATCAGCCCTGTGCAGGGAAACCATGAGGAGGAAGTGCTGCTTTAGGGCATGGACACTGCTCCTGGACAGAGCCTGGGCATTAGCTTTGAGGACAGGAATCTGACAGAATGTATTTCTAACCTCCTGCCTATCGAATCACCGCAGCAGGGTAAAGATGGATGGTATTTTTGATACAATTCCTCCATAAACGCACTGAAATTGATACATGGCAGAGAAGCATGTTAGTGGGGTGCAGCCCCCTGCCCTCCCGCCAGTTCAATAAAAGGGCTTTTAGGGGACAATGCATTTGTCTGCTGATTACTTTGAATTAGGGAGGCCCCTCAGGACTGCAGTATCCTGAGGGAACACCATTGGCCTTGACCTGTAGGCACCTGCAAAAGCTAAAAGTCAGCTGCCTCAGCTTTCAGAGCCTCTCTGGGCCAGCATCCTGACGTGGATGCAGGACTGCTGCCAGGCACTGCTGGGACCCAGCGGAACAGGACCGGCTGTCTCATGTCCACGTAGCACCCCTGACACAGCCAGGGCCGTCCCGAAAGCAGACAGACGCTCCCGTGTCAGCAGAGAGGAGCAAGGAGCACTGGGCTCCTCTCAGCTGGGCTCACCACTGTGCTCCAGTGGGAGGGGCAGACAGGCCACCCACCTTCAGGGCATCCCCTGCATCAAAAGGACATGCATTTTGGCCTTTTTGTCCCTCCACCCCAGAAGCAGGCCTGACATCTCCTCCTCTGGAGTGGAGTTTTTCCAGTTCTGACGTCATCTCACGCTTGGCCAGCGCCTGAGATGAGCCGCAATGGCTTGTGATACCACTTGCATGCCAAGCACAGCTCCATTGTCTATTGTTCCTCTTTCACAGGTTAACTTCCCTTCGATTGACCAACCCATTGTTTCTTTTAAGGGTCAAATTCACAGCAATTTCACAATAAGGTTTCCTTCATTGTCTGTTCTTCATTACCTGCCTGATGTGCACAACAGCAGACCAAATATGGCAGGGCCTTAGACACGATTTCAGTCCCTGACACACAGGCTCCTTGTCCCACTGCCGGCCTTCCATGTGCTCAGCAAGATCTGCAACTCCACAGTGTTGTGGAACTGTACCTTCAGCACAGGCACCTTTCCAGCCTGATCTGCCCTCGTTGCTCTGTGCATGTGCACAAAACACGGCGTGGAAGAGAACGGCAGCAGGGGCCCGTGTGTCCCAGGGCTCGGGATTTGCGGCGCTTCATCTCCACAGAGATGCAGGCAAAGTGAAAAAGCCAAACTGTTTATTGATAGAAGACAAACCAAAGGGATGGGGTGGGAGGGAAAAATGGGATTGGCAGGATGTGAGGGCTAGAGGGAAAGAGCTGTCAACAGGGAGGGAGAGTGGAGGGGAAAAAAGGGGATGGGCAGTGTCTGAGGGCTGGAGGGAAGGAGCTATCTATAAGCAGGGAGAGGGCTGAAGCCCTGCAGGTTTCCCACAGGGTCAGCTGTGCCAATCATCAGCTGTGCCTGGAGCTCCAGCTGGTCTCTTCTGGTCTCAAGGTAGTCTCATCGTCCATGGCATTTGGAGGCCTGATGCAGACTGGTTCTTCTGAGCCACTTCTGCAGCTCTTTCACTGAATGTATCATGAACTACTATGTTTTTCTGGGAAGGACTGTCATCTCTCCACAGGGCTTGAAGGGCTGGAAGAGAGGGACAGAGCCCCGGTTAGAGCCAGGATCTGTGGGAATCCTAGCAGACCTTCCTGCAAGGTCCATCCCACCCAGCTCTAGCCATGGCCACAAGAAAAAGGGGTGTTAACTGGATCAGCCTCCCATGAGTCTGACCCTCCGAGATCCTGAAATCTCTCTGTGCTCTGCCCATGCCAACTCTCATCCACACAAGGAGCAAAGCCCACCACAGCAAAAACAGGGATTGCAGCTCCCTGCCCAAGCATCGCACCTCTCCCACCAGCCCCCGCTGTCAGTCCGCTGCCCTCACTCACCCTGACTGAGGGCGTGGAGCTTTCCCTGCTGCCCCCTCAAGCTCCGCTCGGCCATCCCTGCGAACACAGAGCCTGTCACAGCCCAGCGGCACAGCTCCCTGCCAGCGGCACTGCCAGCCCTGTTGCCACACAGCCTCGTGGCCCGGCAGGGCTCAGCCAGGCCCTTTCCGCACGCTGCCGCCCAAGGGCACGGCTGCCGGAGGGCTGCAGCAGCGCCCAGGCCAGGCGGGGCTCCACGGCGCCGGGCCCGGATGGCGCCGCCGGGGCAGCAGGCGGGGCTGGGGCTGAGCTGCGGCGGGGCGGGGAGGGAGCCCGGGCTCGTGGCTCACCCATGAACCTGACGGCCACCTCTCGCAGGGGCTCCTGTGGGCTCTGCAGGTAGGGCCGGGCCCGGCGCAGGTGCTCGGCCGCTCGGCTCCTGTCCTCTGCCAGCTGGAGAGAGCGGCAGGAGGGAAGGGTTGGCACGGGCTCAGCCCCTGGGCCGGGCGTTCGCTGCGCCCAGCCCAGGCCTCCCCTGCCCGCACAGCCCTGAGGCCCGGCCAGCAGCCGCTGGCAATGGGCTCTGGAGGGGTCAGAGGGCCAGCTGCTGCCCGGGGAGCCGTGGTGCCGCCCCGCGGCCCCGCCAGGCTGGGGCTCCATCGGCACCCGGCTGGGACCCACAGAAGTCTGGAGAAGAGCCCGCGCGGCCTCTGCCTGCAGCAGTGGGCAGGGGCACAGCTGCCAGCCCACACACTGAGCACCGCGCTCAGGGGGCTTCTCCAGCCTGAGCCTGGGCCTTCCAGGCCGTCCTTACCAGGACCTCAGCAAACTTCCACAGATGCTCCTTCTCCAGCAGCTGCTTGAGCTTTCTCCTCTTCAGAAACTTGGCTGCACAATGCAGCGTTTCCCGAGAGGCCTGGAAAGCAGCAGAGACCCCGAGATGGCCCTGCAGCCCAGGCCACAAGACCTGTGTCCCTGTGCCAAGGCCTGGAGGAGGCTGCAGCCCGCCAGGCGCCAGGGCAGGAGGCAGCCGAGGCCCCTCCCAGCATCATAGAAATGCTCACCTTTGCCACGCGCCAGTTCTCATCATGACAGTAGATGAAAAGTGTGTCCAGGCTCTTGTTCACAATTGTCTCCAGGGACTTTTTTCCCTCATCCACTACCAAGTCCATCACCTTACAGAAGAGTTGAATGGAGAGCAACTGCACATGGCTGTTGTCCTAGAGGAAAGGAAAAGACCTACACCAGCTACTCCAGGCCCACCTGGGCAAAGGCCTGAAAATCCACAGGGCACAAACTTCCTGGGAAGCACCTGATGCCTGTGGATGCAGAACCTTACGTGGTCAAAGAGCAGCAGGAGAGCCTCAGCCAGCTTCGGGGCGGTGGTGCTGGATACCAGGATGTCTTTGTGCTGGAGCACATTTGTGAACACATGGAGGCTCATGCTGACCACCTCTCTATCTTCATCCCCCAGCAGCTCCAGAAGGCTTTGAGACACGCTGCACATTCTTCTGGCCTGGGTGGAACACAAGGCTGTGCTGGGAAGCCATGGACGGCTGCACGGCCAGCAGCGCCCTGGCACTGCAACCCCACCCTGCTGCTGCAGGGCCCACAGGCCAAAGGCCTGTCCCAAAGCACTGGGGCAGGTGAGGCAGGAGAGCTGGGAGCAGCTGCCTCAGCTCCTGAAGCCCTGCCAGCCCAAGGGGCTGCTTTGCCCGGCGCAGCTTCAGCCGCTGCCCCCTTCTCACCATCGAGGGATCCTTGCTGGGCACCACGAGGCCTCTGAGTGCCAGGCGACGCCTCTGACTGCATTCACTCTGGAGGTACCTTGACATGATCTTCATGACGCTGCCACCACATTTACTCATGTCCAGGCGCTCGAGGACCTGAAAGGCACAGGGCAGTGACAGGGGACCCGGCCAGCAGGAGCCCAGAAGCGCATAGGGCTGGGCCCAGGCAGCAGCACAGGGCGTGGGCACTGTCCTGGCAGCTGTGGCTACGAGAGGGCAGAGAGCTGGGAGGCAGCTCAGCGAGGCAGCGCTGGCCAACAGGCTCACCTCCACAAGGAATGCCAGGAAGGGCAGATCCCAGCACGGCTCCTCCCTGCTGAGCTGCCGGAGCAAGTGGAGTGTGATGCAGGAACAGAAGGGGACCAAGACATTGCACATCTCCCTGGAAGAGGGAAAAAGGCATCAAGACCCTGAGGTGGGGAGACCAAAGCTCTCCCAGCACTGACTCACAGAGCTCTGGTCTTTCCCCAGCATCCCTGGAGGGGATGTGGGCCCTCTGAGAGGCAGCCCCTTCTGGGCACCCTCCTCTCCCAGCCTTTTCCAGTCTCCTTGGCCATCCCTCGCTGACGAGGCCCTCTGGCCCATGAGCACAGGGACTGTGTGGGGCACAGGGCACAAATGCTGGGGGCAGTGGGCAGAAGGGGGTCTCACCTGGCCAGCAGACCCACGGCATAGTGCTGGGTGTGAGCACACAGCATCATGTCCCAGCACCCCTTGCGCTCCATAGCCACCACCACATGGTCACACTGCAGTCGGCAGAGCAGATCCTTCATGGCCTGCACTGCAAACCTGTGTGCAGAGCAAAGCCCAGGTCACACTGGGAGCACTGCCGCTGGCCACAAGGGCACAGGAAGGACAGGAGGACTGGGACCTGTTGGGCTCGTAGGGAAGGCGGTGTTTCTCCTGGCATGCACTCCAGAAGTTATCAACTTCCTCTGGTGGCATCTGCTGTGTGGTGATGACAACATGGGAGAGCAGAGCCACAAACAGTTGCCCAGAATAAGGGATCATGGCCTTGTTGCACTCAGGCACAATCAGCCAGATCACCAGAGTTGCCTGCAAAAGAAGCAGCCCAAGGCAGCGCTCAGTGCCGAGGTGTCCATGGGGCAGGGCCCAAGGGCAGAGGCAGGGGAGCAGCGGGCCTGGTGCCCCCTGAGCCTGCCCCTAGGCCAGGTTTCAGCCCAGCGCCTGAGGCATGGAGATCTGCTGGAGAGGCGACCTGGGGCTGAGCAAAGGCCCAGAAACTCACAGCCAGGGCAAAAAGGTCCTTGTTGTCCCCATTGGAGGTGCACATTGTGTGCAGAGGCCAGTCCTCCATCACACAGAGCAGTGTTGGCAGCGCTTTCTCCAGTGCTGGTCCCGATGAGCCTATGGCTCTCCACATCATTGCAGCAGCTCTGTGGGATGGCAGCTCTGTGTCAGGGGCATCTCAGTCACAGCACCATACCCTGTGCAGCTGTGGGGGCCCAGGTGACAGAGACCTGGTGCCCTGAAGGGCAGGGGGGGAGCATTGGCAGCAGGCTCAGGAAACAGAGGGGCCCGAGGGTCCTGGGCCTCTCTGCCTGTCTGGCAGAGACCATTGGACAGGCTGTGCAGGGCCACGGGCCCTAAAGGCTGCTGAGCCCTGAGCTCTCAAGGCTCGTGGGCCCCGTACCTGTCACACGTTGGGGCACAGCGCAGGAGGGTCAGCACCACGTCAGCAGGGTGTTCTTCTGCCAGCCTCACAATGTCCGTTTGCAGCCTGGCATCCACAGAGACGTGGGACATGAGACTCTGGTGGATGTTCTCCACCTTGGCTGGCACCTGGGGGAGACATGGGGGAGACTTGGAGCGCTGTCCAAAGGAACCACTTCCCCAGCTTCCCCCAAGAAGTGCTTCTGTTCCCACCACACTGTGCTGGCCTCAAAGGCTGAGGGGGTCCAGAGACCATGGCTTGAGGGGACACACCATCCTGGGAGGCCTCCAGGTGTGGACCCAGGCTGCTTACCTGCTGCTGCTGGTGAGAAGAAACACAAGGCTCCTTGAAATAGTCAAATATGAGTTCCTGACTCAGAGTAGGAGTGGGTGTGGTGTCAGTATTTGCAAGGCCCTGAGTCTCTACGCTGTTGGCGTTTGTGATGGCCACATCCTCAGTCACTGCCATGTCAGCCTTTGCCTTGTGATCGTTCATTGCAGCCTCAGAGTCTTCTGAGTGCTCCAGTGAATCTGGGCTGGTGCCAGCAGTTGTGATGCCCTGAGTCTCTTCATTGTCGCTGCTGGTGATGGCCACGTCCTCAGTCATTGACGTGAGAAGAGCCTTTGCCCAGGTTTCAGTCACTGAGGTGTCAGAGTCTTCTGAGCGCTCAGCCAAATCTGGGCTGCCATCAGGCTCTCCCTGGAGCTCGGTCAGCCCCGAGTCAGGCTCGGCTGTGCCCTCAGCTGCTGTGCTGCTGGTCTTTCTAAGCCGAATGCGCAGGAACTGCCGGAACATCTGCAGGAGAAGAAAGGACAGGGAAGCCCGGGATCTTCCATGGAGTGCTCCAAGCATGGTGCTGGGCTGAGCAGTGACAGCAGGCCCAGCCCAGGTGGGGATGGCTGCTGGTACCTTCAGGCTTTTGCGGAAGCGGCCACGGGCGGGTTCCTGCTCTTGTGTCCAGTCCAGGGCTGCATCTGGCAAAGAGCAAGCGCAGCCAGAGCTGAGGGGCTGCGAGAGAGGCCGGAGAACACAGCCCAGCCCTGCACTCCCCAGGCAGGGAGAGCCCCGGGATGCCCCAGGGGATGGAGCACGGCCATGGCGGGGTGTCTGCCCGGCCCCTCCTCCGTCCTGTCCATGGGCCTGTCCCCAGGGGATGGGATGGGATGGGATGGGATGGGATGGGATGGGATGGGATGGGATGGATGGGATGGGATGGGATGGGATGGGATGGGATGGGATGGGATGGGATGGGATGGGATGGGATGGGATGGGATGGGATGGGGCCAAGCTGACTGCAGCCATCAGCCCTGTGGCCCAGCTCTGCCACTCACCATCCTGCAGTGTCTGGAACTGCTCCGATTCTTCATGCTCTTGTGCTGGGTCAGCTCCAGGGTGTTTCTTTTTTTTCCCCCTAATAACTTTGAACACACTGAGTAATCTGCCTGCCATGCCAGAGTCTGGCCTTGAGGGCACCTTGAAGGAAGATGGAAGGGTGAAGTTCTGAGTCAACAAGTCATGTAGTTGTGCCTTGAAGGCATCTGAGGCAGAGAAACCTCAGGACGGCTGCAGGACAGCAAGTCCTGCACTCTGGTCTTGAGGGCTCCTGCCACAATGACAGGAGACTCCTCGTAAGGCTTGTGGTCACCAATTCCCTCAGTCTGGCCTCGCGGGCACCTGCAAAAGAAAAGCCTCGGGAAGGCCACGGGCTGCCAAGTCCCGCAGTCCTGCCACGAGGTCACCTGCAGGAATAACGCCTCAGAAAAGCTCCGGGTCAGACACGAACGAGCGCGCTGTGCGAGGACTCCTCACGGCACCGCTCTGTCCTGTCCTGTCCCGTCGCCTGCTCCGAGCACTGTGGCGTGCTCTTGTCACCGCCAGCTCCTATGTCACCACGTGTCACAAAGGGAGGGTTCTTGGACACCCTGGCCTGTTCCATGACACGGTGACCGTGCTGCAGCGTGTCACAAAGGGCCCTTGCACACACTGCCACCTGCCCTGGGGCCACCCCCAGCCCCACCCAAAGTGGCCCAGGCTGGAAGGAATCCCTGGCCCCAAGTGTCTAAGGCAGCCCAACAGGATCTTTAGGAACAACTCAAACCATCAGCAAACCCTGCCCTGCATTTAAGACTCCTCAGTTCCGGAAGGCATTACATCTCATTGCGCAACTCAAGTAGTTCCAAAATTTGCAAACTTCTCAAATTAATAGCGATTGCCGGAGAATGTGAATGATTTGGAAGTTTGTTCCCACCTAAAAGCAGCAACTCATTTGCCTTAACACATTCCATTGGAAGTCACTTTTGAAACATAGCACTATACAGAGGCAAAAAGAAGGCCATTCTTTGGTGTGCAAATGGTTTTCAATGAAGGGATGAAAATATCGTAATTCTCTTAAGGAATAAAAGCTCTCAAGGAATGAAAGTCCACTCAGTCTTACAAAAGTAGCCCAGACAAATGAGTAGATGGACAAAGGGCTCATCCTCCCCCAGTACAGATATCTAAGTGGCCAATAAAGTACAGCTCTCCCATCTTGTTCCTTGCAGGAGAATCAGGACCATGAAGAGAAATAGTCACAGATATTCCTTCTGGCCTCCATAAGCAAAGCTGTGCCAAACCACAGATGCTGCCTTCAAGCTGACTCAAATTCCAGCCTAGACCTCTCACCTTGCAGACAACTCCTTCCCCAACACGCTCCCCAACACCAACCCCCTGCAAACACCCGCAGAGAAGCCCTCAACAGCCCGCCAGGAGCCCCAGCTGTCCCCACCCCTCCGCAGAGCTTTCCCACCCTCCAGCAGACCCCCTGGTTCCCTGCACGTGCTGTGGGATGGCACTCGGGAGCATCCGCTCCAAGGCCTTCCCTGGCAGCAAGCTCAGGCTGCCAGGCCTATGGATCCTGGCTCATCCTTCCCACCGAGCCTTCCTGTGCATGGCTGTTCCATTGGCACATCTGCGCTCAGCTCGGACTTCTCCACTCAGCCAGGGCTGCTGGGAAAGGATGGAGAGCAGCCTGGCAAGCTCTTTCTCCAGCTCCCCCTTCCCTCTCAGGGGAGGTAGAACATTCCAGAGGAAAGCAACTGGTGCCGCAAGGAGTGGGCGGCATCAGGCAGCTCTGGGGAGGCCCCTCAGGACTGCAGTATCCTGAGGGAACACTGTTGGCCATCCCCTGCGTGTATCTGCAAAAGCTTAAAGTCAGCTGCCTCAGCTTCCAGGGCCTCTCTGGGCCAGCATCCTGACGTGGATGCAGGACTGCTGCCAGGCACTGCTGGGACCCAGCGGGACAGGACCGGCTGTCTCGTGTCCACGTAGCACCCCTGACACAGCCAGGGCCGTCCCGAAAGCAGACAGATGCTCCCGTGTCAGCAGAGAGGAGCAAGGAGCACTGGGCTCCTCTCAGGGTATCTCAGCTGGGCTCGCTCCACAACCCACCCCCATTTTAAGGCCTGCTGATGCCCAGCTGCCAGAAATGCCTACCTTGTGCTCTCCAAGAAGCACAGGGAGAGCCAATGAGCAGGACACTTGGGGAGGCAAACCTTCCAAGCCTTTCTGAGGCCAGGGACACACCAAGATCAGCCAAGACTCTCCACGCTGCCTGGCCCACCCAGCCCAGCTCTGGGCTGGCCCTGGGCCACAGCGGCTCCCACCAAGCAGGAGGCAAATGCATATTGCCAAGAGTCGAAACACAGCTGTCTTGGTTTGGAAAGACAGGTGTCTGCTAAGGAAGGTGGGAGCCTCCCCTGAAATGGAAAAATGTAGACCTCTTCCCTCTGAATTGTTAGAAGTTTGAAATTAAGGGGGGGCTCTTGGGCAAAAATATGGGAGCAGGAATAACAGTTCTTCATTAGGGAAGAAATTAAAAGATAAAATAAACAATGCAGTGAACTAAAACAACACGGACAGAGTCAGAATACAACCTGACACCCTGTTGGTCAGGTTGTTGGTAGCAGTGCAATTGGAATTGTGGCTGCAGTCCTCCTGGAGTGTCAGGTGTGGTTCTGTTGGAGTAGTGATCTTGTAGAAAAGGGTGCAGTCTTCCTCTGAAGAGGCAGTGGAAGAGGCAGCTGTTCCTCTGGGAAAATCCAGCGCAAAAAAGCTGTGCTCCTGGGCCAGAATTTCAAGCCTATATTTGCAGGTAGGAATGCTTGGCTCCTCCCTCTGGCCAGAGCCTCTCCCAATGGGAAGTTAGAGTTCTTATCAGTCATGCAGTGACACTCAATGGCCCCTTATCAGCAGATGTCTCCCCATAAGGAAGGATTGATTATGGAAGAGATAAGGAACAAGTGCCCACTTAACACAAGACAAGTGCCATACAGATGGCAAATAGAATACATCTTGCTTTTTCCAGTCTGGGACAACAGCAGCCAGGGAAGATGTGAAATGTGAGTGTGTAAAGGCCTTTGAATTCACAGCTCCCAGAGAGAGCTTTGGGGCTCACAGCGGGACAGAGATGGTTCTGCTCACACCTCTGTCCAAAGGGGGGTAACACATCCTGCTGCAGGTGCTTGGGTTGTTCTCTGCAGCTCCAGGTGGATGCCAAAGCTGCTCTTCACAGCCTTCTTCCTGCCCCTCTGCCAAGTGCAATGAGCCTTCAAGGACTGAAAGGAGCACAGAGAGCCAAAGGGGGACACTTGCAGCTGCCTCACTGGGAGCTCCCTGGGGAAGCACTTTCCTTGAGAAGCAAGCCCCCTTCCTCCAAAGGCGTTTCCCTAAATGTGCAGCTTTTCCGGGGAACACCAACACAGCCTTAAGAAACGCTGGCAAGGCTGAAGGAGTTCAGGTCCTTTCAGGACAGGCACTCCAGCTCTAGCTCGTATTCCCCCAAGTGCGTTTCCAGGTGGAGGTTCAGAGGTGCAGCCCCAGGCCCTCTACCAATAGAAGCTGCTCACTGCCTCTTTGTGCCGGATCAGTCCGTGTCTCACAAACGGGATGGGACCCTGGCTGCTTGCAGACTTAGGATTTATTATCTGTCTGTATCATACAAGCAAAAAGTAAGAGACACAGGAAAATAACAACATCCATGCAAACACAGATCAGAGGCAAGATGGCAGCCCATGCAAAGCCTTTTTCTACATATTCTTTGAATCAATAGCATAAAAGAAAAGGTGTAAATGCATTATACTCTAACCAATTACAAAAGGACCCACGTGGGTTTAACGTTAACAAAAGGATTTCTATGAACCACAAACAATACACAATAATTCACTCTTTAAGATGGAAACTTTTTCTATCTTTGCAAGGCATATATCTAGTACTTCTCACATCTTGAGCTATCAATAAGTTCTTGTTCTTTCTTGTTCCTCGTGATAAATATCAATGTATTCACTTGGTTCTTAACTTCCTAGCTTTCTCATGAGAGGGTTTATAAATTTCCCAGCCTTTCTCAGCTTTAGAAAGTGTCTTTTACCTTTTTATATTCCTACAGATGTGGACTTGGGGATGCCAGTGCTCCCCAGGGCATTTCTGTGCTTCTTGGAAAATACTGAGTGACTTTTCCAAACAGTTTATAATCTGTGGGTTTGCCATTTGTCTGTTTCACTTGGATGGCATGAGCCTGCTCTGCTTGGCACCGTGCCTTTGTTAAACAGCTGAGGCAAAGGTTAGTGCTAATTTGACAGGGTTTGGGATTGGGTCCAAGACAAAAATGGTTGTGTGTGGCTTGGTGTAACTTGAAGAGTTGGGAGCTCCTGGTTTTTGGATGCCAGGTACCTCTAGAACCTGTTCAAAGAGAAGTGTTTGCCATGCGTGAAGCTTGTCAACTCCCCCCAGCGTAACACAGTCTGAGAGAGCAGATCTGGCTCTGGGGTTGTTACCAATAACCTTTTATTTTCAGTGCTAAATCTATGCCAGAGGCAAGGGATGTGTTTTTGTCTCCATGGCTGCCTTGCCCTGCTTTTCTTTGGGAATGTGATGGGCAAAAAAGGGAAGAGATTAGATGACTTTGCTCCTTCTCCCTTCTTTCTCCTGCTGGAATTTTTTCCTCCATTGCAGGGCTTAGGAACCTCCTTGCAGAGGCAAGAAAGCCAATCCATAGGGGGGTGCTCTTGGGGATGTATGGGGCACATCCTGATTCATTGATGCTGGAGGCTCTACTGATCCTGTCTGGCATCTTCCCTGGCTGAGTGAAAGCCTTGCAGTCTTTGGGGATCACACCAGTGGCAGGAACCCTGCAGTGCTCTGGCTGGTTCAGGACAGAGCTGGATTTTCCCTTACTGTCTTAAGAATTACACACAGCCTCTGTCCCAGCACTTTGAAAATGTAAGTGACAACCACACTGCTCCAGCAGATGCCTGGGACATACCTCGTAATGCAGATGGCTTTTGCCACGGTCTTTTTCATAGAATTACAGAATCATTAAGCTTGGAAAAGACCTCTGCAATCACCAAGTCCAACCATTAACCCAGCACTGTAAAGCCCACCACTAACCCATGTCCCTAAGCACCACATCCACATGTTAATTCCCATTAATTGTGCAAGATGCACTGCAGGAGATTGGAAAAACTGGGCACAAACAGCAAATGTGAATTGTCTTATTAGCCAGTTACTTTTGTTTTGTGGGTATATTATAGATTGGATACATGTTGGACCTGTTTCCTGCTTTGTGTGGGAGTCTGAACTGCTCCATTAGAAGGAGTGTGTTAAATGGGATGAATTAGCCAGCTTTTAATACAGCTCGTCACCTGCTTTGTCCTGCCTGGCAGCCAGCAGGGCTCTCCTCCTCCTGCCAGCCACTGTTTCCAGTCCAACGTAGCCACTGGCCCCTTGGAGACCTGGCTTCAGCAGGCTGAGGGATCCGTAGCTCCGGGGGGGATTCCAGAGGGTGGCATCTCCCCATCTTGTTTCAAGCAAGGGGATGTTTCAGGAGTGACCCCTCCTTCCCATGAGGTTTCCTGTGTTGTAAATGAGCTGGGATATGGTTAAAATGTTGGGTTTTCCCTTCCAAGTCAAAAAGTGACTGGGAATAGTCTCTGTACCCTTGGTGGTTGCATGGGCCTGGAGTCCTCTACCTGGAAGTGCTTGGGTTTCTCTTGGGATTGCTCCCAGTCCCGATGCCTCTTGGCAGTTTGAGAGAGGATGAGTTCAGAGACCTGTTTGAAGGAGGAGAGCCACAGGAATAACATGGCCCCTGGCTGTGGATGGTGAGGACTGGGCTGGATATGACCACCAGCTGCTCCACACCACCGGTCCTTTGGTGGCAGACAACATCTCTTTGAGTTTCCTCCCCTCTCTCCATGCTCCAGACCTTCTCCCCAGGTCAGGTGTGTCCCATGGGAGACAGCTTCTGGAGGATTTTTGAGCTCAGCTCTGCAAAAATGGACTGCTCTGTGTTTGAGAGAAGGGGAAGTGAGCACCTTTGGTGGGAGATTAAAAGCCCCTTGCTAAGATCAGTGGGAGAGGTGAAGAAATTTTGCTGGAAAGCACAAAATGGGTATTTCCTGCTGGATTCTGAAAGCCACAGCACCTCTCCCCAGCTTTCCCTGCAGATACTGCTGTTGGATGCTGTGGGAGAGAGCTGGAGACCAGATGCTCTCAGGATGTGCATGCTCTCAAAAAGTTCTGTGCCCTTTTAGAGCTTTATTTTGGAAGAACTTGCTTCTTTTTGAAATCCCCTGCCAGCCTGCCTCATTTCAATGCTTTTGAGAGGAGTCAACCCTTCAAAAGAAATAACATTTTAAATGAGAATCAGTGTTTCATTTTGAAACTATTACACTCCATGAAGTGCAAATTGAAGCCATGTGGTCTCGATGGGATTTTTTTTCCTTGAGCATCACTCGGCAATCATGTGAGGAGGCTTTTTGCTTGGTGTCTCCAAGCAAAGATTCTGTTGAATCTCATCTTTCCCAACCTTTCACAGAGGTCTCACATCCCCTGAGCAGGCTGGTCTGACAGCACAGGATGGAAAAGAGCAGAAGCCATGGCTGATGGATAAGGTGGAGATGCTGCCTGAGCATCTCCAAGGAGTACTGAAGGTTTGAGGGAACAAGAAGTATCCCAGCTCTGCCAGCGATGGAGATGGAGGCTGACTCTGCTCCAGAGCACCCTCTCCACTGCTATTTGTGTCACCTTGTGCAAGACCTGCAGCTAGTTACCCTAACCCTACTGTATCCATGCCTTGGTTGATGAAAGCCTCCACGGGTGGGTGCTTGTTGACACTCGGGCTCTGGGTGTAAATACATCCCAGGGATGCTTTGATTCCAAATTAGTTTTGAATTCAAGCATGCCAATCCACCACATTTGCTGCAAAGCAAAATGTCCCAGATCAGCAGTTGCACGTGAAACTGCTTTAGATTCCAAATTTGGTTTTGAACTTGGTGTTACCAGGGAAGAAACCCAACAAACCTTCAAAACATTTCAGTGGTGAAGTGAGAGCTTCTGCCATGGAGAAAATTAAACGTATGGTCAGACTTGGGATGGTTTGAGGTTCTTCCTCATATCCAGCTTTCAGAGGATCTTTTCCCTTTGGATCCAGCACCATCTGACAGCCGGGGCTGAGATGGGGCAGGCAGTGCTCTCTGCTGGGATGTGAATTACACGGGGGGTGTGAGCTCAGTCGGTCCTCAGGGAGCTGCATGAGCTGCTGGTGGTTGTAGCAGATGTGGGGTGGCTCCTACACAGGAGCTGCTTTGAGCTTTTCTGTGATTTTCCTTTTTTTTGTGTGAGCTGGCACAAAGACATGTCTTGAAAATCATCCTTTTGCTGGCAGGTGAGCTTGGATTGAGTTTTTTCAATGATAATCAGCAGATAAAGGATCATGCTGGAGATTTGCCTGGGAGCCCCTGTCCTCATTCCTGTTCCCTGAACAACTGGTTCTGTGGGAGTCCTGTGATGCTTGAGGTCCCACAAGCAGGGCAGCAGGAGGTTTCATGCTGGCTGCACCCAGGGGTGTTGCCTTGAAGGCATCCAGTGCTGAAGCATGAGGCAGCTCCTGAATCAGCCTAGGGAGGTCATGGCAGCAAGTCCTGGGAGCCGAGAGCTCTCAGGTGTCACTGGGAGTACCATGGCCGCCAGCTCTTGATCTGCTTCCAGGCAGCCAAAGGTGGAAGGGAGAAAACAAGTATGGGTGCTTTGATGGCATCTGAGGTGCTTTGGGAAGCTTTGTTTCTGTCATTCTCTAACCCTGAAGGGCAGCGGAGCAGACAGAGCACCCCAGTGGGGTGGCTTGGAGCCAACTCCAGCTCTGCCAGGCTCTAACCAGAAGCCTCCTGGCTGTGTTGGGTGGTGTTCTGCAGCCTGGGCAGCAGAGAAGCACTCAGCCCCCCTCTGTCCGTTGCATCTCTGCCTCACACCCTGGCAGGAGTGAGGTTTCCCAGAAATGAGATCAAGCAGGGGAAAGAATCTCTTGGAGGAAGCCTCAGGCAAGCTGGGCATGGCTCTGTAAGTGGGCTCTGTGCCAGTTCCCACTGATGGTCACACCTTCCTCCACACTGCGCTGGGTCCACGGCATCCAGTAGCTGCATGAGCAGCCCTGGGGTGGGAAGGAGGAGTGGGAGGCTCCTGCCTTGCCTCTTCCACACTGATTTCTTGCCTTCTCACTTGCAGCTACAGCTCCAAACGTTGGCAGCTGCGTGGATCAGCCCAGACCCCCAGGAGGGGACAGATGGACAGAGCCGCAGGGTGACAGGGAGCTGTTTCCTGAGGGGGAGCTACTGCTGCAGGTATGGTGCTGTGGCTTGGTCATTTGGGGTCTCCCCAAGCTGCTCTGGAGCTTGTGGTCGCATCTGTGGAGCGGGAGGAGACCCTGCCTTGCCCAGAGCTGCTTCACTGTGATTCCTGCAGGCAATGAGTTCCTGGGGACAGAGACCAGTGGCACTGCCTGGCTGGGATGGGTCCAGATCCCCATTCCCACCATTGCCTCTCATCCCACAGCAATTTGCTGCCCCTTTGATTATATTACATCTCATGGACATAAGCTCCATCCCAACCAAGAGGTTCAGGGATGTCATATGGTGGTGTAAGGATTGATCCCTGAGTAGTTCCCAAGGTGCTGGCTTGGTTCATTATCTTTAGCAAAGGCCAAGAGGAGAATGTTGAGAGCTGTGGGACAAAACATCCCCCAGGAACTCCTTGCCTTACCTGGGGCATTGTGTGAGCTCTGGAGGGATGAGTTCACAGCCTGCCTAGGATGGGAAAAGCCCAGCTTCAGTTTGTAGGTTTTGGGGGAGAAAAGAAGAGCACTTGGATGTTGGGCAACAGTGGTGGACAAAACCAGTGGGAAATGAGAGCTATGCTTTGTAGAAAGGCCACGTGTGTCTCATGAAACAGCTGACAGTGAAGCTCGGAGCACGAGGGCCTGGTGAATCAGCCTCCCACAGTGCTGCTGCTTTGGGCTGCCATCTATAAATGTCAGCTGGAAGGGCCTGGCATGGAAGGTCACATGGAAAGGCTGACTGCTGAACAAGCATCTGGGCACATCAGCTGAGGAACATGCTTACTGGGGCTGCAGGACGAGTCTGTGCAAGACCTTCAATCATTCTGTGTTCTTGGCATCTCCCATGCCTGGCCTTTCACAGAATCCCAGAATGGTTTGGGTGCGAAGGGACCTTAAAGGTCATCTTGTGATGAGCTGCCATGGGCACAGACACCTTGCACTATCCCAGGTTGCTCCAAGCCCCATCCAGCCTGGCCTTGGCCACTTCCAGGGATCCAGGGGAACCACAGCTTCTCTGGGCACCCTGTGCCAGGGCCTCACCACCTTCTCCAGCTCTCCTATAGGCTTTCTGGGCCTTCAGTCCTCTTCTCCCACCTCTCCAAACACCAGCAGATGAATGCTTGGCTCTCTTTAAGCCTGGCTTTGGTTGCTTCAGCCCTGCTCCTGCAGAGCCCTCCAGGCAGCAGGCAGTGTGAGCAGACCCCCAGCAGGAGCCTCCATGTGGGATTTGGGTGAGGCAGTGACTTCTGGGAGCTCAGTGTGACTGTTGGCAGTGAATCTTGGACTACACGAGGTCCCCCACGGTCCCAGCTGTGTGCCAGTGTGATGGTCACAGAGGAGCAGCTGGATACCAGGAGGGAGCCCGTGACTGCCCCAGCCCCAGCATCTCCTGAGCACTCCCCAGGGCTGTGGACTTGGACCATATGATGGCAATTTGTTGAGCCATCAACATCAGAGCATTGGCAGGCTGGGGTGACTGAAGGCATCTGGAGAGCTTATGAGGTGTTACTGCGACAGAAATCTCCCCCGCTGAGCTGCCTGGTGGCTTTTTTTCCTCCCCACAAAGATCATTTTAAGCATATACTGTGATTTGCAGCAATCTCTGACTTGGGATCCCTCAGGGGGCTCCCAAACAGCACACAAAGGGAAGGGACTGGTCCCTCAGCAAGCTGGATCTGTATGCTAGGATTCCATTTCGGGTGTTCTTTCCCTAATTTCTCTCCTTCCATTCACTAATAAATTAAACACATCACAGTGAAGAACAGGGGGCATGAGTTACTATCTAGTGCAGTGCTTTGCTTTTGAGGAAAATCAGCCTGAAATGGTCACCAGAATCATAGAATATGCAGAGCTGGAAGGGACCCACAAGAATTGTCGTGTCCAAAGCACAGCCCTAGGAGAGTGGAGCTATTCCCAGCTGGAAAGGAGGACTCCAGATCCTCCATGAAACCTCTCCCTATCTGGTCCCTCCTGACGCAGGAGCTGCCCTGCAGTGAGAGGGGGTTCCATGGGAGGTTTGGAGAAAGTAGTCAGTCCAGCTTGGATCATTGCTTGTGCTGAGAAGAAGAAACTCCGCAGAACGGAATCTTGCATGGTTACCAAGTGCTGTCCTTCTTTGTGGGGCTCCTTGTTGAGGAAGAAGGTCCCTTCCTGTCCCTGGATGCTGAAGAAACAGCTGGGGGATTTCATCGTTCAGCAGCGGGATTGAAGCTGGGCAGAGTAAGTTTGGACCGAACTTTTGCTTTCAGGCACTCAATGGATTTGCCATCGCCGCGACTGGAGACGGCTACATCTTCTACATCTCCCCTGCCGTGCGGGACTACTTGGGCTTCCACCAGGTGAGCACCATGTTTTCCTGGCTGGAAACAGATGGATGCAGTCCTGGTGTGGGAAGGAGGTGCAGATGGAGAGCAAAGCTTCCCAAAGGGCAGCAGCTCCTGTGGCAGGGGAAGGAGCTGGAGTTTGCCTGTTCTTTACACTCAATCCTGCACTTTAGTGCCCAGGAAGGGAAACCTTCTGCCATGTCCTCCTCCCGACACCTCTGCCAGGCTGTCCAGGAGCAGACACTATTCTGTTTTGTCATTCCAGTCGGATTTCATCTACCAGAGTGTGTACGAGATGATCCATGCGGGCGACAGGGCCGTCTTCCGCCGCCAGCTGCACAGGACCCCACTGCATGCTGCTGACAGTGAGTGCCAGGGTGATCCCTGCAGGGGTTCACTTGAGCAGCTCTGATCCGTGAGCTCAGGGTGTGCAGCACAGTTTGGAAAGCTTCCTTTTGATTTTCCAGCTTTTCCCCCTGAGCAGCCGCTGCTTGCCAGACACAGCGCCACGTCCAGCCCCCAGCACCTCCATGCTGAGAAGCAATCCTTGGTGGAGAGGAGCTTCACCTGCCGCTTCCGCTGCCTGCTGGATAACTCCTCGGGATTCTTGGTAATGCTGGGACACCCTTCTGCTCCTCCTGTGCCTGCAGAGTGTTCCCCCAGAGTCACTTGTGTCCCACAGGGATGAGAGCACAGCCAGTTCCCACCACCCTCTTTGCTTCACACCCACATTTTCTAATCCCTGTAAGGCCTTGAATTTCCACCACCATTACAGGGTGCCTGAAGTTCCTTCTTGGGCAGCAAAAGTCAGCAGCAGACAAGTCCCCAGTTGCTCTCTTTGCCATTGCCACACTCCTCCAGCCTCTCTCCATCCTGGAGCTCCAGACCAAAACACTGATCTTCCAGACAAAGCACAAGCTGGACTTCACTCCCATGGCCTGTGATTCCCGGTAAGGCATCTCTCACTTTCCCTGTGGCAAAATCCCTGGTGCTGGACAGAAAACTAGACCTGGTGGGGACAAGGAACACCTGACCCAGCTCCCATGGCCTGATGTTTTTGTCCCTCTACTGCAGGCCCCCAGTAACACAGGGAGCAGGTTAACGGGGCACCAGCACTTCTTGTCTGCTGTGGTTTGCGTGGTTTGTGGAACAGAGGATGCAGCTCAGCCCAGGGCGAGGTTGCACCATCCAGAGTGGGGGTCTGGCCAGTGAGGTGCAACTGTGGGGGATGCATCCCTGGTGTCACTGCACTCCTGTGCTGTTTCCAGGAGGAAGGTTGTCCTGGGATACACAGAAGTGGAGCTGTGCAGAAGAGGGTCTGGATACCAGTTTGTTCATGCGGCTGACATGATGCACTGCGCAGAGCACCACGTGAGAAGTGAGTGATGGGGGACTGTTGTGGGGGTGTTTGTGGGGTCCCTCAAGGCTCTGGCTGTACTATTGCTCCTTGGTGCTGTCTGTCCCGGGGCTGGAGTAGCTGTGACAAAGGCTCTTCCTCCTGGATGAGCTTGGGCAGCTGGCAGAGAGACAGCACACTGCATCTCCTGCCCCTGTAGCACGGCCACGAGGTGATAGTCAACCTCGTGGCAACTTGCGTGTGTCATTGGTCTGCCTCCGTGGAGGAGCTCTGTCAGTGGCAGTTCTTTTGTGTCCCTGCCCCAGTGATGAAGACAGGGGAGAGCGGGCTGACGGTATTCTGGCTGCTGACCAAGAGGAGCAGCTGGGTGTGGGTGCAGGCCAACGCACGGCTGGTGTACAAACGATGATGCCCGACTGCATCATCGCCCGCCAGCAAGCCCTGTTGTGAGTATTGCTGGCCCCCTTCAGCTGCTCTGGGCTTGGGGGGCTGCCCGAGGCACACAGAGGCCATGAAGGTGGAGGAAAGGGTAGGTGAGGTTGGCACTTTGCAGCATTTGTCCTCCTGTAGTGTGAGTGAAACAGCTCTGAGGAGGTGGTTGTGGACATGCTCTTGCCTGAGAGCAGCAGCCCTTCCCTGAGCCATGCAGACCTCCCTGTGGGCTCCCCAGAGCTCTCTTTAGCCAGCCCAGTCCAGCCCCCTTTTACTCTAGAAAAGCCAGGGCAGGGCTGTGAGTTCCCCTCTTGCTGTCAGAAGGGTGGTTTTGCCTGGCCTGGAGGAGCTGCTCATGCTGCTTCCATCCCTTTTTGCCTCCACACCGAAGGAATGAAGAAGGGGAGGAACATCTCCAGAAGAGAAACTTGCAGCTGCCTTTCAGCTTTGCCACAGGGGAAGCAGTCTTGTGTGGGAATGACCTTCCTGGGTTCTTTGACTCATTTCAAGCCAAGGAGGAGTTGCAGGTGCAAGCAAACTCCAAGTCAGAGCAGCGCTTGGTAGACCCCAGCTCTCTCCTTGGAGCCATGATGAAGCAGGATGCATCCGTATACAATTCCCACGCTGATAACGTGCCTCAGGTCTCCCTGCTAGCTCTCATCCCTGAGCCTGATGGGCTGACTCAGAAGGAGGATGTCAGCAGGGCCAAGGAGGACAGCAACTCCCTCCTGGTGGTCATCGAAACCCTCTTTGAGAAGAGTGAGGTGGATGGAAATGTCTGCCAGACCCTAAAGGTGGACAGCACAGAGCTGCAGCAGTGGGAGGAGGCTCTGCTCAGCCTGGGGGTAGAGGAGGAGCCACTAGCTCAGGGGCTTGGCCAGAGGCCGGGCACCAAGGTGACATCCTATATGGAGCAGATGCTCCCCAGGGAGGGTGTTGGAAAGAGCCTGGACTTCCCACACTGCCATGAGGAAAACAGTGCTATGGCTCACTTCCAGCGCTGCTGGGCAGCTGGTTCAGCATTCCCAGCACAGCCCCAGGCAGCGGGCACATGGGGAGGCCAGGGGGCTGTGGGCTCCGTGGGCTCCGTAGCCTCCGTTACCTCTGAGGGCAGCTTTGCCCAGCCAGAGCAGCAGGTCCCGTTTAACCCAGCCGGGCCGGTGGCAGGGACTGTGCTGGCTGTTCCCATCTCCAGCAGCAAATCCTCTGCAGACTTCAGCTGGCAAACCAAGCGTTTCAGGTAGAAGCTACCCCCTCTGGTCCTGTAGATAACACTCTTCCTACTGCTCAGAGCCAGCCTGGGTGCCAGCTGGTGGGCTCAAGCTGCTCACCCCCATTGCACTCAAACACGTTGGTGACTCTGTGGCACAATAAACTCCTCCAGGCAAACCCAGTCAGTTGCCCATCGGAGGCTTTGCTGGGCATAGTTCCAAAACAGCTGGAAGCTGCAGGAGCATACGTGGAGTCCCAGACTCTGCCAGGTGGCAGTCCTGAGAATTCCCTGGGGGCTGGGCTGTGGTGGCCACTCCCCTCCCAGTCTTTTCCTTGCCCTGTCCAGGGCTTGCATCAGTCCCTGTTCTCTGGGGATGGGAAGCTCGATGATGTGGAGGCTGCTCTCCCTGCACCCTTAGAAGCCAGAAGGCTGCCAGGGCATGGCGGCTTCCCCAAACAGCCCCTGGTAGCCCACATAGACCCCAGCTTTTCCTGGGAGGGGGAGCAGGCAGTGCTCCGAGAGGACAAGGGGTTCTCACAGCTGTGGCTCCCACAGGCTGGGGCAGCTCCTCAGAGGAGCCATGGGGCAGGGCCAGTGCACCACAGCGGACTCCTGCTGAACTCCAGCATGGATCCCAGCACCCACGAGATGGACTGCATTGTGCTGTCCAAGTGCCACTATGGAAACAGCCTTTTTAGGCATGAGAGCAACTTCCTGAGGGATGCTGCTAAACTATCCCTTCCCCAGCAGCCAGGCACTTTGCTTTGCCCTGCTGAGAACCACCCTGGAGCACCTTCCTCCTCACCGGGCTCGGTTTCAAGGTGCTCAGCAGCTCTCCCTGTGAAGGTGGGTGCAGGAGCACCCCTGTGCTCCGGGCAGGGTCCTGGCTGCCCATCAGTTCCCTTCTCAGCTGGGCAGCCCCTCGGTACCTGTGAGATCCAGGCTCAAGGTGAGGTGCGAGGGCTGCAGAACCTGAGGGGTGTCCGGCTCCTGTGGAGGTCTGCCAGGGGTGCAGCCACACCATCCTTTGTGGGCAGCCTGGTTTGGGGCTCCATGTGAACCAGGAGCCCTGTCTTGAAAAGCCACCAGCAGCTGTGAGCTCTTCTGATACCCGCCAGGTGTGTCCCATGCTCCCTGGTCTCTCGGGATTTTGTCTTCCAGTGCTTTCAGGCAGTCTAAGATGAAGTGGTTTGGACTTTTTGTTCCATAAGAAGTCTTTCAGGGAGATGCAGCTGTGCCTCTGGGGAGGCTTGTGGGCTTCTGGGCTCCAAGGAAGGACATTGCTTGCTGGCACATCCGTGTGCTTTGGGCAGCCTCTTGCAGATGGAGCTGCTGCCTCAGAGGCAGGTAGCACTGAACTGCTGTTTCTCAACAAAACAGCGTGCTCTCCTCATCTCCTGTGTTGGACCACCCTTGTCATGTTGCTGTTTAGTCCCCTGCATCATCTCTGCCGGCCTGAGCCTCTTTTCCTCCTGTGCTCTCCATCTCCTCCAGAGATCATCCAAATCCTTTGGAAAAGATGTTACCAAGCACTTCAAGAAGCTCAGCAGCATTGAAGGGTCTCAGTGAGAGGTGGAGTTGGTGGGAGTGGTGGCATCCTGGGGATTTGGGCTCTCCAGCAGCCTCCCAGGGGAGTTTGGGAGAGGTGGGTACCAGGCACTGTGACTTTTCTGGGATGCAGGGTGGGGAAGGTCCAGCCAAGCTCCCCTTGGGTTTGTCACTGGCTTGTCCTTGTTGTCCTCTTCTCTGCTCCACAGTGCCATGGGACAGAGAAGAGTGGGGCTTCCCCCTGTGGTTTTGCCAAAGCAGTGAGAAGGAAAGGCAGGGAGGGATGCAGTGACCACTGGCTGCCTCTCCACTTCAGACCCACTTGGTGCCCTTCAAACCATTGTTCTGCAGCCCAGAACAACCACTTTGTTGAATTCTCTTCCTTTTCTAGATACGTAACCTAAGATTTGAATGAATTGGTTTTTCCCCACCATGAGAACAAAGTCTTGCAGATCCATCAGGGAAATCCACAAAAAAAAAGCAATGATTTTTTTTTGGGGGGGGGGGGGGGAGGGTGGGGATGATTTGAGACCACACTGACTTGCAACATTGGGTTAGAGAGGTCAGAGTTCTTGGGGACATTCACACCTTCCCCTCATGCACCCATCAGCCTGAGCATCACATCTGCCTCGCACACCTGTGTTAAGCATTTGCGGATCAAATTAAATCAGGCAATCAGCACAGGGCCAGCAGCAACCCCACATGTCCCGGTGTAGAGTGGCCTCATCTCCCTGGGTCTCTTCCTTCATGCCCAGCCTTGCCTCCACTCATGGGGCCTGGGAAAGGTCAAGCTCCTCTCTGCAGGCTGGGAGCAGAGCAATGCTGAAACGTGCTGGACCACTCTAAGGTGGCTTCGAGGAGCACCTAGTTCGGGCAGGGAGTTGACTGGCCATGATCCAGATCCAAAAAGCGGCAGGATGGACTCTGCTCACTAGCCTCTCATGCTGGTGACTGTGAAACGCTGCTGGGGGCGTACCAGGGGCTCCCAGTGCTGCAAGAGATGGGCCTTGGGTTGGGGACACTGTTGCTTGGGGCCGTGACAGACCTCCCTGTGCTCTGTCACTGGTGTCTGATCTCTTGTACCTCGTGGCTGTACAGATAAAGTCTGTTCTGGTGGCAGCATCTCATTTCTGCTCCATGATTTCTTTGTGCTGCTGGTGGCAGCTGGATGGTGCTGAGGGGAAAAGAGCTGTCCGGTGAAATGAACAGGGCTAATGCCTTTATTAAATGTTCAGCTCTTTATTAAAAAGATCAGCTGGGCAGGGGGCTCGACGCAGAGCTCGCCCCTGCGGTCGTAGCTTTCCCAGGTGGCCGAAAGGAAGGAGGCGTGCAGAGTCTGTCACTGAAGTCCAGAGCAGCAGCTGTCCCTTCTTCTTTCCTTGTAGCACACCGGTGGCCAGAGGGTGAGGAGGCGTGGCGTGCAGAGTCTGTTGCTGAAGTCCAGAGCAACAGCTGTCCCCGCTCCTTCCATGGTGGCAGCACCAGGGCTCTCTGTCTCTGTCGCCCTGCTTCTCAGAGCCTAATACAGTCTTCTTTCTTAGGTGATGGCGACGGGTAAAAGTCAATCAAGGGATGTGTTTCCCTCTTCCTCAGCTAGGGCATTCGTCTAGACTCCTCTGCTGTGTTCAGTTTTTGATTTATAGTCCTTTTTATCTCCTAAAAATGCTCCCATGATCCTATGGGGTTTTTATTTGCATGTGAGTCCCAGAATGGCAGCGTGGAGGGGTGGGAGGCCAGTTATCTCCAGGTAGTTTAGAGAAAACAAACAGAGCAATTAGCTAATTAGCATTTCAATATCGGTATACTTAGCTAGAGTTAGTAGTTTTTTTTAGTGTTGCCATGGGAACTAGGAAGGCCCTGCCCGCGTCTCTCAGGAACACATGGAAACTGTTCATTACAAATCCCTCCTCTATTTCTTTGATCAGGCTTAAGTCCGCATCAACTTACAGTCTTTGGCTTTTGAGGGCTAACTTCTTTTGGCTTTTGTATGCTTTTACTCATGTCTGATGGTAATTCTCGTGTCCTTTAGAAACCAAGTAAGATTTAATAATATTCTAATTAAATTTTTTTTTCAGTTAACTCCTTTGGCTAAAGGACACTTAGTCTTATTAAACAATTACCAAGTACTTAAACCTTTACTATGGTACTTTAACTCAGAAACAGTTATTAACACCTTACTGTATATCAGCCTCTAGCAAGTCTTCTTTAAAGTTAATTTTAAGTCCTCTGGTTTCTTAATTACTGTCCATGCACAAGAGGAGGCGGGTGACACTGTTGGGTCTGGTCTGGCGTCTGGGGGTGGCACTGGTCCTTTAACTCTGGTGACGTGGGTCCAGCCTTTTTCTTGGGTCCGCACCGCAGTGTGTGTAGTGAGTAGTACCTGGAAAGGTCCTTCGAATTTGGGGGTTAATGGAGTGGTAGTGTTCCAGGACTTTATCAACACCCAATCCCCAGGACTGATGTTGTGGGCATTGGCGTCCAGAGGGGAAGTTTGGGAGAGATACCCCTTCTTTTGGAGGCCTTCTAGGGATTTTCCTATGACCTCTAAATATTTCTGAGTTGCTGCCTCCCCTTCCAGATAATCTGCTGTACTGAAAGGGGTGATTAAAAAAAAGGGAGTCTAAACATTATTTCATAGGGAGAGACCCCTATGTCAGACTGAGGTCTGGTTCTGGTGCGCAAGAGAGCGAGAGGTAAACACCTGAGCCAATTCATCTTTGTTTCTTCAATTAATTTAGTTAACACATTTTTAAGAGTTCTATTCATCCTTTTCACTCTTCTAGAGCTTTGAGGATGCCATGGGGTGTGCAATCTCCACCTTACCCCCAGGGCTTTTGTTACTTGATGTAAAGTTTGAGCGACAAAATGTGGACCTTGGTCCAAGCCAATGTCATTGAGTAGCCCATATCATGGTATGATGTTTTCTAAGATTATTCTTGCAACTTCCTGCGCAGTTTCCTTTTTGGTTGGGAAAGCCTCCACCCAGTGAGTGAGGTGATCCACGATCACTAGTAAATGTTTGTACTTTAATTTTCCCTTGCAGGGTCAACTTTTGGGCTTCTTTTATCAGGATAGCTGCTGCTGCTGCGATTACTTGCAGGCAAGTTGGCCATCCTCTGGCTACTGGGTCTAGTAGTTTTGAGAGGTAGGCTATTGGCTTTTGTTATCTTTCCCACTTAAATACATTCTATGGGCTTCTTTGAGCAACTCATTCATGTTCTTTTCTTGCCAGTCCTCTATCTTTTCTAGTTTTTGTCTAATATCGGGCCAGGATTTGGTGACAAACTAGACCTTTAAGAGGACTTGACCCTCTGGGCTATCTGGGTCTATATTTGAATACAACTGGAAATTTCGTTTTAGTCGGTTAAGCCAAATTGCCGGGGTCTCATCCTTCTCCTGAGTACCATCAAAGGCCAATTTTGTGTTGCTTCCCCTAGGGATACTCTTTCATCCCTCTTATCATGAGGGCCCTATAGTCTCTCATGTTTTGCCTACCTTCTTGTTGGCTGGGACTCCAGTTGGGGTCTACTAAGGGCATCCCCTGGTTCCCTGGGGGCCCCAATCCACCCTCTCTTTCCCATATCTTCACCCCTGCCACTCGGATCATCTGGACCTCTCTCAGAGAGAACAATGCTTAGAATAGCTCAGGTCTCCCCAGGTACAAATACTCAGCCCTAGAAATTGGTCCAACTGGCTAGATATTCCAACAGGGTCTTCCACTAAATTTCTTAGCTCTTTCCCAAATCCCCGGACTTTGGAAGCTGCCAAAGGTGCATCCACAAACCTAACTCCCCCAGCTGCTCTACCCATAGGAACCCCTCTAAGGGGAAAGAGTCCCTCCACCCTTGGTGCTTTGGATTGGGTGCTACAATACGGCCCTTTTTCTAAGACACCAGGCAGGGAAATAGTAGTGGAGACAGACACTGGAGGCCAGGGGGCATGCCAGGTGGCGAACCAACCCTGGGCAAGGGTGGCCTCAGCTCCCAAGTGGGAGGAGGCAAGGAAACTCCAGCTGGAGAAGGGGAAGAGGGAGTTGGGGAGATGGTTGAGGAAACTAAGGGAAGGGACGATGAAACAGAGGTGGGAAAACGGGGGAAAGGAATCAGGGACTCAATAGGAGGGGCTGAAGGACCAACTGGGGAAACTGTTGGGGAAGTAACAGGAGCAGAAGGGGGCAGGCAATCGAGGGGGTCTCATTCCTTTATTTTTCTAGTCTCCCTCTCTCTATTCTCTTTGTCTTCCTCTCTATTTCTTTGTAATTTGCATATTCTCAGTCTCATTATTTATAGAATTCTCCAGCCAGCAAGCTGCATAAGATAGTTGTTCTATATCAAGGTCCTCTCGGGTTTTTTAGGTGCTGGTTTAACTGATTACACATCCACTGATCTTGGGTTCCATACCACGGCCACTCTCCCTGTAATTCTAACTTCGGCCATACTTCTGTACTGTAATGTATCATCTTACTCTTGTCGAGACCCTTCATGGTCTCCCGAGAATCCCATTAGTCTAACAGTTGCCCCAAGGGGCTGTTAGGGGGAATTCTTTTTGCTTTGGAAGGATTTGCTCCTTTACTATAACCTCTTCCCATTTTCAGGCCTCAAAAACAAAAAAAATATATACCTTAAATGGTGCTTCTATCTAAAATGGAATATACTGACAGGCAGCTAAAGCTCATCAGGCCTCTCCCAACTTAGTCTTTTGAATCACTTGACTAAACTTAATCTCTTTTAACTAAATTCCCACTCTTGGTCCTACCCTCTTGGCACTTTACATTGTCTCTTGGCCAGGACAATCACTAGTCACACTTCCATCTATTGTCTTCTGTTCTTTTTCTCCTTGGCCTAAGTTTTGAACTTCTTGATGGACTTTCTAGGCTTGGACCCCTGCTAAGTCCCGCCCAAACTCTTACTTGGCCTTTTGCCTAACCTTCTTACTAGGCTTGGGAAGCTTAGTCTCCCTGCCGAGGTAAGGTCAAACGTCCTGCCGAGCCTTACACTCGAACTCCGGCCAAGCCCCCTTGCCTGACACTCCTACTAGGTTTGGGAAGCTTGGTCTCCCTGCCGAGGTAAGGTCGAACGTCCTGCCGAGCCTTACACTCGAACTCCGGCCAAGCTCCCTTGCCTGACTCTCCTGCTAGGCTTAGCTTGCTTGCCTTCCTGCCTTTCTGCTTACTTGGGTTCATGCCTGCTCTGACAGGGACATCCTGCCCTGCCTTCCAGAGACATTCCCCTACCTGCTATGCTGGGGACCTCCGTCCATGCCTGCCATGGACATCCTACCTGCCCTGTTATCCTGTCCTGCCTGGTGGGGACATACCTTCTGCCTGGTGGGGACATACCCTCTGCCTGGTGGGGACATGCCTTCTGCCTGGCGGGGACATGCCCCCTGCCTGGCAGGGACACGCCCCCTGCCCGGTGGGGACGTGCCCTCTGCCTGCCGGGGACATGCCACTCCTGCCTGCTAGGACATCCTGCCCTACGTGCCAGGGACATCCCACCTGCCATCCTATCCCATCCTGCCTGCCAGGGACATGCCCTCTAGGACCTCCACATCCCACCTGCCCTGCTGGGAGCATTCCCCTTGCCCTGATTGCCAGGGACTTACTTTGCCCCTAGGGGACCTTCACACGCTCGGAGGAGGGCCTGCTTTACTTCTAAGGAGACGCCTTAGTCGCTCCTGCATTCCACTCGCTTCCCCCCGTTCCCGGCCAGCCCCTTCACAGGAGTCCGGAAACGCGGTACTAGTGGGTCCCTCTCACTTCGGGGGGCCAAGCTGCCGGCCCCCGTCTCACTCACTTACTCATTCGCTCGTCTCCCGGTTTTTCTTACCAATCTGACGCTCCTCTGTGTTGCTCGTCTCACACTGATCCTAGGGTCCGAAGGTAGCCAGTGACTCCCGAGGGTCCCTCGAAGCAGGTGGTCGAGCTGTTTAGCTGTCCGGGGGTCCTCTTTGGGCGTGGCTATCCGGACGAGCCCCCAATTGAAATGAACAGGGCTAATGCCTTTATTAAATGTTCAGCTCTTTATTAAAAAGATCAGCTGGGCAGGGGGCTCGACGCAGAGCTCGCCCCCGCGGTCGTAGCTTTTCCCAGGTGGCCGAAAGGAAGGAGGCATGCAGAGTCTGTCACTGAAGTCCAGAGCAGCAGCTGTCCCTTCTTCTTTCCTTGTAGCACACCGGTGGCCAGAGGGTGAGGAGGCGTGGTGTGCAGAGTCTGTTGCTGAAGTCCAGAATAACAGCTGTCCCCGCTCCTTCCGTGGTGGCAGCACCAGGGCTCTCTCTCTGCCTTTCTCTCTCCCTGCTTCTCACAGCCTAACCTAGTCTATTCTTTCTTAGGTGATGGCGACGGGTAAAAGTCAATCAGGGGATGTGTTTCCCTCTTCCTCAGCTAGGGCATTCGTCTAGACTCCTCTACTGTGTTCAGTTTTTGATTTATAGTCCTTTTTATCTCCTAAAAATACTCCCATGACTCTAAGGGGTTTTTATTTGCATGTGAGTCCCAGAATGGCAGCGTGGAGGGGTGGGAGGCCAGTTATCTCCAGGTAGTTTAGAGAAAACAAACAGAGCAATTAGCTAATTAGCATTTCAATATCGGTACTTAGCTAGAGTTAGTAGTTTTTTAGTGTTGCCATGGGAACTAGGAAGGCCCTGCCTGCGTCTATAGGGAACATGTGGAAACTGTTCATTACAGCAGGTGCTTGGGTTGTTCTCTGCAGCTCCAGGTGGATGCCAATGCTGCTCTTCACAGCCTTCTTCCTGCCCCTCTGCCAAGTGCAATGGGCCTTCAAGGACTGAAAGGAGCACAGAGAGCCAAAGGGGGACACTTGCAGCTGCCTCACTGGGAGCTCCCTGGGGAAGCACTTTCCTTGAGAAGCAAGCCCCTTTCTTCCAAAGGCGTTTCCCTAAATGCGCAGCTTTTCCGGGGAACACCAACACACCCGTCAAGAAACACTGGCAAGGCTGAAGGAGTTCAGGTCCTTTCAGGACAGGCACTCCAGCTCTAGCTCATATTCCCCCAAGTGCGTTTCCAGGTGGAGGTTCAGAGGTGCAGCCCCCGACCCTCTACCAACACAAGCTGCCCGCTGCCTCTTCACCTGCCTCAACTCCTGCCTGCGCTCACGGCACCAAAACCAGGCTGTTCCTGGCCACAGACCAGAGCCCTGTTCCCGCAGGACGCTCTTGCCAGCACCTTCCAGGACTCTCCGCTGTGCATGCAGTGCTTTTCATGCCTGCTCCCAACAGGCTTTGGAAGGCAGAGCACAACCTGGCTGCCTCTGCCAGCAGCACGCCCCAAACACAGGCGGAGGAAGAAGCAGCAGGGGCTGTTTTGCGGCCATGCCCAAGAGAAACGGGAAGGGTGCCCTCCCTGTGGGCTCACTTGGTTGGCTTTCTGACTGGCTCTGAGCCTGGGGTTGCCATTCCTCACCTGTGGGGACCAGAACCACACCCGGGATCCCGGCACTGCCTGACAGCGCTCCGGGCACTGGCACGGTCGCGCGTCCGAGTCTCGGGCCCCGCGCTGCTGCTTCTTTTGCTCTTAGGCACACCCAAATCCCCCTGTTAAGCCCGGATGGTCGCTGGTTCTGTCCTCTTCCTCATCCTGTGCAGGGATGGAGCACTGCTGAGCTTTCAAGAAGCTGCTCTTGAAAACTTCCAGCATTCCAAGCTCCTTTGACCTCCGTGGATGCTTGCCATGGAATCCCTCACAGCTGGGTTCATCCTCAGGTTGGCTCTTCCAAATTCCAGGGGCTCCAGGGTGCTCAGCAAGATCTGCAACTCCACTGTGGTGGTGCGTGGCTACGCAAACAGAGCAGAAAGCTTTGTGAATTTGGAGTTTGGACTTTCTGTTTCCTAAACCTAAAGTTGGAGTTTCTATTCTGTATTTTTACGTGTATTTACCATTTCCCCTGAAGCTATTCCCATTGGATTTTACCTGTAATGTATTCATACTGGACATTGCTCTATTGGTTTCACCTTATCTCTCACTTTCCCCTATAAAAACAGTCAACCAACCCCAGACCGGGGTCACTTGTATGTGTGGCGTTCGAGCAAATACAACCTACTTCGGACTGCACAACAAGTGTCCAATCTCTTGCGTCTCTTTATCCCGGTCATGGACGTGCTCTTGAAACAGCTCTGTCTGTATCAAATGAACCCCAAAGTTGGTTGTTGCTTCTCTCTGACTGCTCCCGGCAGCGCCTGGCCAACGCCCCTGGAAAAAGAAGCCGGGTGGAAACAAGGAAGTCGGATAGAGAAAGCGACAAGTGTCGCCACAATGTGTGGCTCTGATACAGCAGCTGTTTTTAGGGCACGGCAGATAGCGCTCCGGTTTGGGGCTTTTCCAGATGCTGTTTTCCACAGCCGTCACCGCGGGAGACACAGCCGCTGACGCCGCCACTGCTGAGCCGTCAGCGCCAGAGTCCTCCCGGTGGGAAAAAGCCCTTGGACCACGGCATCCGTGAAGGGGTTCTCGCCCCCTTTCATGCAGCTCCGCAGCTCTATCGCTGCTGAGAAACTGTTCCGGTTTCTGTCCGCTTCCGTTTTCAGCAGGGAGTAGACGCAACTTCCGCACACCCTGGAAGACGGCTTCAGACCAGGAACCGCTGCTGTTTTTTGTTTTCTAAGAGTCGGCGGTGTGGTAAGTTTCAGTTCTAGCATGGGAAGGGCCTGGCTAGGGAAATCTTACTTGGTAGAGGCACCCCTGTCCCTGTGGAGGGAAAGGGCATGTGGGTGCGCAGCGTGCGGGGTGCCGCCATCGGTTTTTAGACCTTTTCAGGTTGTTTTCTTTGTTTTTTTCTGGCAGCAGGTGGGTGAGGCTTGCTGGTGGGCAGAATGGGTGGGAAATTGTCCACACAGCAGAAAGAGATTTATAACCAAGTAAAAGGAACCCTGACAGAGTCAGGAGAAAGTTTTTCTAAGAGTTTTGTGAAAAAGTTTATTAAGTGGTTGGTTTTAAGATTTCCAAACGTCTCAGCTCAGGATGTGAGGGAAAAGGGTTTTTGGAAGCGGGTTGGCTTCCAAAACACTTTGTGGGTGAGGGGGATTGGAACCAATCCCAAAAGCAAGCAGCCAAGATTCCAAAGCCAGTGTTAGATCTCACAAAAGATGCAGCTGAACGAGCATTTCTTAGTATGCCCTCAAAGGAACCTATAATACCTTATATCGCTCTCAAGCAATCTGTTTCAGAGCCATTCATGGATTTTGTTGATTGAGTGAGAGACATGGTTGAGAAAAAGGTAGAAGGGCAAGAAGCACGAGACGAAATCATGTTAGAAATTATTACCACAAATACAAATGAGGCCTGTCGGCGAGTCATCATGGCTCTTCCAGCGTCTCCTCCTCCAACGCTGGATCGGCTCATCAAGGAGTGCACAAGAAAAGCCACCCTGATGGCAGAGGACTTGGTGAAAAATCTTCAGGAAAAAGTGGTTGCTCTGACATCAGCAACCCCAAAAACTCCAACATCGAGTTCTCCTCCTCCCAAACGCAGGTGTTTTTACTGCAATGAGGAAGGCCATCTCATCAGCCAGTGCCCCTTTTGGGGGACAGCACTTCCTCAGGGGGGGAGGGAGGTGGGGGGAGAATTCTCCAACCAGAAAAAAACTAATTGGGGAGCGCGGATCCACCCCGCATGATGATACAAATGGGGTGGGTCAGGGGGTTGTTGGAGACCCCACAGATGACGCAGTTGCGTCAAACAGGAAACGCCGCATGGGAGGAAGAGAACCCTAATTCCTGTTTTTCCTTTATACTGGCAGAACTTTTTATAGTTAGTTTACCCTGTTGTATGATTTCATTTTTCTTTCAGACTAGCAGGATGTCAGTTTCTACGTTCCTGCTCCCCGTTTGGCTCCAGACAATGACCTTCTACCTGTCCACAGGGGACGCGTGGATCGTCCCTCAGACACGGAAAAATGTGTGGGTCACCCTTGCCCAAGCCTTGAAACAAGAACACCTGTGTTTAGCTTCTGCCTCAGCAGAAAATCCAATGTCCATATGCCTGGTAGGGATTCCGAGTAAGGGGCAAGAATTTCCAAAGTCCTTGATCCATTTGCAAACAGAGTTAAATTAAAACAATCCACCTAATATCTGGGCAGAGTTCTACAGGCACCAGGGAGTCGTAGAACATGTTAAAATACCTGTTCAGAATCCCCTGCTCCTGTGGCAAAAGTTTGCTCTAGACCTGCCCGCTGCTGATGGGGAGCCCCAGGAATTAGAACTACTGGGCTCCACAAAAGCTGAATTTTGCGTTCAATTTAATTTTTCACCAGATAAAGAAATAAACCTATATGCAGAGGTCAGACAATACAAGACAGAATTCAGAGCAGGCCAATGGTGCACAGCTGTTGCTGTTTTGGAGATCCCTAGCACCGCAGATTTCTATCCCCGCAAGCTGGAAAAGGGAATGTTTTTCATCTGTGGGGATAGAGCATATCCAGGAATCCCTTCTCATCTTATTGGAGGTCCATGCACTCTGGGGCATCTTTCCCTTGCTTCCCCCAACATGACTCAAATTCCAATTGGGCAAGCAAAAAGTGAAACAAAAATTACTAAACGGAGTGCAAGTCAATTTGATGAACACTGTGACGCCGAAATTTACCATTGAGCAGAATCAAAAAGGGTTGCCGTCTCTGTGTTTTTACCATGGGTAGCGGCAGCCAAAGCATTGAGTGAATTAGGCAATTTAGAGTGCTGGGTGACAAAGCAGGCAAGTTTGACATTGGCAGCTTTGAGTGATCTCCTGGCAGACGAGGAAATTACCAGGAAGGCTACCCTGCAAAACAGGGCAGCTATGGATTTCCTGCTGTTGGCACATGGGCATGGATGCAAAGAATTTGAGGGATTGTGTTGCTTTAATTTGTCATCAAAAGGCCAAAGTGTTCAATCATCCATCCGGGAAATGAGAAACCTCATTGGGAGCGTGAAGCAGGAGAATGAGGACTGGGTCAAGGGCATGTTTAAAGGCTGGGATCTTTCTGGGTGGGTGTTGTCCCTTCTTAAGGACATTTGTTATTTTGTAGTTGCAATTTTTTTAGTTCTGCTATCATTTGGGATTCTTAAGCGAATCATTTCTAGCATTGCTTCCTCCAAGTTTGCAGCCTCCGCACCTGTCGTTGCTGCTGCCACCATGGGAAGAGAATGGTGGGAGAATGGCAAACAGGAAGACACTGCAGGAAGTTTAATAGCTGCAGTTTCTCCTTCCCCCAAAGCTCTGTTCATTTTATTAAACAAAGAAGAGGGAGATGTGGTGGTGCGTGGCTACACAAATGGAGCAGAAAGCTTTGTGAATTTGGAGATTGGACTTTCTGTTTCCTAAACCTATAGTTGGAGTTTCTATTCTGTATTTTTACGTGTATTTACCATTCCCCCTGAAGCTATTCCCATTGGATTTTACCTGTAATGTATTCATACTGGACATTGCTCTATTGGTTTCACCTTATGTCGTGGTTTGACATGGAAGTGAATTTTTTCCAGGAAGTTGGGTCAAACCAATCAGTGGTCAGGTTTGAATATTGGCACCTGGAGTGACCACTGAAAGTATGGACACGCCTCTGAGAACACAGGGGGTTAAAAGCAAGAACTCCCAGGAGAACTCTCTTTTTTTGGTTCCGGTCGTCAGAGAGTGCAGACGCTCCCCTGCCCAGCTACGGGCTGGGTGGGGGAGGGGAAGCCACGCGGCCTTGTCCGGGTAGGCCGAGGGGCTGAGGGTCTGGAACCGAGCCAGCTCCTGGACAGAAGGGTGGAGAGGAGTGGAGATGCCTTTGTTCCCCCCCGCCCCCGCCACCAAGAGGGAAAGAGACAGAGAGCCTGGTGGCACCTGGAAATTTGCCGGCAGAGGAGAAGGAGAAGGGGGGAGGGATGTCCAGCGTGGGAGGTGGCGGAACACCGGACCGAGATATCAGCCGTCCAAGGAGTCTGAACTTTTAACCCTTTCCAGGAAATGAGGGCTTTTTAAAAGTATTACTCTTCCTTGATTTGTAGTGGAAGAGAGATAGTCCGGGACCTGAGATGGTAGAAGAAGAAATATTTAGGTAGGAGGAGATGATGAAGTAGCTTTTGGCTGGACTTTTCTTGTTAGCCATGGACTGAACCAAAATCTCCTGCAATAGAGACTGCATTTTAGGGGGATGCAGTGGTGACCCAGGGAGACCTGTTTCAGCTTCGACAGCACAAGAATGGCGAGAAACGAAGAAAGCTGAAGAGGGAATGGTGATACCCTCTGTCTTCGGGAAGAAGATGAGTCCTGTTTTTGGACCCCTCGGCCCCAGGGGAAAATGGGGGGGACTGTAGTCCCAGGATGAGAAACTGAACTGTTGTATCTTTGAGTCCGTGGCAAAGCATCCTTAAAGGAGCCCTATGAGCAGTCTGTCCATGCACGGTGGTGAGAGCACTGTGACATGGAATGGAGAGTGTCACACTGGCAGATTTTTTTCCGGGCGGTTGCCATGTGTGACAGGGAAACACAGGGTGGCAGCTGTGTTTCCTGGGGGGTCTGTGGTGCAAGAGAGACTTCTCTCTCCCTTGATAGTTTGAGTATAGATTACCTGAAGGGTGGTAATTTGATCAAGAATCCCGGGTGATGTTTCATGGCTGAGTGTTTTTAGAAATTGGGAGGAGGAGGGGTGTTTTAAAAGGTCTTCATCCTTAATTTAGTTTATGTGTTTTCTGTATTAGTAGTAGTTTAATAAAGTTTTTTTTTTCCTTTGTTATTAAGCTTGGGCCTGCTCTGCTCTGTTCCTGATAACATCTCACAGCATTTATTTAGGGAAGGTGCATTTTCATGGGGACGCTGGCATTGCGCCAGTGTCCAACCATGACACCTTATCTCTCACTTTCCCCTATAAAAACAGTAAGCCAACCCCAGACCGGGGTCACTTGTATGTGCGGCGTTCGAGCAAATACAACCTACTTCGGACTGCACAACAAGTGTCCAGTCTCTTGAGTCTCTTTATCCCGGTCATGGACGTGCTCTTGAAACAGCTCTGTCTGTATCAAATGAACCCCAAAGTTGGTTGTTGCTTCTCTCTGACCGCTCCTGGAAGCCCCTGGCCAGTGCCCCGGGAAAAGAGAGCCGGGCGGAAACAAGGAAGTCGGAGAGAGAAAGTGACACTGCTCTTGTGACTTTCTAAATACAATCCAAATTATTCATTTGCTGTTATTTTAATTCAGCTGAGAAGAGTTTGGCCATTTCTCCCTTGGGTTGTGCTGTCAGATGGTTGCTGATCAGTTACCCAAGGTATGCTTGGTAGAAAATAGAGAAAGAACTCTTCCCGTTGCCGTGGTTCCCACTTCTAATTCCTGTTTCAAGTGCAAAGTGTGAGAGACCAGTAGAAGTAGATCAGATAATCAGAGGCAAGGAAACTTTGGAGAGGGTGGGAGTACTTTTACTGTATCCAGCACGAGGTGCAACCATTCAACACTGGTTTTGATTGCATGATCTGATACAAATTTATTGTGATGTGGTGTTAGACCTTGCGCAGTTTTCATTATAAGTAGATAAACTTTAGGCATAAAACCCTTGAACCTCTAATTCTTGCAACTATGAACTGAGATACACAGCTAAGTTGCAGTTCATAATTTTGTTATGACTATTGAGCCACGGACTCAAAGTACCTGAGATTGCTGCAAATGCCTCTTTATGTTGCCTAAAATAGGAACAAATGCAATATAATTCAAATATTGTGACAGATCTTGAACTGCCTTTGGTAGCAGCAGCATAATAAATGTAAAAGTTAAACAGACTGTCTAGTCTGAAGTAGGATAAATGACTTCTGTGGGTCCCTTCCCACTCAAAATATTCTATGATTCAGAAATAAAAACAAGTATTTTCTTTTGCAATGAGGTTCAGACACAGCTCAAGGAATCACTGCTGCTTACCCACAACTTTACTGTTGACAATTGTGCGAATCGGAGCAGTTCCAGACACTGCAGGATGGTGAGTGGCAGAGCTGGGCCACAGGGCTGATGGCTGCAGCACCCCATCCCATCCCATCCCATCCCATCCCATCCCATCCCATCCCATCCCATCCCATCCCATCCCATCCCATCCCATCCCATCCACTGGGGACAGGCCCATGGACAGGATGGAGGAGGGGCCGGGCAGACACCCCGCCATGGCCGTGCTCCATCCCCTGGGGCATCCCGGGGCTCTCCCTGCCTGGGGAGCGCAGGGCTGGGCTGTGTTCTCCGGCCTCTCCCGCAGCCCCTCAGCTCTGGCTGCGCTTGCTCTTTGCCAGATGCAGCCCTGGACTGGACACAAGAGCAGGAACCCGCCCGTGGCCGCTTCCGCAAAAGCCTGAAGGTACCAGCAGCCATCCCCACCTGGGCTGGGCCTGCTGTCACTGCTCAGCCCAGCACCATGCTTGGAGCACTCCATGGAACACCCTGGGCTTCCCTGTCCTTTCTTCTCCTGCAGATGTTCCGGCAGTTCCTGCGCATTCAGTGTAGGAAGACCAGCAGCACAGCAGCTGCGGGCGCAGCCGAGCCTGACTCGGGGCTGACCGAGCTCCAGGCAGAGCCTGATGGCAGCCCAGATTTGGCTGAGCGCTCAGAAGACTCTGAGACCTCAGAGACTGAAACCTGGGCAAAGGCTCATCTCATGTCAATGACTGAGGACGTGGCCATCACAAACACCAAAACCAGAGAGACTCAGGGCCTTACAAATACTGATACCATGCCTGCTCCAACTATGATTCATGCTCCCATTATGGATTTTTTCGAGGAGAGTGCTGTTCCTTCTCACCAGCAGCAGCAGGTAAGCAGCCTGGGTCCACACCTGGAGGCCTCCCAGGATGGTGTGTCCCCTCAAGCCATGGTCTCTGGGCCCCCTCAGCCTTTGAGGCCAGCACAGTGTGGTGGGAACAGAAGCACTTCTTGGGGGAAGCTGGGGAAGTTGTTCCTTTGGACAGTGCTCCAAGTCTCCCCCATGCCTCCTCCAGGTGCCAGCCAAGGTGAAGAACATGCACCAGAGTCTCATGTCCCATGTCTCTGTGGATGCCAGGCTGCAAACGGACATTGTGAGGCTGGCAGAAGAACACCCTGCTGACGCGGTGCTGACCCTCCTGCGCTGTGCCCCAACGTGTGACAGGTACGGGGCCCACGAGCCTTGAGAGCTCAGGGCTCAGCAGCCTTTAGGGCCCGTGGCCCTGCACAGCCTGTCCAATGGTCTCTGCCAGACAGGCAGAGAGGCCCAGGACCCTCGGGCCCCTCTGTTTCCTGAGCCTGCTGCCAATGCTCCCCCCCTGCCCTTCAGGGCACCAGGCCTCTGTCACCTGGGCCCCCACAGCTGCACAGGGCATGGTGCTGTGACTGAGATGCCCCTGACACAGAGCTGCCATCCCACAGAGCTGCTGCAATGATGTGGAGAGCCATAGGCTCATCGGGACCAGCACTGGAGAAAGCGCTGCCAACACTGCTCTGTGTGATGGAGGACTGGCCTCTGCACACAATGTGCACCTCCAATGGGGACAACAAGGACCTTTTTGCCCTGGCTGTGAGTTTCTGGGCCTTTGCTCAGCCCCAGGTCACCTCTCCAGCAGCTCACCATCCTCTCCACGCCTCAGGCGCTGGGCTGAAACCTGACCTAGGGGCAGGCTCAGGGGGCACCAGGCCTGCTGCTACCCCTGCCTCTGCCCTTGGGCCCTGCCCGATGGACACCTCGGCACTGAGCGCTGCCTTGGGCTGCTTCTTTTGCAGGCAACTCTGGTGATCTGGGTGATTGTCCAAGTGCCTGAGTGCCACGAGACCATCGTCCTTTATTCCTCCTCCCTGTTTGTGGCTCTGCTCTCCCATGTTGTCATCACCACACAGCAGATGCCACCAGAGGAAGTTGATAACTTCTGGAGAGCATGCGGGGAAGAACGCCGCCTTCCCAGCAAGCCAAACAGGTCCCAGTCCTCCTGTCCTTCCCGTGCCCTTGTGGCCAGCGGCAGTTCTCCCAGTGTGACCTGGGCTTTGCTCTGCACACAGGTTTGCAGTGCAGGCCATGAAGGATCTGCTCTGCTGACTGCAGTGTGACCATGTGGTGGTGGCTATGGAGCGCAAGGGGTGCTGGGACATGATGCTGTGTGCTCACACCCAGCACTATGCCGTGGGTCTGCTGGCCAGGTGAGACCCCCTTCTGCCCACTGCCCCCAGCATTTGTGCCCTGTGCCCCACACAGTCCCTGTGCTCATGGGCCAGAGGGCCTCATCAGCGAGGGACGGCCAAGGAGACTGGAAAAGGCTGGGAGAGGATGGTGCCCAGAAGGGGCTGCCTGTCCAAGCGCTCACATCCCCTCCAGGGATGCTGGGGAAAGACCAGAGCTCTGTGAGTCAGGGCTGGGAGAGCTTTGGTCTCCCCACCTCAGGGCTTTGGTGTCTTTTTCCCCCCTGCCAGGAAGATGCTCCGTGTTTTGATCCCTTTGTGTTCTCGCATCGCACTCCACTTGCTCTGGCACCTCCGCAGGGAGGAGCCGTGCTGGGATCTGCCCTTCCTGGCATTCCTTGTGGAGGTGAGCCTGTTGGCCAGCGCTGCCTCACTGAGCTGCCTCCCAGCTCTCTGCCCTGTCGTAGCCACAGCTGCCAGGACAGTGCCCACGCCCTGTGCTGCTGCCTGGGCCCAGCCCTGTGTGGTTCTGGGCTCCTGCCGGCCGGGTCCCCTAGTCACTGCCCTGTGAGACATCCTGGTATCCATCACCACCGCCCCAAAGCTGGCTGAGGCACTCCTGCTGCTCTTTGACCACGTAAGGTTCTGCATCCTGAGCCACAGGCATCGGGTGCTTCCCAGAAATTTTGTGCCCTGTGGATTTTCAGGCCTTTGCCTAGGGGGGCCTGGAGTAGCTGGTGTAGGTCTTTTCCTTTCCTCTAGGACAACAGCCATGTGCAGTTGCTCTCCATTCAACTCTTCTGTAAGGTGATGGACTTGGTAGTGGATGAGGGAAAAAAGTCCCTGAAGACAATTGTGAACAAGAGCCTGGACACACTTTTCATCTACTGTCATGATGAGAACTGGCACGTGGCAAAGGTGAGCATTTCTATGATGCTGGGAGGGGCCTCGGCTGCCTCCTGCCCTGGCGCCTGGCGGGCTGCAGCCTCCTCCAGGCCTTGGCACAGGGACACAGGTCTTGTGGCCTGGGCTGTGGGGCCATCTCAGGGTCTCTGCTGCTCTCCAGGCCTCTTGGGAAACGCTGCATTGTGCAGCCAAGCTCCTGAACAGGAGGGATCTCGAACAGCTGCTGGAGAAGGAGAATCTGTGGAAGTTTGCTGAGGTCCTGGTAAGGATGGCCTGGAAGGCCCAGGCTCAGCCTGGAGAAGCCCCATGGGCACAGTGCTCAGTGTGTGGGCTGGCAGCTGTGCCCCTGCCCGCTGCTGCAGCCAGAGGCCATGCAGGCTCTTCTCCAGGCTCCTGTGGGTCCCAGCCGGGTGCTGATGGAAACCCAGCCCGGCGGGGCTGCGGGGTGGCACCGCGGCTCCCGGGGCAGCAGTCGGCCCTCTGCCCCCTCCAGAGCCCGGCGCCAGCGGCTGCTGGCTGGGTCTCAGGGCTGTGCGGGCAAGGGAGGCTGGGGCTGGGCGCAGGGAGCGCCCGGCCCAGGGCTGAGCCCGCGCCAACCCTTCCCTCCTGCCGCTCTCTCCAGCTGGCAGAGGACAGGAGCCGAGCGGCCGAGCACCTGCGCCGGGCCCGGCGCCGTGGAGCCCCGCGTGGCCTGGGCACTGCTGCCGCCCTCTGGCAGCCGTGCCCTTGGGCGGCAGCGTGCGGCAAGGGCCTGGGCTGAGCCCTGCCAGCCCACGAGGCCGTGTGGCCACAGGGCTGGAGCGCCGCTGGCAGGGAGCTGTGCCGCTGGGCTCTGACAGGCTCTGTGTTCGCAGGGATGGCCGGGCGCAGCTCGAGGGGGCAGCAGGGAGAGCTCCAGCTGATCTGCAATGGTGAGTGAGGGCAGCGGGCTGACAGCGGGGGCTGACGGGGGCAGCTGCGAGCCCTGCCCCGGCTGCAGTGTGCTCTGCTCCCGGTGCGCACCCGGGGTGCTGTGGGCAGAGCACACAGAGATTTCAGGCACACGTCGGGGAGTCATGGCAAGTACCTCCCGGCTGATTCCAATGTCTCCTACTCCCTTCTGGGTGGGATTGGCCCTGTTCAGAAGGACTCCTAGCATTCCCACAGATCCGGGATCTCACCATGTCTCTGTTGCTGTCTCTTCCAGCCCTTCAAGCCCAGAGGCAGGATGCCAGCCCGTCATGCTCTAACCTGGAAAATCAAGCCCAGTTTCCCCAAAGAGCTAAGGAATTAGGCACACCTTCTGGATCCAGTGAACCAGTGTCCCAAGAACACACCCGGAGACATTGAAGAGGACATCACCTCTCAGTGCTGCTGGAAATCCTGGCATAGCTGATGCTGGGCACAGTTCTCGTGGCTTCAGCACTCTCCCTGCCTGTAGATAGCTCCCTCCCTCTAGATAGCTCCCTTCCTCCAGCCCCCAGACACTGCCCATCACCTTTTTTTCTCTCCACATGTCCTCCCTTTTGATAGCTCTGCCTTACCAGCCCTCAGCCTATCCATCACCTTTTCTTCCCCTCCACTCTCCCTCCCTGTTGACAGCTCCCTACCTCCAGCCCTCAGACCCTGCCCATCCCCCTTTTTCCCTCCCATCTCATCTCTTTGTTTCATCTTCCATATAATAAATGGTTTGGCTTCTTCACTTTGCCTGCATCTCTGTGGAGATGAAGCGATGCAAATCCTGAGCCCAGGGACACACAGGCCCCTGCTGCCATTCTCTTCCACACCGTGTTTTGGTGTTTCATGCACACACACAGAGCAACGAGGGCAGATCAGGCTGGAAAGGTGCCTGTGCTGAAGGTGCAGTTCCACAACACTGTGGAGTTGCAGATCTTGCTGAGCACCCTGGAGCCCCTGGAATTTGGAAGAGCCAACCTGAGGATGAACCCAGCTGTGAGGGATTCCATGGTAAGCATCCACGGAGGTCAAAGGAGCATGGAATGCTGGAAGTTTTCAAGAATAGCTTCCTAAAGCTCAGCAGTGCTCCATCCCTGCACAGGATGAGGAAGAGGACAGAACCAGCAACCATCCGGGCTTAACAGTGGGATTTGGGTGTGCCTAAGAGCAAATGCAGCAGCAGCGCGGCGCCCGGGACTCGGACGCGCGACCGTGCCAGTGCCCGGAGCGCTGTCAGGCAGTGCCGGGATCCCGGGTGTGGTTCTGGTCCCCACAGGTGAGGAATGGCAGCCCCAGGCTCAGAGCCAGTCAGAAAGCCAACCAAGTGAGCCCACAGGGAGGGCACCCTTCCCGTTTCTCTTGGGCATGGCTGCAAAACAGCCCCTGCTGCTTCTTCCTCCGCCTGTGTTTGGGGTGTGCTGCTGGCAGAGGCAGCCAGGTTGTGCTCTGCCTTCCAAAGCCTGTTGGGAGCAGGCATGAAAAGCACTGCGTGCAGAGCGGAGAGTCCTGGAAGGTGCTGGCAAGAGCATCCTGCGGGAACAGGGCTCTGGTCTGTGGCTGGGAACAGCCTGGTTTTGGTGCCATGAACACAGGCAGGTGTTGAGGCAGGTGAAGAGGTGTAGGAATATAAAAAGGTAAAAGACACTTTCTAAAGCTTAGAAAGGCTTGGAAGTTTCTAAACCTTCTCAAGAGAAAGCTAGGGATTTAAGAACTAAGTGAATTTATTGATATTTATCATAAGGAACAAGAAAGACAAGAACTTACTGATAACTCAAGATGTGAAAAGTCCTCGATATACGCCCTGCAAAGATAGAAAAAGTTTCCATCTTAAAGAATGAATTATTGTGTATTGTTTGAGGTTGATAGAAGTCCTTTTGTTAATGTTAAACCCACGTGGGTCCTTTTCTAATTGGTTAGAGTATAATGCCTTTACACCTTTTCTTTTATGCTATTGGTTCAAAGAATATGTAGAAAAAGGCTTTGCATGGGCTGCCATCTTGCCTCTGATCTGTGTTTGCATGGAGGTTGTTATTTTCCTGTGTCTCTTGCTTTTTGCCTGTATGATACAGACAGATAATAAATCCTAAGTCTGCAACCAGTCAGGGTCCCATCCCGTTTGTGAGACACGGACCGATCCAGCAGACACATTGGCCTCTCCAACCTGCTGCTGCAAACCTTCATCCCACACAGTCCTGCAGGATCTTGTCCAGGGACAGACTTGAACTTGACTCCTTTCACTGCCTCAGTTACTTCAGGCCCAGACCCCTGCAGCTCTGGCCCAACAGCCAGCTCTGGTAGCAACAAAAGAGATGAATAACAAAGCTAATTTAGTGCTGATTGCAGGGAGATTACCCAGGGAGACCTGCTGCCAGCTGCCCTGCAGTGGAGCACTGGGGAGGGAACTGGCGAGACCAGCACCAGAGGTGGGAAAGGACCTGGTGAGACCTCCTAAGCCCAGCCCCTGCTCCAGCCAGGTCAGCTGTATGGCGAGGTAGCCCACTGTTCACTGTTTGCTAGGAGCTGTTAGATATCTCAAGCTTTGCCAGACTCCAGAGTGTGGTCTCGCACCACGACAGGGTTTTCCATGGGTTCTGAAAGAGATTGGCTTAGGTTGGATGTTGGGAAATAATTCTTCCCTGTGAGGGTGGTGAGGCCCTGGCACAGATTACCAGAGCAGCTGTGGGTACTCCATCCCTGGAAGAGTTTCAGGCCAGGTTGGACAGGGCTTGGAGCACCCTGGGATAGTGGAAGGTGTCCCTGCCCATGCCAGGGGGTGGAATGGGATGAACTTCCTTCCAACTCAAACCAGTCTGGGACTCTGTGATCCTCTCTCTTGCAGACTGTTGCATCCTGGGTTTGGGTTCAGATTAGGGGTTCTGATCTTTGTTAGTTTGCCAGTTCTGTGTACCCTCGTGCATCCCCCCACAGTTTCCCCCCCCCACCATGGTGCCTAGCTCCAGGCTGCCTGCCATTGGAGTTTCCTCCTGTCACTCCTGTAACCACTCCCTGCCAACTCCTGAGGATTCCGTGCCTGTCACCCCATTCCTGCGGTCCCAGTCGCCCCGAAGCCCCGTGTCCCCCCCTGCCGTGTTCCCATTGGTCGCTGTAGTACACGTCACCGCCATGGCATCTGTATTCATTGGGCGGGAGGACTCCCCGTCCTCCCTGTCCCACCCCTATATCATCCCGCTCGCCTCTGATCCCGGGGGCATATTTGTCCACGCGAGGTTGGGAACGGGCTGCAGCTTCTCTGTCGCGGCTCTCGTGGCCAATAAAGCATCCAGCTGCCATGTGGACGGATTTGGACGTTTTCCCTGCCTCTTCGTTTCCTCCCTCGCACCAATGGCAAAACGTGGCCCACCCCGGAACGCGGCAACAGAAGCGCCTGGGAATCGCGGCAAGCCCTGGCCCCGACGAGAAGCCGAGATGTCCAAGCCGGGCGCTTGAGAGCTGACCGGGGCCGAGAAAAGTAACGCATTGCCACTGCAGACCTCTCTGCCTGGTGTCCTAGGAAGAAGGCATGTCAGCACATTTCCTAATCACACCCTCTCCACCTCAGAGAGCATTTTAAGCCCTATTTTCTTGCTCACCCTTGGCAGAGCCACATCTGCAATCCCAACATCTGCCTCCGTTGTTACAGAACCATAGGAAACTAATCCCAGCAGAGCTCTCCAGCTAGCTGGAGCTTTACCAAGCCACTAAAATCCATCCAAGTTTTCATGAGATCTCCCTCTTTGCAGCAAGTGGGGCTCCTGTCACACCACAGAGAGGCCAGAGCATCGTGGCAGTTGGCAACATAGACACCAGCTTTCCTCCTTGGGCGCTTGCTCTCAAAGAGACAGGATCAGCAAAGTCACTCCAGATTTCTCTGGGAGGCTGTCAGATACAGGTCCAAGTAGCAACCACTGCAAACTGGTTTGCAGACAGAGCTCAGCACAAATCTGGCGGTGAGGTTCAGTCATTGATTACACGAGTGACAAAACCTTTAAAGTGCCTTGGAGGCAGGCAGTGATAGCACCAGAGCTGTCACCGCTACCCAGCACTGCTCCCAGGCTGGGCCTGATGGGCAAAGCCTGAGGAGACCAAGCCCTGAGCCCCCTGATTTTGTGCAGGGAAGGCTGAGATCCCAGGCAGCAGAGAGCTGTGCAACCCCTGCAGCGTTTGCCCCGGGGCACAGAGGAGTTACAGATGTGCACACCCTGAATCAGCCCGTGGAGGCATGGAGGGAGCTCCCAGAGCTTCCCTCTCTAGGCTCGAAGCTTAACATTTCCAGCAAACTATTAATTAGTCTGGTTTCTTCTTAAAGCACAGACAGAGAATAATATTTAAAAGCAAAGCAGATTCAAAGGATGATGCGGTGAGGCACTATCCTGCAATAGAAACCAGGATCCCACACAGATGACAAATCCCTTTCCTCGTATCCGCTGTGGAAGCAGGCACTGATACGAGCACCCAAACCCACTGTGGTTGTCCTCTGCTCTCTCCCACCCTAAACCCTGCCCCAGGCTCTGATGCCTGGCTTCCTACACCCCATTAAACAGGTCTGTTCCCAAGCCAGAGGCACAAAACACCCACACCTCCAAAATACCAGAGAAGGTGGAGAAGGCAGGAAGCCCCTTCTCAGATTTATCCTGGTGTTAGCAGCCAGCCAAGATGCAGACAACACCTGGAAGCTCCACTCTAGGGCTGGAGAAATGCAGCACAAGGGAAAAAGCAGCCTCAGGGCATCACCCTGAGCCCACTGTGCAATTGGTCTCTCCATTGCCTGGAGATAAGGCAATTACCACTCTATCAAAACATCCATCTCTCTCCTGCCCGGAGATAAGGCCCGACTTGGGCTGGGGATGGGGAGAGGATAGGGATGCTCTTCAGATGATGCCATGCTCTCCTGCTCCGGGAGAAGAGCCTGCACAAAGCACAGGACAGCAAACCCGAGGCAGAAAGCAGAGCACAAGGGGTGCCAGCATGTCCCCCCAAAATGCCCAACAGGACATGCCAGCAGCAGGCTGCTGTGACCTGCAGTTGGCACGGGTCTTCATCAGGCATGCCTGAGACCCAGGCCAGCCCTGATGTATCTGGGATGATCTGAAGTCAAACAAGATGAACTTCAGGGCAGAGCAAGGGGAAGGAGCTGGAAATCACAGGCAAGTGGCCAGATGGGAATAACTGGCCTGGCAGAATGGGACGCCAGAACCCCTGCAATGCCAAATGCTTTTCCAGAGCAGCTCTCTCACTGGGAAGCACACACTGAGCACATCCACTGGGAACCAGCTCCTGCTTGGAGGCACAGGTCCCATCTGGAGAGTCTGGTACAGGAGTCTCCTCCTGGAGCCCAGCATCCAGCTGGAGAGGGCGCTGGGAGAGCCCAGAGGAGTGGGCATGAGCGAAAAACCAAGGGAGCCAAGTTTATCCAATCTGTGGCAGGAAGAAGACGTAGTAAGAGCCTCTAAATAGAAGCTACTGCTGTCTTCCTGCCCCACGTGCTCTGCCTTCCCCAGTGTCCATCACCCATTCCATCGGGCCCAAGTTGCCGGAGGGGGAACGCGTCCCTATCTGCACATTCTGGTGACTTCTGGGAATGTGGTGACTGCCCCCAGTCAGGCTCTGCGCTGTATATAATGTTAACATTTATTAAACCTACTGTAACTGTAATAATAATAAAGGGTTGAAGAAGAATAGGGAGGGAGGGAGAAGGAATATGGAAATATAGGAATACCAAATATGGAATAAATAAGGAAATACAGAATATGAAGTATAATAAAAAGGAACATGTAATATGTATTATATTATGAACATTCAATTATTTAGTGAATTTAATTTTAAATTGCCATTCCAGTTAGATGAGGGCATTGTTGCAGTTCAACAAGACACACTGTTTTACCCACCTCTCTCTTCTCCACAGGGTGCTGGGAGTGCAACACAGGAGGAGTTCTGGACATACAGGATGCCTGCTAATGAGATGGAGGAACTTTGCAGGAGGTCTCAGCTGCTGGGCAGGCTCCCAAGTGTCTCCCACCATCCATGGTGACATTTTCCTGCCAGTATCAACATTCAAGGGCCTGCTCCCATAACTCACCATCATGCTTCCTGCAGGAAACACAACCTCCCATCCCAAAGCTTGGGGTAGAACACAAGCTGTGCATTGGGGATTGATTCCAGGGGCTTTTCCCCGCTCCCAGCACATATGTCCCTTTCAGATGGGCATTTACAAATTTAAGCAGCATTTGATGCCAAACTTAGGCACCAGGGGCAACCCTCAGCCTACAAAAGGAACAATGTCCAGGAGAGCAGCTTGAAGCCTACACGAGGTCCCTTCTCTGTGAGCTGCAGTTATTTCACTCACCCCAGCCAAAACCCCAGTACAGCAGTAAGAGCTCAGTTAATAACTTTAACAAGTCCTGGACGTCACCCTGTGTCCTTCATTTTTTAATGCCAATCTGAATTTCATAGCTCAAAGACAAACCCTTCAGTCCCCCCCAGATCTGTGTCTCACTCAGCTGCATCCCCCTAACACGCACCTCATTTGGTTTGATGTAATTTGTCTAACCACAAACTCCCTCTCTGCAGGCATCCTCGCTTCAGGAAGGAGCTTTGGATAACGGGGTCTGCCAGTGTTTGGCAGCAATTTAAGTTCTCTCCTCTACCACCACTCTCCAATCTCATCTGGCAGGGCTGCTCACATATGTGACACGAGAGGAAATGAGCATTAAATGAAATGCACTGAAGTGCCTGTTGAATTTGCAGCTCAGAGAGAGATTGAGGGGTCTTTTAAGGCTGAATGGAAAATTACAGCATTTCCCCAGGAAAGCTCAAGCCTGCTGGGTTGTAAGAGCAGCATTAGGAGGGATATCCCCTCTTGCAGGGAGGCTGGCACAACCCAGCTCCAAACTAGTCCACACAAGCTGGCTAAAAGACACTGGCACCAGGGCTTTTACAAAGCTTAAACACTTTTGAAATCACAGTCATGCACCAGGAAGGAGAAAAATTAAAATAGTTTTCCTTTGATTAAAAAAAAAAAAGGGGTGAAGAAAAATTTTTTGAGATTCCTCAAATATCCTTTAAAGTCTTCTGGCCACTCACCAACCGAATCCAGCTCCAAACAGACAGAAAGAAGAGAAAATGAGACTGGAGATGAGCACGGCAGTGGGTAAAACACTGAGGTATATAACAGAACCACTGGGATAGCCTGGCCAAATACTGAAAATCCTCTGGCTGAGGCACACAGGGTGACACAGCCAGCAGCAAGTCACCCCAAGGCCCAAGGAGGACACCGCAACACCTCTGGTCCTGCACGGCCCAGCTGCAGCACGCAGGGTGCTCCACGGCCAGCCTTGAGAGGGGGAATGCCAGTGAGGAAAATGCCTCATGGAAACAGTGAAGCTTGCTCTAGACATTCCAAACCTGCTTAATTTCCCTTCCCTTTGGCCCAGTGGTTATGAAGCACACTGTGCCAGGGGGTTCATGGTGAAGCTAGTGGCTCCTGTGCCGAGGGAAAGCTCAGCTTCCAGCCCCAAAGCTGTGCTGCTGCTGGGGTTTGTTTTTCCTCAGCTGCTCTTTCAACGGGAACCCAGTAGGAAGCGTGTCCTTTCTGCAAGCTGGCAAGTACCAAGGGAGATTATTCCCGACAGTGGAACTTGCCTGAGCTGATCTATTGTCTCCTAATTCTTATGATTAGATTTTTTTAGTAAGTGAAAAGCCCCAAGCAGACTGCAAAGGGGCTGGAGAAGCCACTCAGCCCACGCTGTCCCCTCTGGCTGGCTGTACATCCCACTGCCACCAGCCCTGCTCCGCCTGGCTGCTCCCAGCAGGATCCCGCTCCAAGATCTGACCCACCACAGAGAAAAACAATCTCTTCCCATTCCCAAGGCTGGCCTTGCAGAACCAGGGAACGAGGGCCTTTCTGCTCCAAAGAGACACCTTCTCCTGCACCCGGAGCCACACAGATCCAGCCCAAACCCTCAGGCTGGTATGCCAGAGGGCTGGAATCACCACTCCGAGATGAACAGAAGACAGCTTTGTGGCAAAACAGCTATCCTTCATGTTTACGCAACAAGACTCCCACTTAAATACCCAAGAGAGGCTCAGGGTCACCTCACCACAGGTTTAAAGTATTGATGCTCCCTCCTTCATCCTGGGCTTGGACTCAGCTCATCCATGTCCTCCCCCACAGCCTCCCAGAAACAGATACCCACCTTTAGCTCCTATACACCTGGAAAAGCTGAGCTTAAACAGGCTGGTGGGACTTGGGAGCTGGGGAAGGCATGAAGGAGGCAGGAAACACCAGGGACACCGAGGGGGATGTTATGCAACAGCTACTGAGCAGCGTGGTAATTAATAATTAAGGAACCGAGATGTTTTGGTAATTACTAATTGCTGTATGTTTGATTTAGGCGGGCACCAAAACATAGCCCAGCCTGCAAATCACTGCTGAGCGGCTCAAACTCTCCGGCGAGCTTCCTCACCGGGATGCAGGACAAGCATCTTTGGGATTTCTGTTCTCCCACCAGTGTGCCAGAGCCGACACAGCGTTAGCTCCAATTAACCTTGATTAAAACCGAGTAACCCAAGCATGCTGCTCCCTTTTGCACCCGCAGCGCTCGCACCAGAGCGGCTCCAGGCACTTCCCCAGAACCAGCTGGGCTCTCGCTGCCCGGCCTTCGCTCGTCCTGCCCGGTCCCACGCACCTACCTCTTGGGCACCGGCTTCTTCCTCTTCCTGCCGGTCTACATCCCCAGCCACCGGCAGCGCCCACCGGAGCGGCAGCACCGCGCCACCGGCGGGGCTCCGGGGCACCGGCACAGGCCACGCCCCGGACACCCCTTGAGTGGCAACCGCGCCCGGGGAGCCGTGCCTGGGGACACCAAATCCTGGGAAACACTGTGCCCGTGGACCGCTGTCCCTAGGTGACAGCCTAATCCTGGGAACACTGAGCCCCAGGGGCTGCCCTCACAAGGGGACACTAAGTCCTAGGAAACGCTGTGCCCCTGGGCCACCATCCACAGAGGAGACCAAATCCTAGGAAACACCACGCACCTGGGCCGCAATCCTCAGGGGACACCAAATCCTGGGAAACACAGTGTCCACAAGCCACTCTTCCCAGGGGCCACCAAATCCCCAAGGAGCCACCAAATGCTGGGAAACACCATGACTATAGACCACCATCCTATGTACAGATGACACTGTATCCTGGGAAACTTATCAGTGGGCCACCATCCTCCGGGACCATTGGATTGTGGGAATCACCATGTCTGTGGGCCATTGTCCAAGGGAAACATGGAATCCTGGCAAACACCATGTCCGTGGGCCACCATTTGAGAGCCTGATGCCCGCTCAGGAAAAGCCAGCCTGTTCCTTCTCACTTTGCCTTTCCCTGAGTTAATGCTGCCCAAAACTTTTGGGCAGCATTAACTTGATTAAAACCGAGTTTGCTGCAGCAAAACTCTTCCCCCAAAGACCATCTCCAGCTGCTGTGGTGAGGCCCTGGCACAGGTTGACCAGGGAAGCTGTGGCTGCCCCATCCCTGGAAGGGCTCAAGGCCAGGTTGGACAGGGCTTGGAGCACCCAACTAGTCTGGTTGCAGACAGAGCTGTTAAGGAAACCTCGACGCAATCCTTTGTGGATTGTTTGGTTGGGTTTTTCAAGCTGTTTGCAAATTCCAGGGACAAATCCTTGAAATGCAACTTGATTGCTTCTTGCCAGGGGGCAAAGCAGAAGCCGCTAATGGTGTCACAAATGTGCCAGATCAGCAGAGCTGATGTCACTTTGATGGGAAATTTGTAAAACGTTTGGTTATGACCTTCCCAGGCCCAGTAATTTAACAGTGATTTTACATAAGGGTTAGGGTTACTGCACATGCTGCCAGCCTAAAAGCTTGGAGATGTTGGTCAAGCACCTGAAGCAGGGTGCAGAGGGAATTAGGACAACTGGATGTGCAGGTGTTGGAAAGAGACGTATCCCAGGCTCCCTCCTGTGGGGACCTGCGGGCAGACATAGTGCAGGCATCCTGTCTGTCCCTTATCCCGTCTGATGCCTAACCCGGCTGTTCATTGTCCCCGCTTGGTCCTGGCCCCACCCGTTCCTAACCCGGCTGTTCCCTATTCCCACCTGTTCCCTAACCCAGCTGTTCCCTATTCCCACCTGTTCCCTAACCCGGCTGTCCGTTATCCCGCCCGCTCCCAATCCAGGCTGTTCCCTGTCCCACCGGGCTGTCGCCGGTCCCGCCTGTTCCCTATCCCACTGTTCCCTAACTCGGTTGGGCCCGGTCCCGCCTACTGCCTGTTCCTGTTCCGACTGCCATTCCCCAGCCAGACTGTTCCCTGTCCCGCCTAGTCCCCATTCCTAACCTGGCTGTTCCCTGTTCCACCTGCTCACTGATTCGGCTGCTCCTAGTCCCGCCTGACCCCTGTTCTTAACCAGGCTGTTCCCTGTCCCGCCTAGTCCCTATCCCGGCCGTTCCCGGTGCCGCCTGTCGCTGTCCCCGCTGTCCCCTGTCCCCCCTAGTCCCTATCCCGGCCGTTCCCTATCCCGGCCGTTCCCGGTGCCGCCTGTCGCTGTCCCCTGTCCCCCCTAGTCCCTAACCCGGGCCGTTCCCTATCCCGGCCGTTCCCGGTGCCGCCTGTCGCTGTCCCCGCTGTCCCCTGTCCCCGTTCCCGCCAGAGCCCACACGGACAGTGGGCGTGGCCTCTGGCCAGGGGCGTGGCCTCGTAGCGCCTTCCTCCCCGGGGCGCAGCGCCTCTTCCGCCTGACGTCATCACCGCGCGCCGCCGCCCTCCGCCCGGCGCCGCCATGTCCTTGTGGGTGTCCCGGCTCGGCCAGGCCGCGGCCGCCCGGGGTCGGCGGGGGAGCTCCGGGCCGGGCAGCGCCGCGCCGCGCTGGGCTCCGCCCTGCCGGGGGGGTGAGTGGAGGTGGCTGGGCAGGACTGTGTCTGGAGCTCCGTCCTGCTGGGGGGGTGGTGAGCAGAGACAGCTGGGGGCCGGAGATGCCTCTCCCCGGGGCCGGGCTGTTCCTTGGGAAGGGACATTGCCGGCAGGGAGCTGGGAGAGGCGGCGAAATGCGAGGCAGACTGGAGCAAGTGCAGGGGAGTGCAGTGACCTTCGGTTGCGGCTGTGGGCAGTAGTGCTGCGAGGAAAGGAGTGTTCGATAGAAATGACCGCCCCTGTGTGAGGGAGGGCACTGCAGTGCTCAGAATGAGATTTGTACGATGTTTATCGGGGCCTGGGGGAGGCTCTGAGCGGGGTCAGAAAGGCCCTGCCTTCAGCCCCATAGCCCAGGTGGGTCCCTCTTGCCAACGCTCAGAAATGGTGCATTGAAAGCTGTATTGAAATGAAGCTGTAACTCTCCTGCGGGTGGGTTTAGTGTTATTATGTGCCCAGAACCACAGAAAGTACGAGCAAAAGTCTAATGTGTGGTCTCTCTTGGGAACTCTGGGTGTGTTGTGTGTCTGGCCTTCAGACTGAAAATTGTTCCATGTTTTTTTTGTCTTCTCAGCCTTTAATTTGATGAACAACTTCCCTGCCTAACCACTGCTGCAGTTGCTAAGCTGAAATGACGGTGCTAAGGTTACTGAGTGAAAACTTGTATTAGATGCATAAGAGTGTGTCCTGTGTGTGTGTCTGAAGAAACAGTGTTTGAGCTGAAAAATCCCTCCAAAGCTGCTGATTTCCATGTGTTTTTCTCCAGGCAAGAATCCACACCAGCCCTGAGCAGAGCCTGCAGTATGAGTGGCTGGCCTATATGTTGGGAGAAAGGACCAGCAAGAAGTTCACAGAGCACAGCAAAGTCTTTACAGTAGAGGGGAATCTGTCTTCTGGGAAGGGCCAGCTGGCCCAGCAAATAGCAGACAAACTGGGTATGTCTCACTCTGTCTGTTTCCCTGAGAGCTGACAGAGTTTAGTCGTGGTTCTTGTGCAGAGGAAGTTCATCAGAGCAGCAGTTCCTGACTGGGAAATGCTGGAGGGAGTGGGGAGGCTCTGTGGGTGATGTTGGTGAGGTTTGGGATGGGGATTTGTTGTGAGCGAAGCTGCAGTTCTAATGGAGTCTGTGTGCTCCCCGGGAGCTTGGCTTTTCCACGTGGATGTGCTTGGAACAGCTCAGCTCTCCCTGGGCTGTGGCAGAGCTCGGAGTTGGGGTTCGTTGCCCTCTGCTGTGATGGGCAGGGGAGCTGTTGAAGGAGCAGCTGTGTGCTCAGTAGCTGAAGAGGTGTTTGCTGCACATGAGCACAGCTTATTTCTGCTGTGGGTTTCTTCTCTTTCTCAGGGATGAAGTACTTCCCCGAGGCAGACATCCACTACCAGGACAGGATCTCGGGGGAGGGCAAGCTGCTGCCTGAGAAGTTCAATGGCTTCTGTAGCCTGGAGAAGTTCTACGCGGACCCCGAGTCTCCCGACGGGCACTCGTACCGCCTGCAGTCCTGGATCTTCGGGAGCCGAGTCCTGCAGTACGCCGACGCCTTGGAGCACCTGCTCAGCACAGGTTGGGGAATCATGGAATGGTTTGGGCTGGAAGGGACCTTGCAGCTCCTTTTGTTCCAACCTGGAGCCTGCTCTCCCTTGCAGGTCAAGGCGTGGTGCTGGAGCGCTCTCCCTACAGTGACTTCGTGTTCCTGGATGCCATGTTAAAGCAGGGATATGTCCACAAGAGATGTGAGTTCCTGCCAGCAAAAGGAAGCTGTTTGGCCATAATCTCTCAGGAGTCTGGTAGTTAACTTTACTTTAAAAAAGAAACAAAACATTCCTGCTTGGAAGGAGGGATTCCTTTAAAGGTTCAGTGTTCATGTGTTGTATGTTGCTGGGTGGAGCTAGTCTGGTTTCAGTGGCAGCGAGGAGACAAAAGATAAAGGGCAGGAATTGAAATGCAAAGCGTTTCATTTGTAAGGAAAAACCCTTTTTCGCTGTGAAGAGAGTCAAACCCTGGAGCAAATCACCTGGGATCTCCCCCCTGGAGATACTTGGAACGCTGTGGGTGGAGTTCTCAGCAGAGTGCTTGAACCGGGTGATTTGGGGATGTTCCTGCCAACCTGAGTGATTTGGTTTGGGGTTATGGGTGCTGAGCTCCTGAGCTGTTGCTGCATGTTCTTAGCAAATCTGTTCTTTTGGCTGCTCCTGAGGTGGACATAACTGTTTTCTTGACTGCCTCCTGGTTTTGCTGTTGGATTTAAGAGGTGTATATATTTGTTTTTTGCCACCTGCTGTAAGTTACTGGATGGCTTTGAGAGCTGATAATGATGACCTGTGTCTGCATTGCTGAGGCAGCAAAGCCCAGTAATCCACAGTTTAATACAAAATCCCAGTTTGGATTGTACTGGAATCCTTAGGGAACAAAAATCTTGATTACAGCTACTGCTGCTTATTGTCTCTAAATGGTGGAGGAAGAGCTGAGATTCCTGTAAACCTGAGCCAGGAATAAAGTCCCTCTTTGCTACAACTGGGTTTAGATTCTTAGATCTCAGTGCATGGAAGTTTTCTGGAGAAAGTTTTTCTGTAAACTTCCTGAATTCTGTTAGAGGAAAGGCATACCCTAAACTTGCTCTGTGAGCCCAGAAGAAGAGACTCCAAATACAGAGGTGGGAATGTGATTTGTTTGTGTTTTACACAGGCCTTGATCACTACAAAGAGGGCAAGGAGATCAGCATTTCTGAGTTGCTGCCACCTCACTTGGTCATTTATGTAGATGTGCCTGTCCCAGAAGTGCAGAAGAGGATTAAAGAGAAAGGCAAGGTAATTTGATCTCTAATTATTGCCTAGTTCTCTCTTATCTTTATTATTACTTGTCTCTCACAATTGCTGCCTGCTAATGTCTGTTGTAATCACACCTTATGTGGAGTCCTGTGGGGTTTGCTGCTGAATGCTGCTTCTGAGGAGCTGCTTGTCCTCTGAGGTGTGAGATCTGTGTGGTGGTGGTGACTCTGTGGGTATTCTTGTATGCTTGCTTTAAAAAGGCAAAAAAAAAAAAAAGGCAAAAATCAACTTTTTGTGTGACTGCATCAATATGCTGTCATTTGTGGAATGAGAAATTGTTTTAAGAGCAGGTGAATTTTCATACCTGTCTGTGTAGCTGCCACTTCAGGAGCTGTGGGCAGGTGATGTGCTGCTTGCAATGCACTTAGAGATGATCTATTTCTTATTCCTGAGTGCCAGGAGGCCAGCTGGGGTCCCTGGCTCCTGCTTCCCAGTTGACTGCTGCCTCAGCCCTGTGCTGGGGTTCATGTGTGAGTCACCTGGGATCAGCAGGTTCACTTAACTCCCTGAATTCCAGCAAATCACTGCTGGATGACTGCATTACTGAGCTAGTCTTGGCTCAGGAAAGCTGTAGGGTGCTTTTGGGGAATGACTAATGTAAGTAAGGTTTGTAATTTGGGGTTTATTTCCCCTCTTTCTTTGATACTTAGATGTGTACTTGTAACTGTTTGCAGATGTGTTACGAGGATTCAAGGATGTTTGTCTTGCCTTGTTGAAAGGCTATGGGAAATGCAGTTTAACTCTGGGAGACCTGATAGATTAAAAGAAGGCTTTGATTTATTAGAAAAAAGTTCTCAGTTAAGAAGTTCTTCATGTACTGGGGGAACCTGTGAGTTCTTGGCCCTTCTGAGCATGAAAATCAGTGGCATTTTTGAAACCTTTGGAAAGAAACTGCTGATGTAGCTTGTGACTTTTTGGGTGCTGGGCTGTGGCAGTGCTGAGCTCTGTAGGATTTATTTGGGGAACACATGGTAGATGAGAGAAATTCCTGGTGTTTTGTAAATGTGGCATTGAAAGTACACTGTGTGGAAAGCAAACTGGTTAACAGCAGGGATGATATCCATGAAATTTCTCAGGAGTTTGGAGTGGGTGTTTGCCCATGCACTTGTCTGAAACTGTGGAAATAGGTGCAAATTTGGCCTCCCTATAGAAAAGGTGGACTCAGACAGTCTTCTCCTGTTTTCTGGCTGGCTATTACAGCTCCCTGGAACGTGTAGTTAGCAAGGATCAGTCGGTCCTTGGATAGCTGGGGGCTGCTCTAGATATTTTACGGCATGTAAGGAATTCCAAACACTCCAAATAAAACTCTTAATTCTTTGAAACTTTCACTCGTGTGCATGTGGTTCACTTGGATGTTTGACTGTTTATCCCAGAGTGAGCCCTTGGCAGGTGGTGGAGCAGACCTTGGAGTCTGTGCTGGTGGGAAAAGAAAGTAAGCTAATTCCACAGCTTTTTCTGTTTATTTGTTTGTAGCCATATGAGAAAAAGGTGTCTCCTTCCTATCTCCAGAGCATTGAGGATGCTTACAAGAAGACCTTCCTACCAGAGATCAGGTTAGCAAAGCAAAATGTTTTACCTCTTAGATCTTTGAGCAAAAATGTGTGCAAACCTTAAAATCTCTGCCAATATCAACAAATCATGTGAAAAAATCCTCCTTGTGCTGCAGGGTACAGTATTGTGGCCTCGTGAAGGGGTGCTGCACTCACAGCATAAGAACTGTGTGAGTGTAGTTACTTCTGCCATCCCAGAAGCCTGATGCCAGTGTTGCAAGATGAAAAGGGGCTCAGGAATGGTGTGCAGAATGCCACAGCTATGGCTGTGTGTGTTTGCACGACCTGAGGAGAGAGTGATGCAATACAAGCTTTTCTCAGGCCTTTTTGGAAGGCTTTAGGGCTTTTCTCTCCTCAAGAAGTGCTTTCAGTTGTCCCAGAATCCCAGAATGGTTTGGGTTGGAGGGACCTTAAAGCTCATCCAGTACCACCCCCTGCCATGGGCAGGGACACCTTCCACTATCCCAGGTTGCTCCAAGCCCTCTAGGACCTGGCCTCTTCCCTGGACACTTCCAGGGATCCAGGGGCAGCCACAGCTGCTCTGGGCACCCTGTTCCAGGGCCTCAATGGTTCCTCCCGGGTTCCTTCCCAATATCCCCTCTAACCCTGCCCTCTGGCAGTTGGAAGCCATTCCCTGTGTCCTGTCTCTTGCTGGGCTCCCCTGGCTTCCTCTAGCTGGGAAGCAAAAACGTGTGCCCTGTAAACCTTGGATGAAACAGAGCTTGCCAGCTCTCCCAGCTCTTATAAAAGAGCTCTAGGAAAATTAAAATTGTCCTAAAAATCTAAAAGCAGAATTATGGTCCCTCATAATTCTGGAAGGGAAACTCTCAAAGGGTATCAGATGAATTAACTGTAAGTTCTGGTGCGTGCAGGATAGAAATCAGAGTAGATTCCCAGGTGTTTTGTAGCCTGCCTGTGTCCCCCTGGGGCTTGCTGCATCTCCCAAGGTGGATCAGTGTGGTGGCTCTGCCAGCTCCTGAAGCGGGTAACTCGATATTGAGCTTGTCACTCGTGCAGGCAGGGGTTGTTGGTGTCACGTGTGGTCAGCGGCCTCCCCGTGTGTCCCCACAGCCAGCACGTGGCTCTTGGAAGGGAATGGGAAGCCTTGGGAATGTCATCCCCCTGAGGGCAAACTGCTGCAGTCACTGGTGGGGAGAAAGCTGCTGCTTGTTCTCTGGAGCAGATCAAGCCCCAGGTGCATCTTGTGGTGCTCAGTGAGGCTAAATCCTAAATCCTGCTGCGATTTCACCTCCTTGCCCTCTGTGCGTACATGGTCAGTGCCCCTGTTGGGCAAACCCCCTCTGCTCGGCATCCTGGCAGCAGATGGGCTCCCAGCAGCCTGTCACACTGATCTGTGTCTCTGTCCCCTGGCTGTGGGGGAGCTGGGAGTGTGTGAATCCAGCTCTGTGCACCTCAGGGTGGCTCCGATCTGGGGTAAATGCAGAAGCCACAGCTGCCTGAGCTGTTTGTTTGCTGTCAGTGGCGCAGAGGGCTGTGTTCATGCTACCTGTTACCTCTTAGTCTGCCTATTTTGATTCCCTGACTCCTGGTAATGCCCAAAATCTGGTCCAAACAGGCTAACAAGAGTTGCTATAGACTGCTGAGCAAACTCCTGCCTGCTTTCCATGTTGGCGTTTGTTTGCTTGTTCCTTGAAAAGCAGTTTGTTACTGGGCAAAACTCCTGTTATCTTGTGCTGTTTCACTGGAGCAGCCTGATGCTGCCTGAAGTGGTTTATAGTGGATTTTTGCCTTAAAACTGATGCTTTCTTTCTAGTTGACTTGTTACGAATGTCTTTAATGTTTTTATTGGTAGTGAGATTTGTGAGCTGGGTGCTGTGGCAGGTACTGCCTGGTGATTTGGAACAGTGTTTGGGTTCTGTTTGATTTTTCTCTTTTCCTGGAGCAGAGCCTTAAGATTGGTAATGTTCTCTTTCATATCCAGCACTGCTTCCACTGAGCAGCTGTTTTTTCTTAAGGAAAGCTCTGATAATCTGCAGAGTCACTGAGCAGCTGCTTTCTCTTAATGAAGCCCTGATAATCTGCAGAGTCAAATCAGGAGATGGGATGAAGTGATTTGATCGGTGTCCTTAATGCAGTTGCTGGTGTCAGGCTCTGTTGAAGGCTGACCTCTCCCTTGGGCTGATATTGAGGAGAATCTCTCATTCCAGGTGCCTGCCCCATGCCTGCAAGTGTCCAAGGCCAGGTCCTACAGCACCTGGAGCAACCTGGTGTAGTGGAAGGTGTCCCTGCCCATGGCAGGAGATGGAACAGGGTGAGCTTTAAGGTCCTGTCCCACCCAAACCATTCTGGGATTCTACCAATTTTTCTCCACACTCCTAAACTTTGTTGTGTGATGTTTGGTATAACGTCCACATTGGGCAGCTATTCCAGGACCTTCCAGCTTCTCCAGCTGGAAACAGCTATTGCTGAATGTGGCTGAACATGTGTGGTTTGAAAGGTTCGTGTAGGAGCTCCTGTTGTGGCTCTGCTCTGCAAGTGCCTTTTCTCTGAAGGCTGCTGGCTGATGAAAAAAAGCAATCTTCTAACCAGGAAACATTACCTTTTTAAAAAGTTTTTGCACTTACAGATCATGCTGCCTACACTTGTACTCATTCAGCTAGCTCAGCCTGAGCAAATAGTGACAAATGAATGCATTCTTGTCTTGAAATGACTCACAGCTAGTCATGCACTTGGAAAAAAGGAAAATCTACCACAGTTTTGGGTTAGGCTGAAAATTTCACTTATTTTCAAGTAGATTGGGCAGTTGTAATAGGGGCAAGTATCCACACGAAGTAAATGAAAATAAAATCACATGTGTGGTTTAAAAAAAAATTTTCCAGCTGAAGTTACATAGATATCCAGGCCATTTGCCCTTTAAAAGCAACTTTCCACCAGCCAAGAAGCAGCTGACAGGTGCAACAGGAATTCTAGGAGCAGTCTAAAAAATGGCAATGATTCTGGTTTGGTGTTTATGCCTTTTAACTTCATTTCTGTTCCTTTTGGAGCAGCAGGGGAGGATGGGTATAGCAGTTTTATCAGGGGAATTCAATTTCTGTGTTCTTTGCAGTGAGAGCAGTGAAGTTCTGCAGTACACAGCAACTGCAGCTGAGGATGTGGAGAAGGTAAGTTTTGCTTTTCTGGGAGTAAGTTTAATCGATTTCCCTTAGTTCAGTGAACTTTCCCCCTCAAGGAGGGTTATTAGCAGGGTAAGAGAAGCCTTTTGCTTCACCATTGTTAACTGTCCTGTCTAGCTGCTATTCCCTGAGGGAAAGAGCACCAAGGTTTTTGAGACTCTGAACAGGTTTTGGGCCCATTTTGGTTCTAGGGATAGATGTCTGTTAATAACAGTAATATGATGTTAACTGGATAATAATAATAATAATCCTACGTGGAAGCTTGGCAAGGAATCATCCCCACTTGGGAGGAAGGAGAGGAGAATTACCCATGGGCTGTCTCCAAGGGCTTTTTGGGTCTTCATCCTGATGAGATGAAATTTTTACCCTACTTATACACAGCCCAAACCCCCTCTCCTCCTATGTTATGTGCAGTGTGATCTTGGCAGAGAGTTTTGTAATGTATACATATGTGTGGTAGCCTGTACCTCATTAAGCTTATTAGCATACTCAGAGCTTGTATTTTAATATTTCACTGCCCTAATCAGACTAAAATTACATTTTTGCCTGAGGTGTCCTTCAATGTTCTGGTTATATGACTGTGTGAAGCAGAAAAGATTGATAAGGACTTCCCTGGTCCTAAAATTAAGACTCCATTTTACCCCACAGGTGCACTGCTGTTTGTCTCTAGGCCTTTGGGTTGCCTTTATAAGAACAGGGTTGTGTGCCACATTCTGGGTCCTCTGCTGTTGTGGATGGATTTTTGGGTGCTCCTGCACTTGATAATAAAGGTTATCATTAATAACCAGTAGACCTGTGGGATGGTGTGGGTTTATACCCCTAAAAAATGGCTGGTGGCTTCAGTGTGACAGCAGATAATAAATACAAAAATACACAAAAAATCAGGCTGAAATGAACAAAAAAGCTGAGGTTGTGATGTGAATATAGAGAATAATATGAATATATTGTTAATATTATTATATTTTATTAATGAATATATTATTATAATAATATATGAATATATTAATAATATTAATATCTTTTAACATATCAAAATAAAATAATATATAAAATATATATTAATAATATTAACATATTAATGATATTCAAAATAGAGTATTAATATTATTATTAATATATCAATTTATTAATAGTATTGACAATATTAATATTTAATATAACAATATATATTTTATTAATATATAAAATAAATTATATTTAATTTATATATTAATATATAATTAATATATTAATTTATTAATGTATTAATATTAATAAATTTATGTTTAATTATATATTTTAATATTGTTTATTGATATATTTTAATAAATATTAATGTATTTTAATTGTAATAAATTATATAAATAATATATTTTTCTGGATAGTGATATAGAAGCAAGGATAGGAGTTGAGAGCTGTGGTGTTTCAAGATGGGTTCTTGGTGAATTTAAGGAAGGTTGGGATGGGGGTTAAATGCCTGATTTTTTTCCCATTTCCTTCTCTCTGGACACATCTCCAAGTGGTCAGAATAAAGCAGGTTGTTTGCTCCCTAGATTTTTTTGTAGGAAACCCCATTATTAGAGATTTGATTTTAATCCTTTAAATCAGGGTTTAAAGTCAGTCTGAAGCTCTTAGTGTTCAAGGAGGGACTCTCCTGAGCTCAGCAATCTTGTCATTGCTCTAAATAGGGTCATCAGATGCACCAGTGCAGTCTTTGATTTGCTTGGACAAATCAAAGGGAAGAATTATTATTTGGAAGTTAAAGTATAATGCCACAGAATGGTTAAGGTTGGAAAAGACCCTGTAAGATTATCCAGCCCATGATGTTGTCATTGTCAGTGACAATGGGTATTGCTGGTAGATACTGATACTTGAAAGAATTTGGTTGTTTTTTCCCCCTTTTCTGTTCAGATTCAGTTTCCCTCTGGGATGACACAGAAGAAATTTGGAAATAAGGATTGGCAGGAGAGCTTTGGCTTGTAAGGTGTGTATTTACACAGGTGTATCCTCTTGACAGACAGCAGTGTTCATTAGCCCACTCCAGTCTGTTTGCTTAGGGATTTGGGAGCTGAATTTTTATGGCCTTACAGTTTAATAACTTTTGGGTTGTTCAGAGCACACATACACAGCTTAGAAACGATTTTTTAAGTGTCCTAAAAAGGTCAGTTGGGGTTTCCTGTTGTAATTCACTTTGCTTCTAGTGGCTGAAGGAGTAATGAGTGCTGAAATGAGCTTCATTAGGATGTTTCACACTTGTTTAGCTTGAGGGTAAAACTGGGAATACAAAGTTAGCTCTATGTTTAATTTCTTTTAAAGCCTTGGATATTTGCTCTAATTCCTGGGGGGTGCCAGGGCATTCCGTATAAATTAAGAAGTTTTCTTCTGTCCTGGTTGTGAAACTGATGCCATTGTTAAGGAGCTGCTGGGAGAGAGACCTTCTCATGTGATGATAGCAGTGAGCAAAACTAATTTGAATGCAGATTCCTTTCCCCCTGTAGCACATTTTGAGCCCATTGTAGCAACTCTGTGATTAGTGCTGTTACCAGGTTCAGAGAGTTTCCAAAGCTTTGCTGTGGAGTGGAAAAGGAATTGCTTGTGTTCAGCTTGTCAGTTAAATAAGTCAAAGAAATAATGGCTGTTTGAACTAACTTAACTTACACCTCTCTTCCTCTTATCTTGGAGTTATGTTGCAGCAGTTTGTGCTTCAAAAGTGTTTATTCAGTCATGTCCAAATCATTATTTCTTCCCAATTCTGGTAGGAGTGGATCTTTATAGTTAAGGCTACTTTGTAATAGCACTTGGTTATAATTTTTTAAGTGGTAATATCTGGGATTTAGTGTTTGCAGGGAATAATTACAGTGTATTTAAAGAACACAAGGATTTTTCTTTTCTCATCCTGTCACTTCATCGCTGACATGGGCTCACCTGTCAATGGGGTGACAGTGTGCCATCAGGAATTTGGTCATGACCTCAGCTTTATCCTTTCCCTATGGAAAAGGTCTCTGGAAAGGGATGTTTGGAGCTGTAACAATCTGCTCCTTCCCAGGTTGCTCCTAGGTGCTGTCTCCATCTCATCAGGCACCTGAAGTGCATTTTCCTGACTCCAGGGCAGGTTTCCCTCAGCTCCAGGCAGCCAGGTGTGATAAGCAATTACCTCCTGGAGCAGCAAAGGTCTGTTTTCTGGTGGATCCAGGCTGTAAGTGAAGCTCAAACCAGGGATTGATAAGTTTGGGGATGGTGAAGGAATGGATTGCTGAGGTGGCATTGCTTATTTGAAGGGTTCTGAGCTGTGAGTTACCTTTCCTTTCATGCATGGGTGGGTTGTGGTGGATGGTGAAATCCTGAGCCCTTGGACTCATCGCTGCAGCTCCTGTAGGCCTGAGTTTTCCAGCCTGAAATGTGCCTTTGTTTCTGTGCTGTGAAGCACACAGCACTGAGGCAGATGCCACACCTGCTCCCCTGCCTGTCTCTGAGGATGTGTTACTGAGCCTCTCTGGGAATAAAACTGACCAAACCTTATTTTTGTAACACAAAGGAGTTAAATTTAGACTTATCTCCATTTCGTCCTCCTTCTCCCTCAGGGGTGAGGTTGTATCTTCTTGGCTTTTCAGCCCCAGTGGCAGGTTAAAGAAGAATGTCTTGGATCTGGTAAGAATTTGGCAACAAGGCACCTCTCAGCCAGTTTATTCCCTGCCGTCCAAAGCTGAAAGCACAGGATGTTAGGAGATCCCCCACGTGTGTGCCCAGTACTCCTGGCAGGGCCACAGCCTCCAGAAGTAGACCTGGGAGATGATCATGTTATCTCTAGACATTTGTCTTATTACTACAGCTTTAGCAGTGAAGCCTCTCTCATTTGTTTAATGAACTGTTTTGATTCTTTCATTGAGTTTTGGATCAAACCACCCTTAGAGAGCTTTCTTTTCTGATTCCAGGTAATTGAAGACATTGAGTACCTGAAGTTTGACAAGGGGCCATGGGTGGAGCAAGATGATGTTTCTTTCCATCACTTGAGACTTTAGTAAGTGTGATATCATCCAGCCACTGAGCAATTCTTGGCATTAAATCTCAGGGAAAATGGTCAAAGCCATGAGTTTTTGAAGGTGGGGTTATGTTTTGTGATATTGATGCTTGGCACTGGAACATGGTGTAGCATTTTTGCTGCTGATTGTTGAGACAAGAGGCTCCAGACAAGTTTAAGAGTGGTTTTTGTCGAAGATCCTTGTCTGCCCAGTTGGAAGAGATCAGACTCAGACACTGGAAAATAACTTGTTGGAATAGAATTTAATTTGATTTTAATAATTCTTTGCAAATGCATCATGTTTAATTTGTCAGTTTCTTTATATAAAATACAAAGATGTATATAAAGAATATAGCTGCACTTGTAAGGCTGTTAATACCAGAAGTGAGACAGGCTCCCCATTTTGCTGCAACTTCATCTTCATATTGAATGTGCAGCTGGAAATTTCAGTATAGTTACATTTTTAAAACAAAATGTAAGACTTATATTATTTTCATTATTTCCTGGTCATCTCACAGGTTAATAGAAACACAGATTTTTAAATTGAGTATGTGTCCCTAAGTTTGTCTTTGTGACAGGCATTGGAGAAGCCAGTTAAACTTTTTTTGCAGAATTGTGACATTTCTTGCATTTTACTTTTCTGTGCTGTTACTTTAAATACCTCCTAAAGCTAGAGATAATGCTCCTAATTGTATGGTTTTTCTATCAAGGAGTGAAGATAAATTGCAGAAGAGCAGTGCTGGGTGGTGTCTGAAAGGATCAAGTCATGATTTGGGTGCATTTTATGTGTCAAAGATGAGGTTTCTTTGTGTAGTGATTGGAGGATAAAATCTGGTGACTTAGGCCCTAAAAAATGATCACAGTCAGACTTCCTTTGAAAGAGGAAGTAAGTTGCTTGTTTTCCTATAGCCCCACACTACTAATGCAGTATTAGGAAAGGATTATTAATTGTGATGAGTAGGAGGGAGTTGAAGGAAACCTTACAATTACAGAAATGTGTGAAGATACTGTATGAAAATTCTATTTCACAGTTTTAGAAGGGAACAAATTGCTTTAAGGACTGAATTTTTCATTGAACCTTGGAGGGGGGTGAGTCTACTGCACAAGGCTCTTGTCACCGTAGGTAATAAGAAATTTTTCTTTTGGCAAAAACACGGGGTTGTTTGAAGATCCTAGAATGCGATAAGCTGCTTATTTAAACCACAGAATCATAAAATATCCTGTGTGGAAGGGACCCGCATTGAGCATTGAGCCCAGCTCCTGGGGTTTGCTTTTGATTTTTTTTTTTTTTTTTTGTGCTGGGTTGTCAGAGCATCGATAAAGGGGTGACAACACATCCTGCGCCAGCCTTGAGCTCATGTTTTGCTCAGCAGAGTGAGGGAATCCTGGGCAATGTCTCGGGCAGCATGGGAAGAGACTCTTTGTAAAAGTGTGTGTTTGGACATGATTTTTCCCCATGGTAACTCCAGAAAGGCAGGGAGCCCGCTGCAGGTCGGCCATGTTGGAATTGCATGCTGGATTCAATGCCCAGCCCAGGTGTGAGTCCATGAAGCCTAAAGTTGATGCTTTTCTCCCTTTTTCCAATGCCCGAGTAGCAAAGAGCCTGTGGTCCCCACAGTTGTGCAGGTGTCCCGTGCCTATGGGAATTTTTCCTTTGGAAAGTGGTTTTCCTGCTTTCCTGGCACAGGTTCCCAGTGCCTGCCTCGTGTGCAGGCACCTGCTGCCCTCTCCTGGGTGTTCCTGGCAGGCTCCAGCAGCTATTTAGGATCGTTTAGGTTGGAAAAGCCCTCTGAGATCATGGAGTTCACCATTCTCCCAGCACTGCCGATCCCACCGAGAGCCCATGTCCCCAAGTGCCACACCCTCATGGCTCTGGAATGCTTCCAAGGACAGTGATTCCAGCACTGCCTGTTCCAATGCCTGACCACCCTTCCAGTGAGGAAATTTCCCCTCACATCTAATCGAAGTTCTGCCCTGTTGGGTTTTCCATCTGCAGTTGCTTCCTTTGTTGACCTCCCAGCTCTTGGGGCTGTCAGCCCTGCTGTTTTCTTCCACCCTCAGCTTGTACCACTGTGTCTGGGGGACCGGGATGGGTGAGCAGGACCGAGGAGAACTTTTTATTGCACATGGATAGGATCTAATGCATGGAAACCCCAGCAGGGCCTCTGAGTGCTTAATGCAGCTCATCAAACCGCTGAGCCCAACCCATGGGCAATCAGTTGCATAATGATCTCTTTTCTCTCCCTGCCTGCCCTTAAGTGCTCTCCCTTGCCCTGACAGCTTGGTTGTGGGGTCTTGGTAAAAGATTAAAAAGGGCTGCATTTGTGGCTTGGAAGCTGGAGGTGTCTTCCAAAGGATGTTCTTCACATCTTCCCTTCCTCTCCAACAGAAACCGTTATGGCTTTTTAAATGTCTCGGGGAGCTCCTCTGCTGCCACTGCACTGTTTCAGGCATGTTTTTATCTGGGCCCTTCCCAGTGCCATTTGTCTGTCTACATGTATTGCAAAATAAATTGCATTTGTGAGGAGGAGCTGCAGGCTGTGTAGCCTTGCCTGTGTTATTTATCAGCTCGGGGAACTTGCTGCGCTTGTTGCATCAGACAACTGCACAACTAAATCTGATCTGTCCCTGCAGCTCCTTCAGAACCTGGCAGAGAGGGACAGAGACCCTGCAGCTCTGCTTCCCAGTGTAGCTTTGCCTAGCAAGGGGAAGAAGTGTCCCTGTTTAAATGTCTGATTGCAAACAGCAGGACTAGAAGGGCTGGCAAGAGATGGGTTGGACCTGGCTTTGAAACTTCTGTCATGGAGACTCCAAAAATCTCATGAACTATTAACTGTAAAACTTCTGGCACTAGAAGCTATTTTCTTTAGCACCTTGGTTCTCTCTTCATCATAAAATAATAGAATCCCAGAATGGTTTGGGTTGAAAGGGACCTTAAAAGCCCATTTCATCCCTCCCCTTGCCGTGGGCAGGGACATCTTCCACTATCCCAGGTTGCTCCAAGCCCTGTCCACCCTGTCTTTTTGCTGCAGTTGAAACACTTCTTTTGTGATTTCTTCTTTGCAGTGGCTTTTCTAGGTTTGAAGAGCTGTTGTTGCACCTTCTTCCCTTTTCTTGCAGACCTGCTTTTTTTTGGAATGTTTTTTTTTTTTTTTTGTTCTTGATGCTGATGTTGAGTGTTTGCTCACCAAGGCAGTGGCTGTGCCTCACCTTGGCCATGCAGTACCTGTTCTGCCTGGCTAAATGAGGGAACTGGAGTCCCTTTGGCAGAAGGAAGAATATTAATTTCCTTTATCAACACAGAACTTATCTGGAATGGTTTTGTGGCGTTGGCTTTTAGGTCTCTCTTGTCACTTGAGGTTTTGTGAGTATGCCAACATCAGATGTTGAGAAATCCCAGCCCAGACTATGCAAACTCAGGTGGTTTTTGTTGGGTTGCTTCATTAATTTGTTTTTTTCTAACCTGTTTCCTTCCCTTACCCCACCATGCACCTTTAGCAAGGTGCTGCATGCTGAGAGCTCCTTCAGGAAAGTCTGGTAAAGGGTCAGAAAAGAATAAACAGTGACAGTTTTCTGCTGGGGGAGAGAAAGAAAACGCAAGAAAGATAAAAGGGGTCTGTAAATGCTTCCTGCTGAGCAAGGAATTAGTCCTGGCAAGTGGCTGTGGGTTTGTGGTTAGACATTGTTGTGGCAATGGGTGTGCTTTTGCTTAGTATTCCAAATTATTTCTGAAGGTGCAGAGAACATGGAGAAGCCATCAGTAGCTTTCATTATTTTCTTGTGCAAATAGCTTTTAGAAGCAGCAAGTTTGTCATTTGGCCCTTAACTAAAATGAATTGTGCCTGGGAATTGTCCTTTCCAAATGGCCACTTGGCCGAGATTCAGGAAGGAGTGGATTCACTGCAGCATGGGTGACCACAAAACCTTATTTCCATGTGTGATGTTATGCTTTATATCTGCCTGGACTCCCTTTTGTGCCTTCCAGTACGTAAAATGCACCTTTAATGTTGTTGAAGTTAAACATTGTTGTAGTTTATAGGAAGCATCTTTGCTGTTGATCCTCATCTTGGAAAAGAGCATTTATCCTCACCTTCTTCCATCTGAACTTCGACTGGATTATTGTATTTCCTTACAAATCTGTCTGTAGTGGGATAATTTAAAGAGTGAATATCAGGGTATGTTACTGGTTCACTTTTTGGAGCTCTTCACTGCTGGGAGGAAAGGTCCCAAAATTTATGATTTGGGGGTAAAAATAATTGCTTGAAGATGATGAACTTTGCTTTGCTCAGGGCATGTGCTTGATGTGCACGTCAGTATTTGCTGAGAAATGCAATTCACTGAAAACAACCCAATTTGCAGAGTTTCTGGTGCTGGATTTAGGTCAGTGCTGCCTGGAAAGGGATGTGTTTTTGCCAGCCACGTGCAGGTGGCACTGTCAGCCTGTGGATAACCACAGGCAGCAGGAGGCTTTCTAGCAGTTTCTCAGGCATTTTAAATTTGGTATATCTGAAGTGCTGGTGCTGTGCAGAGTGGTGGATCCCGAGATCCATCACCAGAGCTGCTGCAGCTTCCTCCAGGTATTCCAAGGCAGGGTGCTGGGGGCACTGCCTCCTTCCAGACCCTCTCACTGTCTCAGTACTGGTCCATTTAGGATGGGAATTTGGCAAGGTAGTGTGTGGCATTCAGTAAAACCACTGTTTTTTACACTGCTTTTATAGAAAGCAAAAAAGCCAGAGGGGATTCATGGAGAAGGGTCCCAGGAATGATGGAGCATCTCCAAGGAGGATGAACCTGGGAGGGGAAATGGAGAAGCAGGAAATTGGAGCAGGAACAAAGTGGAGGCAAGGATGAGGGGCAATACATCATAGATTTGTAAAGAGAAGGATAAGTGTTTGGAAAATAGCTCAAGTCTTTGGAAGCTGTATTTAACAGAAAAGTAGCTCTTTAATCATAGAATGATGATAATGAGTCCTAGAATGGTTTGGGTTGGCAGGGTCCTTAAAGCCCTGGCAGTTCACCCCCTGCCATGGGCAGGGACACCTTCCACTGGATCAGGTTGCTCCATCCCAGCTCCATCTAGCTTGGCTCAGAATATTTCCAGTGATGGGGCAGCCACAGCTTCTCTGGGTACAATACTTGGCTGTTGCTGGGGCAGGGTGTGAACTGAGTGCTCCTTTTCCCTTCAGCGTGCAGGACAAGGCTGGAGTGCTGGATTCCGTGTCCATCCCACGCTTCGTCCCCGAGATCACCATTGGTGGCTCTGAGTACGACAAGATCTATTATGAGTACCGGGAGGTGAGTGCTGCTGGGGACGGCCAGGGGACACGGCCAGGGGGCTCCTCACTGCTGGGGACACAGCCAGGGGGCTCCTCACCATCGAGGACACATCTGGGGACACAGCCAGGGGGCTCCTCACTGCTGGGGACACGGCCAGGGGGCTCCTCACTGCTGGGGACACGGCCAGGGGGCTCCTCACTGCTGGGGACACGGCCAGGGGGCTCCTCACCATTGAGGACACATCTGGGGACACAGCCAGGGGGCTCCTCACTGCTGGGGACACGGCCAGGGGACACGGCCAAGGAGCCCCTCGCTGCTGGGGACATGGCCGGGGGGCTCCTCACTGCTGGGGACATGGCATGGGGACATGGCTGGAGGCTCCTCACTGCTGGGGATACCTTGCCCATTGCTACTGGGAACTCGTGCATTCTGCCCGAATCCCCACCTTTTTTGAAGTCTAGCTTCCCCCCAAGAGGAATAAGGAAGCAAATGTTTTTTTTATAATCTGATTTTTTTTTTTCTTTTTGTCTTTAGATGTGGACTAAAGGATAAATGGGTTTTATTTGTTTCTGTTTCTTGTGCCCTGATGGGTCTGTGACCTCTGAAATCTAAGAGTCCTTTAAGTCAGACAAGAACACTGGAAACCCATGGCCATTCCTTATCGAATGCTGAGGGAGGGAGGGTTTTTTTAGAGGAGGAATTGAATGCTGCCTCACTTCCCCAAAGTGCTGCTGCTTTAAATAGAGTGTTTCTGCACGTGGGCACACATCCAAAGCCTGTTGTGCCCAGTGCTCTCATACACCTCATGCAGGCTCCCACACAGGGTTTTAATTAGCTCCTGCCTTGCTGCTTCTGGAGACAGCAGCTTCCAATCCCCCTGGAGCTCTGCCCTTGTGCTGCTCAGTGGTTCCCTGGCATGGTGTCCTCACCCCACACGAGGCTTGCCTAAGGCCCAGGTATTGGAAAAGCTCCTTGGAGAAGTTGTGGAGCTGATAATTAATACTGAGTGGCCAAAGTTACAGGTGAGCCTCTGTTTTCCAGTTGGGCTGAAATCTTCTCTGCCACTGCATCTTATGATTTTCCAGGCAATCCTGAAGAAAAAGGGAGGAATATACAATATAAATGGTTAGAAGCCACGATTTGCATAATCCAAAGCCTATCATTTTTCTTTTCCTGGTAGTATAGAGTCTTTTACTGAGATTAAAATGTAAGCTACAGATTTACGGACATGTTTGGAAGCTGATCTACCAGTGTTTTCTTCTGGAATAGACAGAGTATTCCAATAATTTGTTCCTCCTCGGCCGGCTGTGTAGTGGAGAGGCTCCTGGATTCACACTGTTCTGCCTCATTTGAGATGTGACCTTTCCAGCTTGTAAAAGAGGCTAAAGGTTAAAGCAGCAGAAAGCATCTGAGGTTGTCTAATGGATTTGAAAACTCCCTGGTCCAGCTGAGAAATTGCTCTCAGAATTTCCTCTTCCTTGCTGTCACATTCTGAAATACAAAACTTCAAGCTTGGGCTCAGGATTTTTGGAGCCCTTCCCTCCAAGAGCTGCCTGTGTTGTGCAGCACAGACTTGAGGAGGATCTGCTGCATGACTCGTCTCCAGCACACAGCATCCATCTGCACTGCCTGTGCCTTTCTTCCCCAAGATGAGAGGGCTTTCTTGGGGCTGAGATGTCCCTTTGCAGTAGAGCTGGGAATTACTGAGGCTGCCTGACACACAGCTAGATGTGACCTCAGTGCTGTGTGCTGAGAGCCTGGGGTGAGACTTCTGAAAGCCTTTTTCCCTCTGGCTGTACAGCAGCACGTGCCTCTTTGTGCTGGCAGGAAATGGAGAATGTCCTGGCTCATCCAGTGACTGGCTGCCAGGAGGAATTTGTGACTTGCCTTGCAGATGTAGCAAAGGGATGCTTAGGAGAGGGAATATGGTTACCTGGGAAGGAAAGCTGTGCTCTCGGATTGCTCTGCTCCATGCCAGTTAGTTGACAGCTGAAGCGGAACAAAACAAACCATTGCCAAAATATAATCTCCCTTCTGCAGCCTTGTTTGTAGGCCCTGATTCAGGAAAGTGCTGTGGAAAGTGATAATGTCCTTTGGAATCAGGAGGAGTTGCTTGTTTCAGGTAGTACTCTGTTGAAATTAGGCTACATTAATACTAATTTTCTCTCTTCTAAATGCTTGCATACTTGTAATCCTTCAATAGTGTGGGGGCTGTACAGGGATGATGCACAATGCAAAAGATGCTGAGTTTTCCTGTTTTCCATCAGCTACTGGAAGGGGAAACACAAAGCCAGCCCCACCTGTTGTTTTATGTTCTGAGAATTGCATTCTTTGTGCTGAAACTTCGAAGATCTGGGTTTTTTTTTTTACCTTACAACTTTATTTAGCAAATGAAGGGCTGAATTTTTTTCTCAGGCAAGGCTCCTGTGCAGAGGTGATCCAGCAAGAAGCCAGCCAGCACAGGCACAGAGAGCAGATGACCTTCCAGACACCCAGATTTGGGCTGGGAGGTTGTTGGGTCTGTAAAGAGGGAATCACAGCCCCTGCCTTGCCCGTGGCTGTGCAGGGATGGTCACAGCTGTGCTGCCGCTTTGGCATTTGAAGATAAAGGGTTTAGGTTCACTTGTAAGTAAAAGTTTAGGCTGACTTATAAGTAAAGGCTTAATTATGAGATAATTACAGAAGTCTAACTTTGCCTTGTGGGAAATGTGTGCTTTTAAAGTTGGTGTAATGATGTTTGCCACATAAATACAATGATTTGCATAGGGGATTTTTTCCCTCTGTAACTACTCATAAATCCTTGAGCTCTCCAATAGGCAGCAAACTGCTGTGCTTTTCAGAGCTCCATGCACACAATTCATGCTGCCTAACAATGGTGGTTTTCAGGGAGTTACAAATTGCAGGTAGAAGCTGGGTTTTGTTCAAAATATTCATTAGAAGCAACCAAGAAGGAGGAGGAAGGAACACTCTTCAGAGTTCAAGATTTTAGTGTGTGTGCTTTTCCATGAAATAATGAGATGGCCACATACAGTGCTGAATACTCGAAACTCACTTTTTTTTTAATGTATATCCTCTAAATTATGTAAGGGGTCTTGTCATGTGTGAGGAGGTGGCTTTCTGCAGCCTTCTTATACCATGAAGTCCTCTGGCAGGGTCCAGCAGTTCTGCTCAGGCATTCAGGAACTTCTAAGGATGCTCTTCTGGCAAGGGAAAAGCAACCTTTTAGTCAGGTTCTGTAGATCAGAGAGAAGCACGTTCATTCTTCAGGGAAGCAACATTATTTTAGGAGCTGTCAGACTAGTAAAGGCTTGACTACCCTTTTTTTTCCCTTAACAACTGCTGTATCTCTCTGCCTTTCTTCCAAGTGCACACAATCCCCAGGGATAATGCTTCAAACTCCGTGTGCGCCCTGTGAAGCTGGAGAGCTGGAGCACTTAGGCAGATGTGTTTGCAGTGAAGATGAAAACAAATGGCTCTGTTTAATGGAATCAGTGTACTTAAATACTGTGCTGATGTACTTCATGCTCCTGCTGCATCTCCTGGAGTGGGGAAAAACGGCGTCTTTGACGTGCGTGTGCTTTTCTGTGTACATAAAAGTGCAGCTGTTTGCTGGAATTTGGAGAAGCAAAGAATCACAGAATGCTTTGAGTTGAAAGGGACCTTAAAACTCATCTCATTCCCAACCCCCTGCCATGGGCAGGGACACCTTCCAGTGTCCCAGGTTGCTCCAAGCCCTGTCCAACCTGGCCTTGGACACTTCCAGGGATCCAGGGCAGCCACAGCTGCTCTGGGCACCCTGTGCCAGGGCCTCAGCACCCTCACAGAGGAGGAGTTCTTCCCAATATCCCATCTAACCCTGCCCTCTGGCAGTGTGAGGTGATTCCTCCTTGTCCTGTGCCATGGAAAGGTGAGACAAGGCTCTCATTTTATTTCCCTCCCTGTTTTCCTTGCTGGAAGACTGCTTTTGGAATATAGGGATGCTGAGCATGAAGCAAGGAAAGCTCGAGCAGATCGAAGTCCTGGCTACTGCTGTGAGGTGCAATTCAGCTCCTTCCACAGCAACTGCACAGCTCGGCTGCCTATCCTAACTTCATCTTTGTGCCCTGCTCCTCATCCTCTTCCCTCCTGCCCCAGGGCTTGGGAATGTGTGGCTGGCAGGGCCCTGCAGTCCTGGCTAGCAGCAAGCAGAGAAGAGGGAAGAGGATGGAGGGTGGGGAATCCCACACTCTTTCCCCAGGCTTTTCATCACTCTTTTCCATAAGGATGCAGTCTTAGGAGGGAAGATCCTCCAATGTCTGCCATGCCTCCAGGTTGGAGGTGGTTGCAGGACAGTAGCTTTGAGTGGTGGAAGGTGAGCCTGCAGCATGGGTCAGCTCTGTCCCACCACCCAACACTGAGAGTGCTGGAAGAGCTTGTGTTTGCAATGGGAAATCACAGCCAGCCCCAAAGAGAGGGTGTTAAGGGAAGGCTCTGCAGGTCTGAGGGGCCCAAGAGCTGCTCTGGCCCCTCTTTGGCAGCTGTGGGGCTGAAGGTGGCTGCTGGCAAGCAGAGGGTTAGCAGGGCCCTTAGCTCTGCTGAGAGTGCAGGGACCTCTTCACATAAAAATCTCCTGGAAGAGCTACAAAAGGAATACTTGAGCTTTCAGAAAGCCAGAGTCTGGATCAACAACAGGATCAACTCTTGCCTTTGCAAGAGCAAGGAGCTTAGGATGTCTTTCCTTCTCCATGTTTGCGATTGTTGCCATAGCTGCTGCCTTTGACAGAACCTTCTGTTTTCTCTCTCCTGCCATTTTTTCTTGGCTAGATGAAGCTTTCATTCTTTTTAGGATCAAGATCTCCTTTCCTAACTCTGTTTTAAAGGAGGTATTTGACAGCTGTAATGCCCAGCCCTATCTGCTCTTGAATCCAGGAAGGAATGAAAACAGACACACAATAAATTAGAAGAGGCTTCATTTAAGGTTTTTTTTTTTTTCTGTTTTATCTCTGCAAAAGTATTTTTAGCCCTTTCTAAAGTAACAAGATGTTGCCTAGCTAGGTATCAGTAAGACCAAAAGAACCTGAGGAATAACAAAAACCTGGGAATGACAGAGCTGTTGCTCAAGGATACCTGGATTTGCTCCTCTTCCCACCTTCCCACTTCTCCTCTGCTCTCACTAATCCTGTCCATATGGAGAGAGTGTGAGAGCATTCCCTCCTAAGGAACAGGCAGCTTTTCCACCCTGCTCACCCTGAAAAATATCATGGACAGTTGGCAGGGATATCTATCCCAGAAACAGTAGGGAAGGAGCCTGACAGACCTTGTAACTGTCTCAAATCTTGGGTTTGGTGGTTGTGTCTGTTTTATTTTAGGTGATGGTCCCTGCTGTCCCAGGCACTGGGTGCCTCTGTGAATCAAAAAGACAGTCAAATCTCACTGGCATTAAAGTAATCCATTTTCATCTTGATAGTCTGTCCCTGTGAAAGGAAACGCTTTTTTGTGTGGGAGCACATCCCCCTTTCCCAAACCCCTCTTAATCCCGTACCTGTGGAGGGATGTGATCCCCAGGGTAGATCTCTGTTAAATTAAAATTAATTGGAATCGAATTTAAGAGAGGGGTAGCACCTCCATGGATCTTACACTGTGAAGTAGAGTCAGTTTGAGGTGTTTAACTGTGCTGTGTGGCTTGGATTAGTTCCTTGGCTTTTCTCTGCACTCTCTAGTGGATAACTGATCCTCTTATGGGCACTTCTCTTTCCAAAGGATTTTTGTCTTGTTTTTTTAGTGAATGAATGAAGGGCAGGACAGCAGTCATTGAACAGTTCCAGCAAACTGGAATTATTTTAGCCTCAGTTCAGCAAAACTTGGGCTGCGATGGATGTTAACAGCATTGAGGGCTTTATTTGAGTAAGGGATGGCAGGAGTAAGGCTGTAACAAACATCTGTCTGTGCCAGGCCTTTGGGAACCAAGCCACGCGCACCTCAGATGTGCGTGTGGAGGGGAAATTGTTCCCCTTCCTTGCTTTAACTACTCTGGAGCACAGGATCGGTGGTGCTGGAGAAGATCATTGAGTCCAACTTAAACCCAGCAGTGCCAAGGCCACCACCAGCCCATGTCCCTAGGTGCCACATCCACGTGGCTTTTAAATCCCTCTAGGGATGGGGACTCCTGGGCAGCCTTTGCCAAGGGTGACAGCCCTTTCCATGAAGAATTTTTTTCCCTAATACCCGATTTCAATGTCCCCTGATGCATTTTGAGGCTGTTTCCTCTTGTCGCTTGGGAGGAGAGACTTGACCCCACCTGGCTACATCCTCCTTTGGTGTAGCTGTAGAGAGGAACCAGAGGAGGAATCATATGGAGCGATCAGGAACCAAACCCTCCCAGAATCCAGCCAATATCTGCAGCTCCGTGTTCCTAGATTCTCTCAGCTTTTAGCTGTGTGCCTACAACACTGACAACCCTTTGGAAGCAAGGATTTCTCCTGTAGGAAGCAGTCATCTGCTCCCAGCAGTGGTGGAAGGGGCTATTACTGGGCTGTTCTAAACAGCCTCGGGGTATTGATGAATGAGCCTGAACTCCCAGAGCAATGACTCTGCTTTTAAGTGCTCTTTGATCAGTGCTGCTCTGAGCAGGCTGTTTATAGAGCTCTTGGAGCTGTGGAGCCCAGCCATCAGCACAGAGCAGAGCAGGAATAGAAGGCAGTAATGGCAATTCTGTTTGTTCCCCAAAGGCTGGAAAACAAGGCAGGCTCCTCCTCAACAACCTTTCCAGGTGGTTGGAGCTCTCCAGAGCTCTAGCTGCACGTGCCTGGTGTGGAATGATCTGGAGCAAGCAGCTGGCTGGAGCTGCTTGTTGCTCTTCCACAGCCTCTGCTACTTTATAGGGCTTTTCATCATGTTTATAGTTTTGACAGGCACTTCTGTGGCAGGTTCTTAATTTAACTGATGAGACGGTCTTGTTTTCATCTCTTTTCCTAATGCTCTTTTAAAGTTGAGCAGTTTGATGCCTTTGAGCTGGCTCTGCCTTTGGGTTCAGCTCGTTTCAGGAGTTTTGTGCTATGTGTGATGGATTTTATCCCATCCCTCTGGAAATAATCCTCACTGCCAACTTTTGGGCTCTGTGGAGTGTAATGCAGCAGGGCAAGGCTTCATTCTCACTCAGTTTCCATGGAGTGGAAAAATTTGTTCCTTGGTGACCTGGCAGGAGTTGCAGGAATGTGGGGGAGCTCTTGGGGCTGCCTGGTGGAATCTCTGTGATCATAAAATTGTGGAATGTGTTGGGTTGGAAGGGACTTTAAATCTCACCTCAGCCCCGCTGCCATGGGCAGGGACACCTTCCATCACCACCCCGTGGTGCTCCAGCCTGGCCTGGGACACTTCCAGGGAACTTGTACTGCAAAAGAAGGTGAATATTCAGTCCCTCTCTGTTGTCTCAGCTGCTGGCAAGTCCCATAGAGCTTTCTCCTGTCTCCTTTCCATCATCTCTTGCAGCTGGGCTGCCCAGCCTAGACAAACCCAGCAGCCTCAGGGCTGGTCCCTGATTTCCATCCCTGCCCTTGTGCTGGCCAAGAGCAGCCTGGGAATTTCAGCTGGGTGCACTTTGGAACACCAGCCTAACCAGAACCAGCCCATCTTACCCCTTGCCCTGCATCTCCACACCTTCCCTGGTGCTCCTACCACACCTCTCTGCAGAATCCTACCCTGTTCCAGCCATGCAGCTCCTTTACTGCAGTCACAGCTGGAAAATGTGGGATTTGAAGAGCAAAGTTTGGCAAAGTGGCCGGTGTCACGTGTGCATCTTGTGCACAGAGCATCAATTCCCATCATCTTGCTTCCTAGGTAATGTGGGAATTGTTTACTCTGCTTCCCTCTTCCCTTTTTTTCCCTTTTTTTTTTCTTTTCTTTCTGATTATTTTGAAAGTTTAGCTGTAACAAATCCCCAAACTCTCCTGCCTTTGCCAAGGCCCACTGTGAATGATGGAGTTATGGATGAATACTTTTAAGACTTGCTTTGATGTCTTGCATGTCTTTAACCAAAGGCACACAGGGAATTTGTTTTGGACAATGAACGTGAATTCTGTTGGGGTTGATATTGTAGCTTTTTAAAGAGGGCAGATGTACCCAGAAACAAAACTGTAAACTGCTGTATTTTCCCAGAATCTCCTGTTGCTTTAATAATCTACTTCTCTGGGAATCTCTTCAAGTATCAAAGGGCCAATTATGTGCTGCCTGGAGAGGACCAGGGAGGGCTGTTTTTGTGTCACAGGTTGGTCACAGGTCCTCCCTGGCTCACTGCTGGGAATCCGTGGGGCAGAGATAGTAATCATTTCTCTTCATCTCCCATCTCCTCTTTGCTCAGTGGGGGGAACCTCTCAACAGGACTGTGTGTTTTCTGCTGATGTTTAGACAAGACATTAATTGAAAAACCTCAGAAAAACTGATCACAACTGGTTTGTGACAAGGTAGGGTGGGAAGTGTCTCGTGGAGGAGGTCAGGTCTTCTGTCAACTTGATTTTTAGGGAAAGAAGTGTCTTGGTTTTTAACATTCAAGTGAATAGAAACACAAGTCCCCTTCCTCAAAACAACAGGCTTCATCTTTTAATAAATAGTTCATTTTTGTGGCCTGACTACAGACTTTATCAAGACTGCATCTTGCTTCTCTCTGCAGGGGCAGCTCTCCCCAACTGGATCCTCTTACATGTTTGTTTGGAAAGGGAAAATCCTCAGGACAAGTCTGGGGTCTTGTGTGAAACCAGTGTTTGTTTGGAGACAGAGCAGATGATCTGTGCTTAATTATTTGGAGAGGCTGCCAGCAGATAGCTTATTTCTAAAGGAAGAGTTTTATTACAGCATCTTTGCTGGCTTCAGCCTTTCTCACCAAACTCATGGGCTTTTTTCCACTATTTGAGCTCAGAGGTGTTCTGTTCTTTCTTTTTGGTTCCTGGAGGTAGGAATAGATGTTCTGGAGATGGGTTCTGCTTTTAGAACCAGGATCTCACCATCTCTGGCATTCCAGGTCGTGGTCAGTACCTTCCAAAGGGCGCTACTTCAGCACTGAGACTCACAGGCTGCTGCTTAGGTCCCAGGGAACTTGAAATTTTGGTAAAGGCTTCAAAACTCTTTGGGTTTTTCCATCAAAAAGTGGTTCCTGACTTTGCTGATGAAGGCAGGCAGATACTGTTTTTGCTTTAATGAAGAAAAGTTCAACTCTTGAAGGCTAAAGCTGCAATTTCATTTGAACAGTTTAATTTAACGTGGTATTTAACTCAATATCTCATGCATGAAGTATTTCATATATTTAATAATGTGTGTGCCTATTTTGGAATGAGATTCAGTTCCTCTTCTCCATGATACAGTTAGGGGAGCCATCTCAGGCTGGGAGGAGCTGGATGAATCCAGGTGGAATGTGGTGCTGAGATCACTGGCCTCGTTTTCGTATATATATATTTTGGTTTTTGCAGTCCCTCCTTCAGCTGCACAGCTCAGTCTTTTCTGAGAGACTGGTTTTTCTGTAATTTTTATCATTACAATGTAGAAACAGTATTTCATGTTCTGTAGATCTCACAAGGCACTTCAGAACTTTGAGGGGAGTGACCAGAGTTCTGACTGAGCTTTCTGCTTTCTTTAGCTCCCTGGGCACAAGTACAAACCAGGCTACAATGCTGATGTTGGGGACAAGTGGATCTGGCTGAAATGAAATCTGTTCCTGCTGGAGCCCTGGCCAGGATGGACCACAGGACCTGAGGGAAGAGGAGCCACGTTCAGTGCACCTGCTGCACATCACTTGTGTAGCACCAAGGAAACACTGCTGAAATAATTTCCCATCCCCAGCAGAAAGGAGTAGACTCCCAGAAGGAAAACCACTTCATTCTGGTTTGTTTTTCCCTGAGGAACTCAGGGATGTTGGATAGTCAGTGTGGGATAGCCAAGTGAGCTGGGGCAGGCTGAACATCAGAGCTGAATTTTCTCTTCCTCAAGACTGTGGCACATTATTATCCAGGATTAGTGTTGTTCTGCTGATTCAAGAGGAATTAAACCTGTACTCTCCTGGCTCTCACAAAATTAATATCTTGTTCTGTCATGCATGGTGTTCTATGAGGTTCATTAGAAGCAGCAACGTGTTCTGAAAGGCACTGACTGGACCTCAGCAAAGCATAAGAAGTTCGTTGAGAGATGGAAATGAGTTATCTCAATTAATACAGCAAAAATCTCTGCTTAAAATTCTAAAAAAATAGTCAAAATAATTGCCAGCAGTTGTACTTACAGCTTCTTGCTTTGATTCTACTATAGAGTGAGATATTTGTTGGCTATAAAAGACAAGTGAAATTATTATTTTTGCAAGTTCCTGAGAGTCCAAGTTGGAAGGGTTCTTTTAAAAGAAATGATTCAATTTAGTATTAGTCACAGAAATGAGGTACCTTGGCATTGGTTCAAGCACCACTGTCCAGATTTAGGCTGCAGTTAATTTTGCATTTCCAGCATGGGGCTCACTGCTTCAGCCACTGAGGAAAAGGGCTGCCAGGCCTTCCAGAATTTAGGGCAGTGCCTTGGAGTTAAGCAGCCAAGTCTCGCTTGTGCCCCTTCCTGTATCGAAACCAGTATGAAGAGTCCCTTAATGAGAGCCTTGGGGGCCTGGTGAGCTACTGGATGAAGGAGCAGTGGGAAGAACTGTGGCTCTTTTTGCTGATCCTGTAGGGCTTTGCTTCTGTGTTTCATGTCTCATCCATCTGTCCTCTGGGAAGGGATGCCTGAACCCTTCAGGACTCCCAGCCAGTGCAGTGAGATCCTGAGCAGTGTGAGCCTCCCTCCACCTGCCCAGAGCACCATGTCCCAGCTCTGAGGGGTGTGGGGATGAAAGGAGCACCCGCTGTGGTTTTAAGATTCCTCTGGAGAGTGCAGCTCTGTTTGTACATGTCTCTTCCATCCTGGTGTCGCCAACTTCTCTGGGTGCTGGAATTCACTTGGCAGTGTGTGCAGCCCAATGCCAGGTCTGGAGAGGTGTTTTGTGCTGTGGGTAGAGCTGGAGAAGCTGCTGTGGGACACTGTGGGGGGTTCACTGGGGTGCAAAGCAGCTTTAGGAGCCTTCCCCACCCACTCCAGCAGCACGGAAGGCTGAGCTTTGGATATAAAAGACTTTAATTCCACTCAGGAAAAGTAAGGCTGGTGAGCCCTGTGGTATGACAACATGCATCTCAAGCACTTTCAAAAACTTTTGTTCAGGCTTTAACTCTGCTTTAAAACTGTTTATAAGCTAAATCTGTGAAGGAAATAACTTTATCTCCCTTTGCTGTAGGAAGGAGCACTAGCTTTTCTCTTCCCTCCTCTGTGTTTTTCTCTTCCCTCCTTCCCACTCCAACACCTCAAGAAAAATCTCTTAGCAAACCAGGTGTAGAGATTTGGGTTTTGGAGGCTATGCTGTGCCAATTGGATGAATCTATCTCCAGTTCTTAGTTGGATATGGAAAAATAATACGGCTCGAATCCTCTCCATGCTTCTGCATAGGGGCATGTATGAAACCCATCTGCAGTCTGTCCTCTCTCTCCAAATTCCAATTGCCTGGGGTTTGCCTCTTGCCTGTCCTGTCCTGTGCTTGGCTCTGCCTGCTTTCCCAGGGCAGATTCTCTGGGGAAGGTCACATTTATGGGCAAAACCACCAGCTTTCCCTGTGGTCACTCCAGCTCAGCAACAACCTTGCCCTTGGCTTCACTTTGCACAGGAGGGGAGAGAGGAGATGAGTGACTGGTGCTTGTCTGTGCTATCCCAGTATGTCTATTAATAGCTTCCCCCTCAGCTGGGGCAGGCTAGGACCATCCAGGCTGTGGAGATAGCTGTGCATGGCCGAGCTTCTCCCTGAGAAATTGGCTCCTCAGCAGTGACATCGAGCCTAGGGCTGCAGTTATGAGATCCAGCAAGTTTCTTCTTCCTCCTTCACAGTGAAACTTGGATGTTTTCATTACAGAATGACAGAAGGGGATTGGGCTGAAAGGGACATTAAAGCCCATTCTGTCCTACTCCTACTCCAGGGACCCCTTCCTTTATCCCAGGTTGCTCCAAGCTCTGTCCGGCCTGGCGTGGAACACTTCCAGGGCTGTAGCAGCCACAGCTTCTCTGGGCAATGCAATAGCAGTGAGGTTTCAATATTATCCCTGCTGCCTCAGTTCTGTTGTGCCCCCACTACAGACCAAGGTTGGAATGAATGCCTTCTGTGGAAGAGCCTGCTGAGCAAGTGGAATTTAGGTGCACAACAAATCCCACCTGTCTTCCAGTGCTGCAAAAGCAAAATGAATCAGTTGTGCAAAAGTGAGTGGAAGCAACCAAAGCTAGAGGGGAGATGGGATGGCACAATATCACTTGATGGGCTGCTTTCCAAAAATATGTCTGCGCAGGTTTAGTGTGAGCTGAATGTTTATGGAGAACCCCAGAAGCCATCGGTGTTCAGGGGGGGGCTTGGGGGAAAAGGTGTGAAGATCAAGGAAAAGGATGGACTCTCCTCCTTGGGGTGGCCTTCTGTTGACATGCGTTTGATGTGAGGGTGACAGGAGATGACAGCATGAGGGAGGGGAGGCCCTACCACACACTTTCTAGAGCAGCAGTGGCAATCCCTGGAAGTGTCCAAGGTCAGGTTGGATGGTGCTTGGAGGAACCTGGGATAGTGGAAGGTGTCCCTGCCGATGGCAGGTGCATTGGAGTAGAGCTTTAAGGTGCCTCCCAGCTCAAACCATTCCATGATTGTGTGATACTGGCCAAAGCTCCTTGGGAGTGCCTGGCCCTAGGAGCTCCCATCTGTGTCAGCCAGCACTGATCCCACCTGATGACATCACTCCCTATGATCCTGCTGAGCTCTTACACCTGGCACCATGGGTGGCAGGATGCCATGGAACTTGCTGTGGTTCCCAGCTTTAAGCCCTGTTTTCTGCCAAATGCTCGTTCCCAGCGAGACCAAGCCCGGCGCACTGCCTGCCGCTGTCGTGTAATTCCTCCGCAGGTTCTGGAGCCCAGCCTGGCTGCTGCTATCTGATGGGACCACTCCTGCTGTGCTCTCCACCGTCCCGAGCAAAAACTGCAGCTACAAATGAGACTTCAATTTTCCATGCCTGAGAAAGCTTTGTCTCAATTAGCTCAGTGCTGAGCATCTTTAAAGGCAGCTGGGTTTGGAATTTGCAGCAGGCGCTGTGGTTCCCTCTGAGAGAGGCAGGCACCCCTCCTCGTTCCTCCACCTGCTCCTGGAGCAGGGAGCACAGCTAAGAACCAGCTCCTGGGGCAATGTCACAGTGCCAGGGTGGCATAGCAGTGCCCCTCTGCAGACTAGGGGATGGGGTTTAACAAGCTGCTGATGCACAGGTGTGCTCTTTTCTGCTTCCTCTCCTGCCTACGAGAAGGTGGCTGCTCCAAACATTGCTGCTCACTGTGGAAGTAGATTTCCTTTTCAGGAACCAAATGCTTCGATGGAAAGCTCGCAGGACAGTTTCTGGTCTATAAAAGGAGTTGATGCATGCAAAAAAAAAAAAGAAGTACAAAATGGTGCTAAGATACAGCAGGCATGACCTGTGCAGTCCTGGCAGGGTCCATGGCAGCTCCCAGGACATTCCCTTCACCTCTGGGTGTTTTGGGAGACAAGGTTAATTGGGTTTTTGTCACAAAAGGTGAGGGTATCAGAAACTGGGCTGGGATTTGCCATTAGGACACAGACTCCATTTAATGCTTTTCTCTGCTTACAGGAGAGACTCAAGGCTGAAGGAGGGAGGAACTTGATTAAATCAATTTCCATTTTTATCTTTGGATATGGGTAAAAATCAAGTTCCATTGCCTTCAGCGGGCAGCTGAAGCAGTCCTGGAAGTCAGGCTGGCATGGGCAGGGGCTGCACCTTCAGTGAGGAAGGGAAACCAAAGCCACCATGGGCTCTGATGGGTCTCCAATCCCCTCTGACTTCTCCCTGAGGTGTTTGTTGTGAGCCAAGAGAACTCTGCAGGGAGGCGAGGGGCTCAGGAGCGAGGCATCAAAGCTGCTGCTCTGATTGCTGCTCCCTGGTCACAGGCTGGGTTGTGCCAGGTTGTGGGCTGGTGCTGCAGGCAGGAGCGGGGATGTGAACAGACCCTCCTGCCGGTGCATTTGTGACTTTGTCAGTGCAGTAATTCAGGAGATGGGACCCTTGCTGCTCCCAGCAGTCCCCGTGATGTCACACGGAAGGTGTTGCTCTCCAGCTGGTCATGAAGAAGAGCGGGGTGGAAGGCTGTGTTCAGCGCTGTGGGTTTGGCACAGTGCATCAGTCCCTGGGCTTTCCTGGCACAATCACTCCTGTTTCTCCTAGCCATGCTGATTTCCATCCCACGTCTATCTCTGGAGTCCCTGTGGAGCTGGTTTTCCCTGTGGTGTCTGCCCACATGCAGCATTTTGGCAAGGAGGCAGCTTTAACTGGACAGCCGCTTCCTCGAGGAGCTTCATATTCAATGGGCTCTGCTGGCAGGAGCTTTTATGAGCTGTGGGAGGCAGTGAGGGGAAAACGACTTTGAGACCCAATAAAGCCTTCTGGTGTGCCCAGACAGATGTGGGTGGTGATACCAGTGGGTGACGAGCTGTGCCTTGTTCCCTGGCACAGCTCCGAGCACACAAACCCGTCTCTCAATCCTGCCTGGCCCCTCTGATTTGTGCCCCAGCACTGTTTGTGTCACAGAGCCGGGGGTGGCCTGACCGGGTCGGCCCTGGTGGTGCAGGGCGTGTGAGGCTCCTGCAGAGCCCCCGGGGTCCTGGTCTCGCTCGTTTCCAGCAGGATGCTCGGGCTTTCCCAGCACATCCCATTAGGTGGCAATGTGGCCTGCTCCTCTGAGTGGCCCCGCAGGATGACAGCCCTGAGAAAGGGGCTGCAGCCTCTGTGGGGTGCGCTGGGGTGGCCAAGGCTCTTCAGTGTGTGGAAAGGGCTCTCAGATTTGTGCTTATGACTCTATTTTGGCTGCTGACACTAAGAAGGACGCTGGGATTCCCACCCTTCTGGCTTTGAGGTGCCCTGTATTGTGTAGTGGTGGCTGTGGCCATGCTTGGGCCAACTCCATCCCTTGCCTAGGCTACACAAGTTCTGTTTGCAAGTGCTTTGTCCACCCTGGTGTTCCCCGTTGCTTTATTCCATGTCATTTCCAAGCAGAAGAAAGCACCCCAGTGGCATCGGGGCAAGAGGGGCACTTGGCATCTTCTCTGGGGTGACCAGCGTGCAGGACAAGTCCTGCTCATCTGGCTGCCTGACAGAGCCAGCCCGAGCTCCAGGCAGTACAAGGCTGCTGCTCCCCATGCTCCCGGCAGCCTTTCCCAGGCCTGCAGAGGATGCAGACACCTGCACTGCCCTTGGCCACAGTGCTCCAGCTCTTGCTCAGGAGCCGCATGAGTCAGGAGCTCACCTGGGCAGGGCTGGCCTCCAGCCAGGGGCTTCCCGGGCTGACCGCTGGGCCAGGCAGCACCAGGGGGGTGCCCTGTGCCTGGCTGGGGCAACAGGCCTGCGTCTCAAACGGGGGCTGAGCTTAGAGCGCGGGGCTGGAGGCTCCGTGAGTGCCCTGGCGTGGGTTAGGGATGCACCGAACAGCACCGCGCCTGCTGGGAGCCCCCGGGTGCAGCCCCGTGCTCCGGCCCCCTTTCTCCTGAGCTCCGGAGGGTCGTGCATCCCACAGCCTGCCTCTCCCTGTTTATCTGGGATGTTATCTGGAGATGAGAGAGCGCTCGGGTACAGATCCCGGAGTGGAGCAGCGTTCCGCAGCAGCCCAGCCAAGGGGAATGAAGCAATATTAAAGTGCGATATTTCATTGCTCTGTAATTAACTTCAGCTGCTTTCAAGCTGCAACAAATTACCCTCAAAGCCCGATTTTGTACCGAGGAGAACTTTGAACTGCGTTCGCAGCCCTTGTGCCTGGGAGGGAGGGGAGGCCGCTCCTGCTGTCTGTGGCTGCAGCTCCGTGTGTGGTTTGGGACCAGCCCTGGGCCGGCTGTGCCGGGCTGCTGTGTCAGCACAGGCAGGAGTGCTGGGGCTGCCAGGGGCTGGCATCAGCCCTGCCAGGGACAGCCCCGGGCATGGGAAACTACTGTGGCATCCCAGGGATGCTCCACCTGGAGAGTCTTCTCTGCTAGCATGGATCCTGGTGCACCCAAGGCTTTAGATGTGTGCTGCCATCCCAAGGTCTTCCCAAAATACTGTGGGCAAATTAATCCAGGGCATGAAACTTCAGCCAGCTTGCTGGAGAGAAAATTCAGCTTAGCTGCTAGAAGGCAGCAGCCTCCTTCAGCAAAGACCTGATGATCTGATGGTTTTTGGGGAGCCACTGCTGCCCCTGAGGGGCTCAAAACACAGCTCTGCATTTCCCAGCAGGACCCCTCCTGCTCCAGCTCCCTAAATTCCTTAGAGAATACACTTGTTTGTGTTTACTTTCCATCTCTAGCAGGATCCATGGAGATGGGCCTGTGCCACCCAGGCCTGGGAAGATGGCACAGGCTCCCACCACACATGGCCTGGCTGGCCTGGCCATGGCCTGGCACATTTCCAGACAGAGGCTCTGCCTGGTCTGATGGTGCCAAGCCCTTCCCGTCCTGCTCTGGAAGAGAAGGACTCCAACAGCTTCTCTGGGATGTCTCAACCAGGAGCAGCTTAATTCCCTTTAATGTATTTGTGAGCTCATGGAGCCAGAGGAAGATGGGAAGCATTCCACAGGAGCCGAGGGCTGGGGAGCTGTGGCACTGCTGCCACGTCTGCCATGATCAGAGGTCCCAGAATGCTCCCGTGCCCTGGGGAAGGGCTGGCTGTCCTCTTGGATGCCCTCAGGAGGAGGAGGAGGGAACTGTTGCTGTTCTGGACCTCTGCCCACCCATGTGCCCACAGAGGAGGTGGTCACAGGAGTTTGAAGAGCTGCTCAGTTTCTGTAAATGATGATGGTGATAGGGGATGTGAGTAATTTCTCTGGGTGTGTTAAAGCATGAGGAGCAGATAAACCTTCAGCCCAAATGTCCAGGGAGAAAGCCACCAGCCCAGACCCCATTGTGGCACCCTGGGATGGCTCAGTCCCAGCCTGGGTCCCCAGCAGCCTTATTACACCTGTGAGTACCACCTGCAGTGGGCTTCCAACCCCTGGATATGGCATGGGAGGAATCACAAAGAGCTTGATCCATGGACAAGCCTTAAAAAAAGGGGGGGAAGCTTTCACCTCTGTTCCCAGTGATGCCCATGGAGCAGTGCTGGAGCTCAGCCTTGTGCCCTGCTGGGTCTGCAGAAGGAGATGTGAAGCAGTGACACATGGGCGAACTTTAATTACTCTTAATTACCCAAACCCATCCTCCTAGGTCCAAATCTGGGGCAGGTGCATCCCACTGGGACTTGGGAGCAGGGAGACCTGGCATGGCCGTGATGGAGCTGCCCTTCCTGGGAAAGCCATTTGGTCTGGATTCCCCTGGGATGGCTGCAGCACCAGCCTTATCACCCTCAGCTAGGCCAAGTGGAGTAGGCTAATGATTAGGCTTATCATAAAGCAATCTAATGAGCAGTAATAGAGCCAAGTGCTTTCCATTCAGTGACACATCCAAATCTTAATAAGAGTTCACAGCCTGACCATGGGAGCATGCTCTGGCCAAAGGAAATCAGCGTGATAGCTCCCTGGAGAGAGCAGCCATGGCTTTAAAGTGTCTTCTGAAAGCATTTATCTGACCAGCTTAAAAAAACCAAAACACTAAAAATCCTGAGCTGCAGGGTTGGGTTATGTGACCTTCTCACTCTCTTCCCCATCTCTGCAGCTCGAAAAGCTTCAGCCTGGGAATGTGCTGGGATGGCTCAATACAGCAAGGAAAGCTCCAATGGCATACCAAATCCTTCCCAGGCTGTGGTCTCACATCTGCATCACCGGTACCCAAAGGGAGAATTAACATGCTGTGAGTGTTGATAGGGAAACTTCAATAATTGAAGGTGTTTGGAGGCTCTTGTTGGCATATTTTTTGCTGGAATGTTTTGGAGGTAACGTTTTACTGTAGCAGCTCTTCCTCTTCTCTAAACCTTTCCCTCCCTTTGCAGTTTAGAAGGGAAGCAACCTGCTTTATTCCAAGTTCCCAGGGCAAGTCTCGTGCACAGAGAAGTTGTGGGATCTCTGTCCCTGGAAGCATCCAGGGCAGATTGGACAGGGCTTGGAGCATGCCAGGACAGTGGAGGGTGTTCCTGCCTATTGCAGGCGGTGGGATGAGGTGAGTTTTAAGGTCCCTTCCAACCCACCCCATATTCCATGATTCCATGGTCTGAGCAGTGGATGCAGCTCCTTGCATGGGAGGTGCAGAGATGAAGAGGAAGGTCAAGCCAGGTGTAAGGAAATCTCCCAGGAGTGGCTGGATGGAGAGAATCCTTGTGGTGAGAGGGCTGTTTGCTACTGTGGCTAGCAAAGGGGTTTTATTGGCTCAGCAGCTGGTGCCAGGAACCTCAGGGAAAGCTGCAGGGTGTCCTGCGAACTTCATCCAGGCTGCTCCCAAGGACCTGTTCCCAGCAAAGGTGTTCTGTCCTTAGGAAGTCTTCTTCAGCATAGTCCTTCAAGAGCATGAGTGATTTCTGCTGCTTAAACTCAGGGAGTTTTCCCCATCTTTAACATAATTTATTTTTTGGTTTGAACAATAGCAATACCCAGGGCTGGCTCAGCAGTTGTTTGATCCCACAAGTCTCTGCCCTTGGCCACATCATATGACACGGAGTTCCTCGAGGCAAACTGCGTGAAAAGATGCTTTTTTTTTGTCCATCACTTCTGGATTTACTGTCCCTTCATTGCCTCTGAATGGCCCGTTGTTTGCAGAGCCTGAATACGAGCTCTGTCTCAGAACAAGCATGGTCCCATCCACTGGGCACCAGAGGACCCCAAGGAAGCTTTTCTCTCAATGTGCTGATTTTCAGAGGAGCCCTCCAAGGCAGGGCCATTGCTCTTGCTTTGTGTGACACCCTTCCTCCAGGAGATGGCTCAAGAGGAAGGTGGGGATGGTGGCAGTCAGCAGACCCTGGGAGCAGGGAGGGAAACTAGCCAGCTCCAGTGGGAAGAGCTCTGAACCCCTCTTTGTGCTGCTGGAGCAGTGACCCCATCCATCCTCTGCCCTTGCCTCAGTGCAAGTGCTGTGAAAGTGCCTGGGAACCCCTGGCAGAGCAGAGCCTGGGGGTGGTGGGGCTGGAATTGTGCTTATTCCATGCTCATTCCCTCCTCAGCCCTTCCCAGCCAGGGCTGCTCTCTGCCCTTTGTTTTTCTTCATGCTGCATCTGTTCCCCATCCCTGCAGTTGTTTGAAGGAGCAGAAGGTGCTTCCAGGTTTGGAGGTGTTTCTCACCTCGGTGAAAACAAACAGGGCTGATTTGTTCCCTAACTGCTCGTCCATGGGAGCTGCAAAGCTCTGCCTGCGTGGGAGCTGGGAATTGCGCTGTGTTTGACGTTTGATTGAGTGCTCTCCTGCTCCAGCTTCAAAGCTCTCTTTGCTTTTCCACTCCCTTTTATGTCCCATCTCTTGAAATTCCAGTCCTGCACGAAGGCACAAACCCAGGACAGCTGAAGGCTTCCAAATGCAATTATTTTCCAAAGCATTTCAATAAATTAGCAGTTCGTTCCTTTGCCAGACAGCACTTCCCTTCCCATTGACCCGCGTCTGCAGCCTGCCATGTGCCTTGGACCTTTCTCCTCTGGGATGTCAGCTCAGGCGGGCAGAGCCAGGCCCTCTCAGCTGTGATTCAGACCTGGCTTGGGACTCCGGGGAGGTTGGCACGAGCATCTGCATATATATATATATATATATATATATATATATTTAATAGCCTTTTATTTATGAAGCTACTTTGGAGTCTGATTCCCTTGCTTTGTTCAATATTTATTGGTGCTTCACCCGTCTTGAACTGGTAGCTGTAAGCACTTTGATAAATGGATTTGCCTTTCCTGGAACTGTGTCCCAGCATCAGCTCATCAGCATCCTCAGCCAAAGTGCCACTCCTGTAACTCAAGGATGATGAGGAGAAAAACCCCGAGTAGGGCAGGATGGCAATCCAAGCTCCAGTTCCTCTATTCCAAGGGGTTCAGTGCTTGGATAAGGGATCACTCCAAGTGACTGAGCTCTCTGTTTAGTTCAGAGAACAATTTCTTCCCAATATCCCATCTAACCCTGCCCTCTGGCAGTGGGAGGCTATTTCCCCCTTGTCTTGTCACTCCAGGCCCTTGTCCAAAGTCCCTCTCCAGCTCTCCTGGAGCTCCTTTAGGTCTCTCTTTCCTGTCCTATCACACCACAAGCTAAAAGGAGTTGGGTGCACAAGGTACAATGTCAGTATAGGAAAGAGCCTGGAAATTCCAGCTAAAGGGGAGCTGCTGTCATTGCATGATGAACCCCCCAGGCTGGGATCAAGCTAGGATTTTCCCTGAAAATGCTTCTCTGTGGTGGGGAGAGGTGGCATTTAGCAAAGGCAGTTTTGGGATCTATATTGAGTGTCTTGATGTTGCTATGGAGAAGCTGGATGGAGGCCACCAGGAGAAAAGGAGGCTCAGGGGGAACCTTCTGGCTCTCCATAACTCCTGACAGGAGGGGGCAGCTGGAGGGGCATCAGACTCTGCTCCAGGGAACAGGGACAGGAGGAGAGGGAGTGGCCTCAGGCTAGGCCAGGGGAGGTTTAGATTGGAGATAAGGGAAAAATTCCTTCACCAAAAGGGTGGTCAGGGCCACGGTGGAGTCCCCATCCCTGGGAATGTTTGAAAGATGTGTAGATGTGGCACTTGGGGACACAGTTTGGTGGTGGCCTTGGTGGTGCTGGAGTTGGGCTCAAGGATCCTGGAGGTCTTCTGCAGCCCTAATGATTCTGTGATTCTGTGGAACTGCACATGGGTGGAGGGGACCGTGGCCCCAGGGAGATGTTCCAGGGGAGGTTCCCGCTCACCCAGGTGGCTGGTGCTGGACACTGGGATGGGCTGGATGCCCAGGACAAGGCCATGTGGGTGGGGGGACCAGCACTGACAAGGATCTGCATCCACAGCTGTCCCCTCTGCACAGGGAGCTTTTCTTTTAAAATAATGACCAGGAAAAAAAAAATCCCTGTCACTTAACAAAAATGTTTCAGGCCTTCTGGATTTTTCTCTGTGACTAAGTCTAATGAGAAGAGACAGCAGAGGATTTATCAGTATCTGCTCCCTGATTTCCCTCTGTGCTGACAGGAGATCTAAGGCTGTTACTCCTGAGCAAGGACTTCATGCAATGTGACCACAGCCCTGATGGCAGAGCTACATCCTGGCCCTTCCTGAGGTGTGGGGGGTGGGGGGGAAATAAAGCAGCAGGGTAAATCGGGATTCAGGAAAAGATGTGAACCTTGGCAGCATTGCCATGGTAACAGGGGACCTGCCAGTGCCTGCTGCAGCCTGGCACAGGCAGCATGGCACTGTGGGCACTGTGGCACACTGTGATCCAGGATGGAGAGGGCTGGTGCCATGAAGAGGCTGTGCTTTCCCTTCTGGAAGTCAGCAGAAGCCTTGGGAAGATGCTCTGAAAGCTGGTGCCAGGGTGAGAGAGGCAGCTGTGGGACATGAGAGTCTCCTGAACAGGATCCAGCCTCCCCTTTGCCCTCCATGGCCACAGTCGCAGTGCTGCTCCCAGCTGGGCTGCTGCTGCATGGAGCACACAGGCCATGAGGCAGGTTGGTCGTGCTGCTGGCAGCAGGGATTCCCCTCTGGGAAAAAACACCCAGGCTTGGGCTGTGTGTGAATTCCCCTAAAGAGTGAAACCCAGACCTTTGTACGTTGCTCATCCCAACCAAACACATTCAGTGTCCTGCAGCCTCCTCTGGGCCAGCACCCACAGCCTTCTCCCTGGTCACAGCAGCTCCTGAGTATCCCAACCCCCTTGTCCCAGCAGTCTGCCTGCTGGGCTTTCCTTTGAAGGCAGGGCCAGGCACAGAAAACTCTGTCCCAGAGGGGCCACGCAGTGCCCCAATTCCTGCCCTGCTGGTGCTGTTGCCAGGGTTTGGCTCCCACCCAGCTCCCAGGGCTTTCAGCTTGCTCCAGCCTCTGGTTGCCTTCTTGTGGCCAAGCTGTGAGTCCAGCAGAGAGAGGGACAGCAGGAACTAGGTCCCTTGGGGCAGCACCAGTGGGATGGGGACATGTTTGGGTGGGGATATCTCTAGGAATGGGGGAAGTGTGGGCAGGAGTGTTGGATGGGAAGGAGCTTGCTGCACCCTGAGCAAGGCTGGGAGCAGTGATTGATTAATGAGGCTGTGCTGTAATTACTGCCGGCGTGTTTGCCCCCAGCCTTGCTGTGCTGTAGAGAGGGAGACTGTGTCCTTGCAGCCGCTGCCATCTCTCCCCGTGCAGCCATGTGAGAGGCAACGCAGACAAGAGGAGCTAAAAATAAACCTGGGTAAAAATAGTCCCACGTGTGCTCGCTTTTGAGGGGAAATGAGGGGAATTTTCATCTGAAGGAAAAGGAAAAAAAAAAAAAAAAAAAGAAACTGAAATTTATTTTCCTAGCTCACCCTCTGGACAACAGGACCTGTGTCCAGGTGGGGGAGAAGTGGATCAGTGATGTCACGGGGTCAGGACTCCATCTCAGCCTGTGCTAAGCCACAAAATATGTTAGTGCACCTCTCCCCTCTGCCTTGCTGCCTCCCTCTCCTGCAAGTTCTCTTAGCAGAGGGAATTTCTCTCCTTTCTGCCCAGCTTAGCTCGCCAGTGCTTCAGCAATGCCTCAGGCCTGCCTTAACTACAAGGGAACAGAAGGATTCATCCTTATTGCACCAATGGGGGAAAAGTGTTAATGGTATTATGATTGAAACCCAACTCCACTGAAATTTGTCTGTGCACTGGGAAGTGTGGGGCTTCTCCCGGGATGCTGGGGCTGTGAGTGGACATCCTTTGAGAGCTTAGGCAAGGCTGCTCCCATCCATGGCAGGATGCAGGGATAGGCAGATCCAGACCCTGCCTGAAGAGGGAGGCCTCTTGGAGCTCCTTTGCCATAGAAACATGGAACCACAGAATGGTTTGGATTGGGAAGGACCTTAAAACTCATCTCATTCCACACTTGCCATGGGCAGGGACACCTTCCACTACCCCAGGTTGCTCCAGCTTGGCCTGGGACACTTCCAGGGATCCAGGGGCAGCCACAGCTGCTCTGGGCACCCTGTGCCAGGGCCTGCCCCCCCCCTCCCCCTCCAGGGAACAAATCCTTCCCAATATCCATCGTGGCTCCTAATTGCTGGGAAAGGGTCTGAGCTCAGTAAAAGCAATTGTTTAAGCTGAAACAGAAGAAAATAAATGGTCATTACAACACATTCCAGGCTGGAACCTGCTAGAGATGTTCTTAATCAGTGGCGTGGTGGCAAGGAAAAGGAAAGGGGAATGTTAAAGCAAGACTGTGGACAGATGCAGAGGAGAAGCTCCGTCAGGGAAGATGTCCACAAAGTCTCTTCAACCACACATCCTCCAAACTGTTCCCGGGAGAGGACGGTGGAGCCAAGCCTAGCTTAGCCCCTGCGCTGGTCCAAGCTGCGGCAGGACGGGATGCTTTGGTGCCAGCCTGTGAACGTGGGGTGAGGAAAGGACGGGAGCAGGCAGCCTGGATGGAACTGGAGCAGCTGATGGATCTGCCGGCTCCCCTGCTGAATGGGAGGTGTGTTTGAGTTTCTGGCCAAACCTCGGTCTGCCAGGGCAAACCCGAGTTTCCGGATTGGGAAGGTGCTCCCCAGCTGTGCTTTAAGTCCCGTGCGCAAATTAAGGAGGAGAAACGGGGAAGAGACCCTTTGACACCTTATTTCTCACCTTTTGTGAGGATAATCTTCCTTTTCAATGCCAAACGCGGGCTCTTTTCAGTGTCGTCTTTGCTTTGTTTGCTTGAGGAGAGCACTGGCACACACACTCCAGGAAATTAGCTCTTAACTAAAAGCATTTATGTAATTGAGGAGGGAGGGGGAGGTGAGTGCGCGCTGACTTTGGGGAAGTTCAGTCTACAAAAACAAACATCGCTAACTACGCTTGGTTCTGATTAAGGAAGATAAATCTGTCAGTGAGGGGCTAAATTTACCGCGAGAGTAACCCCCTGCCCCTCGCCCCACCAGCGATGGTCAGGCTGCGTTTATTTCTGTTGGGCGCGCTCCAGAAAGCGCTGGGAGGTGAAAAACAATCCCCAGAAATGTGAAAAATGTGGAATGAAGTGGGGGCGGCAGGAGGAAAAGTGGGGGGAGCGCGGAGAGAGCGACCAATAGCAGCACGGTGGGTGCGATCTCAGCTCCGCTGCTGAAATAAAAAATCCCGAGACGCTCGAAGCTAATGGGGAGCGGCTGGGAAAGGGGCTCAGCCTGGAGAAAAGGAGGCTCAGGGGGCCCCTTCTGGCCCTGCACAACTCCCTGACAGGAGGGGACAGCCGTGGGGGTCGAGTTCTGCTCAGGGAACAAGGGACAGGAGGAGAGGGAATGACCTCAAATGGCATCAGGGAAGGTTCAGGTCCCTTCCCATGCAAAGCATCCTGCGATCCATTATCCTGCTGAGGATGACAGCTTTGGGATGCCATCGCTGACGGCTCATGGGCTGTAGCCGTCCCTCTCTGGCCTACAGGATGCAAATGTGCTTCAGATTTGGTTCAACCCATCGACCCAAATCCCTCATTGTACTGATTAATCGAGGAGTCACTGTCACCCACTGCCCATGAACCAGGAGACCCCCTTAGTTCTGGTTTTAGCCCTCTAAACCCGTGCTTTTGTGGAAGAAGTGCCAGGAGAGGAGGGAAAACTTGCTTGCATGGTTGTTGACAAACAGAGACCTCGCACTTCCCAGTTTTTGCTCCTGGAACTGTTTGAACTGCCTGAGCCCTCCTGAGTTTTGGGGGTATCCAAGCTGAGGAAGCCATCCTGAAGCTACAAGGAAGGTTTGGCTCCAGGAGAGCCCATCACACCTTGCTGAACTGCCGCAGGACATGGTTTGATGACAGCCACTGTGGCACTGTGGCATCTAAACCCCATCATTCTGGAGATTCAGCAGGAGAAGCCCCAAGGAGATGTCAAACAAACAAACAAACAAACAAACAAACAAACAACTGGGTCCAGCTGCTCCGTGGGTGTGAATGGATTGGCTGGAGCCAGGTGGATTCCTGCCAGGTGAGGCTCAGGCTCTGCTGCATCCCTGTGCTGCCCTGCTCAGCAGCCTTGGCTCTCTCTGCCGGTCTGTGCACCAAGGACATGTTTTTATATCAGGCTTTGCAGCTGCCAAAACAAACCCAGTCTCAGATGCAGCCCCAAAAGGCATTAACAATATTGGCATGTGCTCTGGCGGCTGCATTTCCTCCCAAAGCCCGAGCTGGACCTTGATAAGCCTGATTGCTTTGTCACTTAACTCTGCCTCCTCCTTAATGAGCCTTCCCTGAAATGCTGGGCTGACTTCTCAGCTGAGGGAGAGCAGGGCAGCTGTGCTAGTGGGCATCCTTGGAGAACTTTGTCCGGGGAAAGCTGCTCCCACCCGTGGCAGGAGGCAGAGGCAGGCAGGTCCAGACCCTGCCTGAAAAGGGAGGGCTCCTGGAGCTCTTTTGTCATAGAAACAAAGAACCACTGAATGGTTTGGGTTGGGAGGGACGTCAAAGTCCATCTCATTCTGCCCTTGCCGTGGGAAGGGACACCTTCCACTGTCCCAAGCCCCAGTATCCAACCTGGCCTTGGACACTTCCAGGGATTCAGGGGCAGCCACTGCTGCTCTGGGCAGTGCCAGTAACTTAATTGTCCCCTCACAGGGGACAATTTCTTCCCAAAATCCAATTTAAGTTACTCCCTTTCAATCTGAAGCCATTATGCAGTGTTTAAAGACATGATACATGTACTCCATTATTTCCCTTCTTCCCTGGCAAAACCAATTGGATTAACATGTGAAAATTATTTACAATCCAGCCTTTGCACTGGTGTCTTCTCCAGGCAAGGTCAAGAGGTGTGAAGGTGCTGCTGCTACTATTCCCTGAACGGATGGCTCTTCATTTCCCAGATTGGCAGGACGGTGTGAGTGGCAAAGCAAGGTCTCCTCAGTAATCAAACCAGTGCCTGCACTCCTGTGGGCTGCAAGGGCTCCTCGGGGTCAGTCCGTGGTGTCTAGGTCTCCAGGAGCAGCTCCGAGCTCTGCAATGCTGAGGGCTGGACAAGGCAACTGTCATCCAAGCTGGCCATGAGGGAATCCCACAGGGAGCAACCTCTCTTCGGGGACAGCCGATGCCCTGAGGTGTCTCAAATGGCAGGGAGTGGAGGGGAGGCTGTGCTGCCATCCCTTGTGCCAGGGTAGTGAGGAAACTCTGCTGATTGACCCTGTCACCTTCTGCAGCCTGTGGGGTGGTTCGTGCGGTCACCTCTCTGGAGCTGGCACTGTGCTCCACCCAGAGCATCCCTCCTGTCCCCTTCTGTCAGGTGCAGTCTGCCCGGCTGCCCGAGCAGGTGTCCCACGCAGCCTCCATGGCGCTGGGGGCACGTGGGGCGTCCTGGCTGCGCCGTGTGAGGGCTGCCAGGAGCACAGCTGTGCTCCAGCTCTCCCACCTCCCCGGCTGCTGCTGGCACCTCTCCTGACAAACGAGCTGCTGCCACCCTGGGGAGCGACGTGGGGGGAGAAGGGAGCGCCCGGCCAGCCCGCAGCAGCCGCGGCGTGGGCCCCTCTGCGTGGGGGAGGAGGTCCCGCTGCGCAGCTCCTGCCCAGGCTGGTCTCCTGCAGAGCTTGGCTCCAGCAGCACCTCCTTGGATCCTTCACCAGCTCCCTGCCCCGCGCTGATGCCGGGGCTTGGCCTGGGCTGCTCTGCCACCCTGGGAGCTTCGCCCCTGGCAAAAGGGTACAAGGGACAGTGTCGTGTCCCCTTGGCTCAGGGATTGTCCCAGGTATCTGCTGAGAGAGATGGGCAGGTGATTTTCCACGTCCACCCTGACGGCATGTGGATAAAATTAGGGATGAGGGGAGACTGGAAGGGAAACAGTGCATTTTGGCAGGGATAAATGAGTATACTGAAAGGGAAGGGGAGGGAGGAGAAGCTCAGCCCTTCTCACAGCTCCCTTGCAGATGGAATAAGATGTCCAGTGCCCCCCAGTACCAAATGGTCTCAATTTGCTCCTGCGTCAGAGGGAGCTGGTTCTGCCTTGGCTGGGGCCTTGGTGGGGCCGTGAGGATGCATTTCATAACTGCAGCTCTTGTCAGAAACAACAACAACAGCAACAGATTCAAAAACCTGTTGAAATTGTGCTATGCCCTGAACAGAAAACACATGGGAAGAGGGAAAACTCCCTGCACAGAAAAGCCAACGTAATTAGCCCTGACAGGATCTGCAGACCAGCAGCAGGAGCCGAGAGGCGGGAGGGGAGGGACAAACAACCCAACACTGTTTTATAGGCAAATGTAAAGGGGTCATTAGCTGTCTTTGAACAAAATGTTCCTTCCTGGGGAAGGCAGGGGACAGGCCTGGCTAGAGGAAATGTTGCAGAAGGCCTGGCAAGGCTTCCCGTGAAAGCAGCTTTGCTGGGATGCTGGATGAAAAGGGTCTTGCTCTCGCTGGAAGCAGAGCTCCTGGGATTTTTGCCTTCCAGCAGGGTTAGGGTGGCAGGACACAGGTACCTGTGGTACCTAAAGTCAGCTATGAGCCTCTCAAGGTCACCTTCTCCATCAGCAGAAGCATCACCCTGCTCCAGGGTCTCCAGAACACTTCCAAGCTGAAGGTTTTCCAGCTTAGGGAAAGTCCTGTGCCAAGTGCTGCACAGTCACTGGGGAAGGCACAGAGTCCTCTCCAGGTGTCAGAGCTCAGCTGCAACAATGAAGGCAGTGGGAAGAAGAGGAGCATTGCCTGCAGACCTTGTCCAGAATCAAAGCCCATCCAAATGAGAGAATCACAGAATGGTTTGGGTTGGAAGGGACCTCAAAGCTCATCCTGTGCCACTCCCTTCCACTGTCCCAGGCTCCGCCAAGCCCCAGTGTCCAACCTGGCCTTGGACACTTGCAGGGATCCAGGGGCAGCCACAGCTGCTCTGAGCAACCTCTGCAGGGAAGAATTTCTGCCTAAGAGAACTGAACTCCTTGCAGCCCCAAGGGTTTTTCCTGAAGCTCCCTGCAGGTGTTGCATTTGCCACTTTAAATGATTTTGATCCAACCCAAGCAGCAAAAATCAAAAGATTTTCCTGTTTAGGCTCCGTCAGAGGTCTCAGATGATTTACAGTCTGGTTCTGGCAGCTGATTTCTATTATTCACACCTTGGCTTCAGCCAGTTCAGGTCTTGGGTGACCCCTTTAGAATGACCACAGAGTTCAATGAGCTTTTGTGCACGGGATGTGCTTAGCAGAAAAGGATGGGATGTGCTTGAGGGGCTGGAGCACAGCTGGCAGGGAGAGGGGTTTTGTGAGACAGCAAATCCTCCTTTTTGATTGAAGTGTTTGTTCCTGGTCTCCCTGGGAAGGTCTGAAAGCTCCAGTTGACTTCTTCCCCCAGAAGGGTGCAACAGCTGGATCCAGGTCAGTACCTCCTGCGGACCCTCTCTTAATAAATTCTTAATTGACTCTTAATACTCTCTATGTTACTCAGCAGTGTTGTCACCAGGCTGTTTGCAAACCACTGGCTCTGAGAGCCTGCAGAGAGGAGCGGGCAGAGCTCCCCTTTGTCATTGTGCAGGAATGCTGAGGGATCATTTTATCCCTACTCTAAATTTCAAAGGCTTCCCCTTGCCCATGCCAAACAGCAGAGTGGCAGATGCCAAGCCTGGGCCTCTCTGTTTGACAGGCCAGACTGGACCCACATCCAGAACAGCTGGGATGAAAAGTTTCCTGGACAGCTTTGTTAGCACTCAGTGGAGAACCCAGATACTTCCTCACATCTGAAACTTTCTGGGAAGTCTCCTGTGCTCCCCTATCCTTTGCCCCATCCCTGGAAGTGTCCAAGGCCAGGCTGGATGGGGTTTGGAGCAACCTGGAGTAGTGGGAGGAGTCCCACCCCATGGCAGGGGAATGTTAAGGTCCCTTCCCCAACCTTTCTGGGAACATCAGGTTGGAGAAGAGGTGACTCAGAGCAATGTGCATTCAGGGAAATCTTGGAGTGGGGGTATTGCTGTGCTGGATAGAGAGATCCTGCTGCTGAGCTTGGAGTCCTTAATGCAGGGCTGGGAATTTATCAGGGCTCTCTGGGAATCAGGGAGTGGGATCCAATGGCAGTTGGGAGGTATTTGATGCATAACTCAGGTAAGGTCTGCTGTGAATGCCGTGAAATGTCCCCTTCGTGTGTCCTCTGCGGAAAGGAGATTAATGTGGGCACAGAGGCGCAGCCTGCTGGGGGGTACATGTGTACAAGTCTCAGGCAGCCTTTGAAACCTCCCTTCACCTGCTTTTCTGAGTCCTTGATGCCTGAAGATCTGATTTTGAACAGAGTGGTTTAGTCCTCCCTCAGCTCTTTCCTCACCTCTGTTTTTTGCCTGGGGTGAGGCTCTCTTGGACAGTGGACTGGGCTGCTCATTCTTCCTGAAGGTGTCCCTTGGTGAAGGCTTCATTTGAAGGCAGTGCTTCAGAGGCATCTCTGAGCTTTTAAACCCAGAGAAAACTTTCATGGCAGTGTTTCCCATGGGCCAGCTCCGTGTCCTGGGAATCAGAGGGAATAGCTGCACAAGCTTGCAGCTGTGGGTGTCAAGAGAAACTTGACATTTTCCAAAGCCTAGAAAAAGGGATCCTCAGAGCCACCCCCAGTGCACAATGCACCCTCCAATTCTTGCCCTCATTTTCAGCAGGGACAAGAGCTGTGAGCTGGTGGCAAACAGCAGCACTCAGTTTCTTCTCCCCTTCTTGACACATCCAGGGACTGAGCTGCTACTTCCAGACACCGTGGTGTGACAAACCTACTGTAGCCTCTTTGTAGTGACTGCACCTCATTGTGAGTAGAATTCAATTTAAAAACACAGTGGTGAAGTTGGGCTCCAAGCAGGATCCTGCCCCTCCTGATCTGAGGATTAGCCTGCAGAAATTTTGCTCCTGGAGGGGAGGTTTCCAGGATGCCATCCCTCTGAGCCTGCCCACATGGATCCGTGGTGTTTTGCTCTTTGGACTGCAAACTTTCAGGAATTTGTAGGTGGAAATCTGACTTGCTGCTGTTCTCAGAGCCTGGTTCTGGTGCTGCTTCAGCTGTGCTCCTCTAGCACGGGAACCTTGAGTTTGTTAACAGCTCTGGAGTCAACTGGGGAGCAGCTATTGTTCTCAGGGCTTCTCACATATGTATCACTTCAAGGTTTCCTCCTCCTTCCATTCAAAGTGTTTGGGATAGAGGAATGAAGGAAGCAAGCTGCCAATGCCTAATGCATGTTTCTTGGAGCAAAATGTATTGGTTTATTTTGTTTTAAACAGCTTATTGCAAATGGGGAGCAGCTGTGGATTTTGCGATGACTTTTTTTTGGTTTAGTCTTTGGAAACGTGGGGTCATCTCCCTAGTATTGCATAGCATGCTTGCTATAGAGGAAAAAAAATCTAATTTCGGAGAATTTCAAAGCAGTTATTTAGACTTAACCAAATTCTTCATTCTCTGATCTATTAAAGCCTATTCAGTAATCAGCCTGATGAGAAGGAATGTGGAGTTTCCTCAGGGCTCCCTCTTGCCTTGCCCTTCTGAGGCTGAAATTAAGGCAGCACACAGTCCCATGCAGCAGATCTGTGATGGTGTTTGGGTATCCGAGTCCCAGTCCCAAACACAACATTCTCAAGCACATTCTCAACCACAGCATTCTGGGCACTGCCCTGTAAAGGGCCAGGGGTTGGATTTCATGATCCTGGTGGGTTCCTTCCACCCAGGAAGGATTCTGTGAGATGGGCTGAGAAACTCCATCCCCAGAGGCATTCCGTTGTCCCAGTGTCCTGTCTGAGCCTTTAGCCAAACCTGAGTGTCCCCAGGGTGCCTGATCCGAGCACCTCTTTGCATCTTCTCTGGGGAATCTGGCCAGGGAGGATTTGGGGAGATACTTAATAGTGCTGTGATTTGGTTTTAAGCACTTTTCTCCCTAAGAGCAGATGGAAGGATTGTTCCTGTTTGGATCTCCTGAGTGTGTTGTACAGCCTTGGTATAAGGTTGAGGAGGGAGCACAATTTCAGGGGAAACATTAAGTCAGTGAGGCTTTGGCTCCAGCCTGGCAATTAATTTCACAGAATCCCAGGGTGGTTTGTGTTGGAAGGGACCTTAAAGCTCATCCATTCCACCCCCTGCCATGGCAGGGACACCTTCCACTGTCCCACGGTGGGACAGCCAGGCCTTAGACACTTCCAGGGATCCAGGGGCAGCCACAGCTTCTCTGTGCCAGGGCCTGCCCACCCTCCCAGGGAACAATTCCTTCCCAGTATCCATCTTTACTGCTGTCAGAGTGGCTGAGTTCCCTCTGTCTGTGTGTACAGGTGGCCCCGAGGCACATGGATTTCAGCACAGCTCCGTGGATACAGACATCCCCTAACAAAGGAGCAGGCCCTGAGTGTTTTGGGGAAGGGAGATAATAATCCAGTTTGGCACAGCCCTTTCCTAAGCCTGGCCAGTCAACCCTGACAATGTAAACAGCTCTTTCGGGGTGAAATGTTGCTTTTCAGTTTCACAAATCTGCTGGCCGAGCTCTGTGCCAAGGAGTGGTGTGAATGAGGTGCTCTATATTTTCCTGCTCGCCTGTCCTGCCCTTTTCCTGCAAAAAGGAGATAACTGCTGGCTCTGCAGGGCTGGTCTGCAGCCTGGGCAGCATCAGTGGTGCTGTGCTCCGCTGTCAGAGCTGCCCTGAGCACGGAGGCGTGCGAGCCATCTCCAGATCCCTCCTGCAAGGATCCTCCGGGACTTGCGCAAGTTCTGCTGGGGAGGAGGGGGAGCGGGGCAGTTTCCTTCCTGGGGTTAATGTCAGCCCTCACGAATCCTCTGCCACCTTCAGCTCCGCCCTGCACACCCCAGCTCCTGGCTCTGAAGTTTGGGAATGCCGACTTCTAACTCCTGACCTCCCACACAACTCCAATTCCAAGAAACAATGCCCTAAATCTGCTGGCAGTGACAGCTCGCTGATTCCTACGGCATGGCTTGTTAAAAGATCTGAATCTACTAATAGGAATTGGCTTGATAAAAGAGATTTTTTTTTTTTTTTTTAACCTCTTCACTTAGCGGCTACATGCAGCCTGGGGAATCTAGAAATTAAATTGGCTTTTTGTCAAGCCTCCTCTATGCAACAGCAATGGGACCCCTGCAGTGCCGTGCAGTGTTTCCAATTACATTTTGGGGTATGTTGCTAATTTTTGGCACACAGAGAGAAGCAGGCCAGGCAAATGGCAGGTGGCAGGCTGTTTTCATATTTCACTAGGAGCATGGGGGAAGGGAGAGGGGAGAAGGAGCCGAGCTCTCTGCCAAGAAATGTGACCTAGCAGAGTGTGAGCAGAAGAGTTTTGGCACGTGGAGGAGGATGGAAGGCTGGGCAGGCATGGTTGAGCCAGTTTACATCCCCTCCTGCTGGGAACATGCACGCAGGGAAGCAGGGCTAAAATAAACACGCTCCAGCAGCGACAGCCTCCAGGTCTGGATCTGGGCACCTCTGGGTCATGTGGGGCTGCACCCAGGCTGATCCGTCACACTCGGGACAGCAGTGTCACCGCGCTCCGTGCCTCACTCCTCTGCCCCCAGCACAAAAACAAAACTGGCTTTGGGTCATCCATTTGTTCCTAGCACAGCTAATGCATTCAGCATGGCACCGTTCTCAGAGCTGTTGCACAATCTGCAGCTCTGTGTGTGCAGTGAGGGCAGCAACAACAGAAGCTGCTTCCCAGGATCTGCATCTGTCCCAGGGTGGCTTTGCCCATCAGGACAGAGGTCTGGAGGTGTGAATTTTAGGGGTCAGACCACAGAATGGTTTGGTTGGAAGGGACCTTAAAGTTCCTCTTGTCCCAAACCCCTGCCCATGGGCAGGGACACCTTCCACTATCCCAGGTGGCTCCAAACCCCAATGTCCAGCCTGGCCTTGGACACTGCCAGGGATCCAGGGGCAGCCACAGCTGCTCTGGACACCCTGTGCCAGGGCTTGCCCACCCTCCCAGGGAACAATTCCTTCCCAGTATCTCATCTAATACTTGCCCTCCTTCAGCTCAAATCCATTTACCCCTGTGCCCAGAAATGCTGCTGTGTGTGACAAGAGCAGTCAGAGCTGGTCTGTGCTCACAGGGACCAGGGGCAGAGCATCCACCTCGACCCAAGGGTATGTTAGCCAGGAGAACTTTGGGGGGAGAAGCCCAGGACTCAGAATGGAGCCCTCTAAATGCTTAATTTAGACATCAAATCCGAAAATAAAATGGTGAACGCTGTGAAAGAGGGTTGTGAGAGATCTTATTCCAGGTCCATGTGGAGCTGGATTTGTACTGAAGCTTGCAGGTATGGTTCTTGTTACAATTGCTGAATGTTGTTCTGATTGCTAAATGTTGTTCTGATTACTGAATTTTGTTCCACAGCAATGATTTCGCTGGTAAAACCCAAAATCCTCTCATTTTGAAAAGACCGAAAGGCGAGACTGGAGATGGCAAACAAAATTTCCAGTAGAGGAAAACCACTGGTGAGCTGGGCATGTCAGCAAGCCCTTTTGTAGCGCCTTTTGTAGGGGACTGGGTGTGCTGAAGGTTTATTTTGAGTTGGCTTTGCTGCTGTGTGCTGAGACCTTTTGCCAGAGGTAAATGTGGAATCATTACGGTGGGAAAAGACCTCCCCGTAAGATCCTCGAGTCCAGCTAAGAACCATCAGGTCGTCATGGTGACAGAGTTAGTTCTGGCTGACGGAAGACTTTAAAACTCTTTTGTTTACTCTTCCCAGTGGTGGAGGCACCCCCAAAAAAACACCCCCCAAACATCTCTGCTCCCCCATCCCTCTGTCTGTTCAGAGGCTGCCATTACATCCCATCCTCCTCCTCCCCCTGCTGCTGTTTTGCCGCAGGGATGAGCCCAGATATTTTTGGCACCAGTGCTAATGTTCTTGAAATGCCTTTGAGCTGATAGCAAGCCAGCCACTCAGGGACTTGTGAGATCCTCAGCGACCTTGTTCCAGAAGAAAATTGTCAGGGTTTCAACCTGTTAATTTGCTTTCTTGCAACCTGCCTGAAGGGCTTGGGAAGCAGGGCCCTGGTCAGCTGAAATGCTGGTTCAGGAGGAGGTGCTGCCCGGGGATGGATATTCGTGCTGCTGCTGCTATATAGCAGTGTGCTGAGCGCATCACTCCCCCTGTGTTAAGCACTTGCTGGTCACATGGCTGAAATCAGGTGACAACCAATTTGCCATCAGACCTCCTACATTGTGACGGCTAAATCTGTGCTTGGTAGCAGCGGAGGTGCTCTTCTGACTCCACCTGAGGGACGCTGGAGGAGAAGATGGGTTTGACATTTTTTAAGACATCGTCTCCTGGTGCGGTGTTGCTTCTCCCACTAAACTTCCTGAGTATGTAGCCTGGATTCTCCTTGCTGTCATTGTATGGAGACACAGAATGTTTAGTGATTAGGTCTGAATTAGCCCCAGGACAAGGTGCCTCTCACCTGGAAACAGCTGTGCATGATGGAAGGGAGAATGGCTTTGGGTTGAAAAGGACCTCAAAGCTCATTCGGTTCCACCCCCTGACAGGGACATCTTCCACTCTCCCAGGGTGCTCCAAGCTCCATCCAACCTGGCCTTGGGCACTGCCAGGGATCCAGGGTCAGCCACAGCTTCCCTGGGCAGAGATTCCCTCTCTCTGACAGTGAGCAGGATTAGGTTCCTTAAGACTATCCACCCCAAGAAAGCCAGATCCTTATTCCTACTGAAGGTTGTTCTAAACCCTGGAGCAAAGATGAAAAAAGAAGTTCATTGAGCACTTATGGAAATGTGAAGAGCATTGTTAGCCCCAGCACAGCTTCAAGTGTGCCTTGGGCTGAGACACATGCTTTGTTCTCCTGCCTCATTCCGACCTGCAGAGAGAGATCTGACACCTTGTTATCTTCTCCAAGCTGTCCCAGCATGCTCTGTTCTCTTGGGGCCGCTGGAATTCACCCAGGGCCCTCAGAACGGGGAAGAGGCTTTAAATGGAAAGCATTTAAATGTGGCTTTCCAGCATCTTTTTTGCCCAAGCTCTTGTATACTCCAAATCCAAATAGCCCCACTCCTCCCCCAGAGCCTGTGGCATGACCTTGTGGCACAGGGGAGATTGGGTTACACATTTTCCTAGGGCTCGTAATATCCATTTAAAATAAAGGCAGGGCACTTGGACATAATTTTGGGAGAACCAGCTTATACCCCCCCCCATTCCTCCTCCTGATGAAGAGCCTCATGGTGTTAGGATAGGATGGAAAATATTTCTCGCCCCTTACCCGTGACTTGCAAACCTTTAACAATTTCGCACAGCAAAGTGGAAATTGGGTAACTCCCCTACACACAGCCTCTTTTTCTCGGTTTTGTTTTGTTGTTTGTTTTCCAAACTGTGATTGAAACTATGAAAGTTCCAGCTTGGCTGTCTGTAAATGGTGTTCTGATGTTTATGTTGGCATTTGAACCAAAACCGTCTTCCTTGGGAACCCCAGTGAGCTGCGGAGGGGAATACACCCCTGGAATGATAAAAGCTAAGCACTTGCCCACTAATAAATTTAAGTGTTAATGCCTTGTTTTTGTGCTGTTTGGTTGCCATAGAGACAGGGCGGCCTGAACTGAACTGTCTGAAGTTCAGAACACATTTGCAAATGCTCCGTTTCTCTTGTTACCTGTCTGCTTTTTTTCTTTTTTTTTCTTTTCTTTTTTTTTTTTTTTTTTTTTTTTTGGTCCCATGGAGCAAATGAGTTTGGAAGCAAAGGAAAGGAGGCTCTCTGCAGGCTTTGCAGGGCTGCTGAGAGAGATGCAGGATGTGGTTTTAAAGCGGTTGTTGCCCTGTTCTGTACACCACAGGCCGAGGGATAACAGGGGGATTGGCTCCAGGCTCTGTGCTCAGGGCACCTTTTTGCCCAGGCCTTTGTGGCACAGGCACCCATTTCATTCTGTACAGACCGTTTCCATTGCTGGGCCCAGCTGATGGACAGGATGTCTCACTGGGAACTCCTGTTTGTGCACAGAACACTCACCAGGAGCATTTTTCCTTGGATGGATTCAAAATAAAACACTACAAATAGGTGGCTCTTGTTTGGAACAATGAATTAATTCCCTTACACCCTCAAACAGGCTGCCCCTCCACCCCTGGGAGTGTTCCAGGCCAGGTTGGACAAGGTTTGGAGCCACCTGGTCCAGTGGAAGGTGTCCCTGCCCATGGCAGGGAGGAGAATGGGAAGAGTTTTAAGATCCTTTCCAAACCATTCCATGATTCCAACACCCTTCAATGCTACCTGGGAGCTGTCATTCAGGGAAAATCACTCCATGAATCAATGTGTGCTCCTCCTGGGAATTTGCACTTGGATTCAGATCTTCTCATGCAGAGATCACTGGAAATCCTTGAGGGTTGTGGGTTTGGGTTTTTGTTTTTGGTTTTTTTTTTTTTTTGTGTATATGTGTGTGTGTGTGTCAGAACCTCCTCACTCACAGCACCAACCTGCACTTTCATTTAGAAAGGCCAAAAGAATAGCAAAACCCCAAAGCTCTGAACAAATATTTATTTTTCAAAGCTTAAATGCTTGGTGCCTGCCAAGCACTAAACTGAAAAGTTTGTTGCCAAAATATCCTTTTCCAAAACCTTTCTTTTTAAAGTTCCTGCTTGCGGAAGAAAGAAAGAAAGAAAGAAAGAAAGAAAGAAAGAAAGAAAGAAGAAAGAAAGAAAGAAAGAAAGAAAGAAAGAAAGAAAGAAAGAAAGAAAGAAAGAAAAGAAAGAAAGAAAGAAAGAAAGAAAGAAAGAAAGAAAGAAAGAAAGAAAGAAAGAAAGAAAGAAAGAAAGAAAGAAAGAAAAGAAAAAAGAAAGAAAGAAAGAAAGAAAGAAAGAAAGAAAGAAAGAAGAAAGAAAGAAAGAAAGAAAGAAAGAAAGAAGAAAGAAAGAAAGAAAGAAAGAAAGAAAGAAAGAAAGAAAGAAAGAAAGAAAGAAAGAAAGAAAGAAAGAAAGAAAGAAAGAAAGAAAGAAAGAAAGAAAGAAAGAAAGAAAGAAAGAAAGAAAGAAAGAAAGAAAGAAAGAAAGAAAGAAAGAAAGAAAGAAAGAAAGAAAGAAAGAAAGAAAGAAAGAAAGAAAGAAAGAAAGAAAGAAAGAAAGAAAGGAGTCTTGCTCAAACAATTTTAGAGGAATAGCTCTAAAATAAGTGGCTTTCCCAGGATCAAAGGCAGAGCCATTTTGCTGAAGGTGAGGATGGAGTGAACCATGCAAGAGGGCAATTCTGGGTGCCAAAAATCCGATTGCTGATCCTTGAAGTGTGCACGTGCAGCTGGCTTTTGCTTTCCCAGCTGATCCTGCTGAAATTAGGGAAGAGCAGTGCTGGGTTAGCAGTTGGACTCAAAGATCTTCGAAGTATTTTCCAACCTTAAGGATTCTGTGAATCTTCTGAGCTGAGGAGAGCGCCAGGATCTGTTTTAATCCCCATTGGTTAATGCAGCTGGTGAGGGGAAATGTAACACCCGTGTTCCAGGTGCCACAAGAAACTCCTGATGCTGCCTCTCCCTCCCTTCCCAAGCCTGGGATTCGAGCGAATTTATTTTGGAGGCAGAGAGGAGAGGAAAACTGACTTGTCAGGAAACTTGGCTGGAGTTGTTTGAGCGAGGCTGACTGGAAAACAGCTGCGTGTGCACGGAGCAGAGACTGCACCCCTGCACTGCCAGGGTGGGCTGTCAGAAAAGCCCTTTTTCTTTTTCTTTTTTTTTTTTTTTAAGAAACAGAAATACAAGACCTGATTGGCAGCCTGGGAGGAGAAACCTGAGGTACCTGAGGGCCTGGACTCATGGGAGCATCCCAAAAGAAACAGTCATCAGTCCCCTAAAATATCTGTTACCCCAATAAGTGGCAGTCCTTGTGAAGCTGGTTCAGAACAAAACTGCAGAGCAGGTGTTGGAAGGGTCAGGTGAGTAGATCAGAAAACACTTAAAACCCCTCCCCTTTGTTATGAATGTATAAATAAAATTATGTAAACCCAAACTGCCCGGCCACACCAAGACCTTTGCTTGGCAAAGCCTTTGCCTTACTTTTGATGTTAGTTGAACATCTAGTAAGCTTAATTAAAGTTTAATTAATGTAAGTAGGGTAAATGTGGTAGGTCAGCAGGCACAGCAGATGTTAAAATACTGTTGGCAATAATCAACCTGACCAAAAAAAAAAAGGGGAAAATTCCCTTCTTAAAAAAAAAAATACCTCTAAGTGACTGGTTTAGACATGTCATCTCTCAAGGGTGTTTTTTTTTTTTTTTTACTTTCTTTCCCCAGGCAATACTGACCAACCAGTTGAGAGCAAATCCTGTTTCTTCACGTCAGTGAAAAGAAAAAAAAAAAAAATCAGTTTTTGTCCTTTACTGTGCTCTGGAATTTTGCCCCAAACATTTTCTGGAGTCTGGGCATATGCCACAGGGAGATTTCTCACTGCTTTCTGCTCTTCTCTTCAGTTGATAGCTACACAGTGAGGGCTGTGCTTGCACAGCCCAGCTGAGTTTATTAAAGATCTGATAATAATTTTTAAGGGCTTTCAGTGAAATTCAGCAGTACATCACCGGTCTGGCTGGCCGCTATTGCTTAGGATGTCCTTGGCAGCTATGGGTGATGTTTCCTGAACTTTAAAATGAAATTTGGATGTGATTTGGGTATTTTGGCATGCAGGTACCTGTGTTTATCTGTGGGGATCCCTGTTTGTTGTCCTGTTGGGTGCTGGTTGGAGCACGCTGGGCCATCGAGCCCTGCGGATGAGCCCTTGACCTGTTCTGGGATGTGCTCCTGGATCAGGAATTCCACTCTGGCCACGAGGCTCTGGTAAGCCACAGCATCTTGCCGTCAGCTCCAGCAAACATTTTCCAGCTCGTTTCTTATTTTTATCTGTCTCAATTGGATCATCCCTAAAAATAATCTGCAGTGCAAGATACTGCAGCGCTGAATTCCCCGGCGGAGCGAGGGGAACGTGTCGAGAGGCTTCCTTGGATCAAAGCCTCAGAGAGGGGCCAGGAGCAAGAGCCAGGCTAAAGTTCAGGAATATCCTTCAGATCCAGAGGGTAGCAGCACAGAAAAAGCTGCTGTTCTCCTGAGCCTTTGTTGGGCACTGGAAGAAGCTGCAGGGAATGTGGAATTCCCCTTGGGATTGGATCATGGCTGGGAAAGTGGAGAGGAGCAGCAAGAATTTAGGGCAATGATCTCAGACGCAGCAGGCTTGGGTGGCTGCCCCCAAAAATCAGTTTTCACCGTGTGTCAGACAAAAATTCCATTGCCCAGAGCCTGCTCCTGGAGCCTGCTGGAGCTTCCGTGTGGAGCCACTGGCACTGAGCACTGAAAGCCTGGAAAAATACACCAGCAAACTGCAAATGAGGGTGAATGTGTGTTTTTGGTTTGTTAGAGAAGTCTCAAATGAAGGGAAATCTCAGTTCTTGGAAGCAGAGAAAGAAAGACACTGTTCTGGGCTTGGTGGAGGTCTTGTCCAAGTTAGTGGTTCTGTGATTGTGTGAAATGGATGGGGACGGGTCTAGGCTTTTCCAAAGTGTTCCTAAAGCCAAGCACAGTGAGCTACTCCTGCCAGCTGGAGCTACAGGCAGATGTATGCACTCACAGAGCAGTTTCTGAGGAATACTGATGGACAGGGAATGGTGGGGAAGCGATGAGCTGATCTCTGGGGTGCTGCAAAGGCTTCAAAGCAAAATGCAGAGGGGGAGATGAAGCAGAGCCACGAATGCAGTGGCTTCTCCTGAAAAAGCAGGCCTGGCTCTCCCCTCTGGGTCAGGGCTGCTGTGACTGCAGTGCAGGGCTCAGCGTGAGCTCCCAGGAGCCACAGCAGCCACTTCATGGAGCAGGGCAAGAGCAGGACGTGGGATCTGGCCCTCCCTCATCAGGACACTTCAGCAGTCCTGGCTGGGACCCTTGGCTCCATTTCCTGCCCAGGCATCACCACCTCTTTCCATTTGGCCGAGGGAACATTTAAGTGTTATTATTTTTAAATAGGGTAGTTTTGACAACATGAACTGATGCATCCTTGTGGGCACATGGGCAAGCTGAGGCATTTTCTGTGAACACAGACTGCTGCTCTTTTGTCACTGCTTATTGTTGTCACCTGCCTCAAATCCTGATGGGAAGAGTGCTTTATTTTTTTCCTTTTTTAAAATGAGCTCTTTAGTCCTCTGATTTCTAAGATTCTAAGAAACTTTAAGCAAAGTTAAAGCTTTTAGGTCAAAGTTAAAGCTTTTAGGTCAAATTAGACATTTGACTTTGAGCCAAGCAAACTTAGTTTTTAGAAATCTAACTAATGAATATAAACTTTCAGTTTAGGATTAGCCTAAACAGTTTTTTTCTTTTTTTCCAGGTGGTTTTTTTCCTTCCTCTTTGTAAAAATGAAGGGGAAAAGCTCTGCCCTGGGGTAGTGCAGCTCCCTTTCCTGTTGTTCCATCGTGTTGTTGGGATGAGTGTCCTAAGAAGGTAAGAGAGCTGGGCAAGGCTTTGGAGCTCAAGGGACAGGACAAGAGGGAATGGCCCCAGGTTGTGCCTGGTGAGGTTTAGAGTGGAAATTGTGGGAAATCTCCCCACTGGAAAGTTGGTCAGGCATTGGACCAGGCTGCCCAGAGGCACCAATGCTGGAAATGTTCAAAAGGCATGTGGATGTGGTGCTCAGAGAAATGCTTTTGTGCTCTTGAATTCACAGTTAGACTTGATGATCTTGGAGGTCTTTCCCAACCTTAATGACTCTGTGATTCTTTCGGTTAAAAGGAAGTGGAAACACAAATGAAAAAGGATTAATCTGCTGTTTGCAGTGCTGGGCGTGCTCTGCTTTGGGGACAGCTTTCCCCTCCCCTCCTTCCCCAGATGAAAACTTGAATCTGTGCTTGCCACATTTTAGTTTAGCTTGATTTTTACCCTAAAAAAAGTATGTTAATAAGCATTTCTTTGCAGCTAGGGAGCCACTTCCAGATGTGTTTGTCCTGAATGTCCTTATCCTGTGTGCCATTTGGTCATGCTGAGCTCAAGGGGGAGTTTGCCCTGGACCCAGCTCAGAGGATATTGCTGCAGGAGCCACTGCTCTCAGCAAAGTGCTGTGAAAACATCCAGGAGATGTCTATTCCTGCCCTAATCCCTGAAATGTGTCCCTCATAAACACAGCCAAATAATTTGGGTGCTTTGTCTGTGCAGAGTGGAGAGAGTTGCTGTGGGAACTTTGAGAGCTTGAGTGTCTTGTTTTGCATGTAAGTTCTCAGCACTGAAGTGCATAAATAGGGCTTTGCATCTCATAATTTATAATTCAGCCCAAGAAATGCTCTAATACCTTTATCAGAATTGGGAACGTCACTCAAAGCACAAAAGCACAAATCACTGAGGAACAGGAAGACATTAAGGGCTGCTGTTCTCTCTGTGTCTGGAATAACAGCCAAGAATCAGTGAGCTTTTCTCCTAAACAAATGTTTCACTGTTGTGTGTGTGAATAAATAAATTTTCTCTCTCTCTCTCTTTTATTTTTTTTTAAGGCAGGCCAAGGAAGGAAAGGAAAAGCTGAAGTGCCTTAGGTGCAGGGAAGCATTTTGCTCTATTCCCTGACTTTGCTCAGTGCCACCTGTGTTTCCCCACTGCAGGATAAGAGCAGGAGGGCTGAGGATTTGGGATGGGCAAGCCTGGAATAGGGAAGAAATTTCTTCACAGCTGTCCCTGGTTGTGGGACCTCAGGTTCTGGTGGCCAGGCAGTGAAATCAGGAGGTTTGGGGAGATAAACCCACCTCATCCTGGTGGGAAGGGGCTGGGAGCAACCTGGTCTAGTTGGAACTGGATGTCCTTTAGAGTCCCTTGCAACCCATGAGATTCAGCGTTCCTGTGGCTGTGGCAGGGAAAGGGGTGGTGGAGAAGCTTCTCTGAGAGCAGCACAGGATGTGCCCCCTAAAGCGCTCCAGCTCAGAGTGGAAAAGAAAAAAAAACCCACTTGGGAATGCTGATACATTTGCCAGGGTTTCTGTAGCCACAATATATCCCAGGAAGCATGGCACCCACCCATGGTTCATTTACAAGCCCTGGGTTGTGCAGAAAACAGGAATTGCCCTTCAGAACCCCACTGATGGACCTTCTCCTCCGGTCCCCCGGTGCTGGCACAGCCCAGCTTCACAGGCCACAAGGGAAGCTGCAAAGCTGCTGTCATGATCCCACTGCTGGAGCCAGAGGCAGGAAAGCAATGGAGACGCTCTCAGTGACTCCAGGGTGCTGTGAAGTGGGGGCCCAGGCCATCAAACCTCCATGGGGGCAGGCAAGAGGAGAAAAAATGCATGGGAGTAGGACTGCAAGTCCTCACTGAAATTGTTTGTTCTCTTATTTTTAATCTCCAGCATCACTGGACGTGATCCCTCTGGAGGTGCTGCCAGACCATTGAGTGCTCCATCCCTGCGCTCCAGACACCCTCTTCCTGGAAGAAAGTTGGCAACTTTGGGTTTATTCCATTTTTTCACCCATGCCACAGACTATTTAATATCAGGTTTGCTGTGGGTTTGTTTGGGTTTGGTCCCACAAACGCCTCTGGGGCAGGTCAGTGCATCTCTCAAGCCACCCCTTGGCTGTGCCTTTGGAGTTTGCAAAATCCAAGGAGACCTCTGTTGTTCTGCTTGAATATCCCTCCCCACCTCAGTCCCAAATGGTGGGAAGCATCAGGGAATATTATTGATAAACAATAGATGTCTGGTGGAGACACTGGTGATTTTCCTGGTACAAAAGGCTGCTGCATCCTCTGTGATAATTCCCCTTTTTTTTTTCCTCCTTGCTGGCTTTGTGGTTTTGTGATTTGTTTGTGGGCTGGCAGGCGTCCACAGCCCTGCAGGAAATGGATGTCTGCTCTTGTGTTTGAGGGGGGGGGGCATATAAATGTGTAATTGCCCCACTACATTAATTACAGACGTTTCTCCCTGGCTGGAGCAGCTCCATGGTTTCTGTGCCCTTTCGGTTCGTTCTCCCCAGCCCAGGCTGAGAGTATTTATAGTGAACCCCAGCTCTGACATCCTCAGCTGAGCTGAGGGAAAGTTAAAGAACTTGGCCACAAAAACTGTAGAGGAGAAACTCAGTGGCCTTTTTTTACCTGATAGTAACTCCAGGACAGCAGCACAGCCAAGTTTTCCCTGGCTATTCCTCCTGCTGACATTTTCCTCAAGGATAAAACTGGTTTGCCCTAAAAAAACAACCCTCTTGCTATGGAAAAGAAATTGTAGGGCAATTTACTTTGGAATAGCTGTGCTACCTAATTCCTGGCTCCTAGAGAGAGACCCAGCTGGACTTGGAGCAAAGAAAGGAAACCTGAGGCAAAATTCAGTGTGGTTGAATCAGGTTTTGTTGGAGGAAAGGCTGGACAAGCCACCGTGAGGACCTGGCACAGGGTGCCCAGAGCAGCTGTGGCTGCCCCTGGATCCCTGGAGTGTCCAAGAAAGGTTGGACACTGGGGCTTGGAGCAACCTGGGATAGTGGAAGATGTCCCTGCCTGTGGCAGGGGGTGGAACAGGATGAACCTTAAGGCCCTTTCAACCCAAACCAGTCTGGGATTTTATGGTCTGGGACAGCAGTGGGATCAAAACTCATAATTTCCAGCAGATTGAATGTACCTATGGTGCCCCTTGGCTTGTAACGTGGGTTCTCCATGGATTCCTGATGAAACAGGAATATCCTGCTGTGATTTTTCTCATTTTTATCGTGCCAGAAGTGAGGGTGAAGAATGAGGGATGTCTGCAAGGACAGGACAAAAACCTGAGCCAGCCTGGTGGCATGAAACCAGGAGGGAGGTAAGGATCTGTGATGGGGGGACATCCAGGGATGCAGAATTCTGGGATCTCACCTCCTGTTTGGAGTCATTGCCTGGATGTGCTGCTGCTCTGGCTCTGCTGCAATACGTCTCATCCTTTTTGGGGCTGGGAATGTTCCACCTACAAAGCTTCTCCCAGGGGTCCTAGCAAACCTTTGAGGTAAATCCGTCCAGATCCACATAAAATTAAGCATCTTATTGTGTTTGTCCTGCCTCATCCCCTGTAAGTCTTGAGCACCTTCTATGACCTCTGTCACATTTCACTTTCAGAGCGCAGCCCACGTGTGAGCCGCGAGCTCCATGGGTCAGTGTGGGCTTGTGCAGGGCTGTTGTTGCATTCCTGTGGCCGATGGCAGCAGGTTGGGGCTGGGACAGAGCTGTCAGGAGCCAGGTTTCCTTGGGAAAGCACCCACCTGACCATGAGCACAGCATGGCTGGGCCTGGACATGCAGGCTGCTGTTACCTCCACACCTGGTCTGGCCTCACTGAGTGGTGGAAACTCTCCTGGTGAGGGAAGGATGCCCTGGTGAAATCTATTTCGTAGAATCTCAGAATGGTTTGGGGAGGAAGGGACCTTTAAACTCATCCAGTTCTACCCCCTGCCATGGGCAGGGACACCTTCCACTGTCCCAGGGTGCTCCAAGCCCCATTCAGCCTGGCCTTGGGCACTTCCAGGGATCCAGGGGCAGCCACAACTGCTCTGAGCACCCTGTGCCAGGGACTCATTGCCCTTGTACTAAAGAATTTCCTTCTAAATAATCTTCCCATGATCTGAGTTTAGGCTCTAAACACAAACATCATTAGCAGCAACAAGCTCCGTGCACTTAACTCCCTGCCCTGCTCTAGAAGCAGCAGCCCCAGCAGCAAACATCCCTCCCTCCATCCTCCCAATGCTTAGCCAGAGGAGCTGCACCCCCTGCCATCACACCGTGGCAACAGAGTATGAATCTCATCCACTCCCTTTTCCACTTGGCCGGTTTGGGGGTTTATTCACCATTAAAGCCTTGCCTTTCACACGGTTTTGCAAAGGTAGGGATTTGTTTGGGCACGAATTTACTGTCCTTGTCGGTGACAAGAGGGTGCTGCTGTGATGCTGACACAGCCGCCAGCTGCAGAAACGCCATCCTGGGCACTGCAGGGGGGAAGGGGCTTCAGGGCGGGTGTAAAAGTGGGCCAGGCATGACATAAAACAGAGGAGGACAAGTGTGCACTGCTCCCAGAGCCTGGGGGAAGGGGCCGAGCAGGAGCTGCAGCAGGACATCACGGGTGGTGGAGGGAGCCAGAAAAACATCCAGTGTTTTTTCCTCTCTGCAGTGAGCTCATGGCCAGTAGGGATTGGCCAGGAACTGGGTCAGGAGGAAGCAAACAGAGCTGAAATCCTTCAGCGAGGACCCTTTGCCCTCTGCCAAGCCTGTGCCAATGCTCTCGGGCTCTCCCCTGCTCCAGCACTCTCCTGCCAGCCCCTCGAGGAGCTAGATGCTCCAGCAGCCTCAGCCTGGCGAGGGCACACGGGCAGAGTGGTGTGTGTGGCACAGCAGCAGCACCTTCTGGGCACCTCTCAGCTGAGCGCCCCGCACCAGCGTTCCCATCCCGTCCAGCCCTGGGTCACAGCCTGGACTGGGGCATCTCCTGCGCCCCTCTGGCAAACCCAGAGGCACAGCTGGTGGAGGGGAGGCGACGTCCACGTGGCCACCACGGGTGGGAGATGAGTCAAGAGAACCCCGGCTGCTGCTGGTGTTTGGTCACAGCTGCTCTGGGCACCCTGTGCCAGGCCCTGCCCACTCTCCCAGGGAACAATTCCTGCCCAATATCCCATCCATCCCTGCCCTCTGGCAGTGGGAAGCCATTCCCTGTGTCCTGTCTCTCCATCCCTTGTCCCCAGTCCCTCTCCAGCTCTCCTGGAGCCCCTTTAGGCTCTGGAAGGAGCTCTGAGCTCTCCCTGGAGCCTCCTCCTCTCCAGATGAGCACCCCCAGCTTTGCCAGGCTGGCTCCCTGAGCATCCTCATGGCCTCCTCTGGGCCCTGCTCTGAGGCTGTTGGTACCAACCACGAAATAGAGGAAATATTGCACTAGATTGCCCTAGGCTCCCATCAGGTAATCTGTTTTTTCTTAAGTTGGGGGGGGGGGGAAGAAAAAGAAAGAACACACACACACACACACACACACACACACACACTGACTGCTACAACAAGGTGAAGTATTTTCCTCTTGAAGAGCCCTTCCTCCCGCGAGCAGAGCAGGAGTCAAGCAGTGCCATGCCTCCTCCAGCAGGCACTCAGCCCTCCACCTCTGTGCTCAAGGGTTCCTGGAAGCCAGAGCTGCTCGGTGAGAGCTCGGGGAGGGCCCTGCGATCCTCCCACCCACGGGATCAGGGCTGGGGGGCTGCGATCTGTCAGAGGCACGCCCTCCACTCGGAGCAAGAAATGTCAAGGAGAAGCAGGGAGGTGACTGGAGGCTTGGGGTGCAACGGGAAGCAACTGCTGTTCCTAGGCAGGCTGTGACTACTCAGCCTTGCTAATCAGATTTTGGGGGTTGCTCAGCTGGCTCTTGCTGTAGGGAGCTCGGCGTATGCTTTGGTGACAGGGTCTGTGTTCCAGTGGGGAAGGAGAACGCTCCTGATTCAATGCCCAGAGAAGTGGTGTTGTTGGCAGAATGGGGGGAAAAGGCCATTTGGAAAGCTGTACATCCCCATCACGGCTCTCTGCAGGTCATTTGAAACACACAAGGCAAGGCCGAGTGCCCCCTGAGGGTGCCCAAACCAGCAGTGGCTCTGCTGGCTGGGGGTGACCCTGATGCCAGAGCCGTGGGCACGTGGTCACTCTGAGCCTCAGCGTGTCAGTGCCAGCAGGAAACCAATCACATCCAGCACCATCAGTCCATCCTCATCCAGCTGGCTTCAGCCCTGCTCCCCATTCCCAGAGCACCCCTTTGATCCCAGGAACTGCAGTTCAGGGATCAGTCTTTGAGCCGAGGGAAGTGGGGATCCTTGGCACGAGGCTTTAATTAGCAAAGGCTTGTGTGATTTTTTTTTTTTTTTTTCCCCCCACAGTTTGCTCCGTGGCAATTCCAGCGAGGAATAAAAGTTTACTTCCATTCCCCAGTGCTTGGGGAAAGCAGTTTCCGTCAGCACTGCCTGTGCTCTCGGCTGTGCTGGATATGGCAGGTCTATTTTTAGAAGTCAGGGTTGCCACGGCAACCCAGTGTATTTTTTCTGTTAAATATAGCAGCTGTTGCAGGGAACTCTTGTCCTTCTGGATGTAAAGGCTGTGTTTCTGCCCTCTGACAGAGCTCAGGGTATTAGAGGCAGATGAGAAAGGATGATTAAATAAGTGGAAGCCCAGAAGAAACCGTGGATCTGTAATTACACGGAGGGGTTTGGGATGCAGCTGTGTGTGTCTGCAGCTTCTGCACTGAAAATGGTGTGGGGACAGGGATAGGGGAGCTTTTCCATGTGGAGCTCCATGAAACCACCCTGCCCCTCTCTCTCCAGCTGCCCAGTCTGCCTGGCTTTGGCTATTCTGGTCTCTGCCCCTTCCAGGAGCCAGCCTGGTCCTGGCTGTGCCCACCAGGACTTGTCTTGGTGGAGATTTGGGGGTGCCAAACAGGCCTTGCCATCCAAGGGGAGGAAGGAGCCTTTTTTGGGGAAAAAAAAAACCAGTTTTATTCCTACCTGCACCTCAGGAGCCTGAAGCAGAGGTGTGTGGTGCAAGGTTGGGGCCTGGAGCTGCCTCCATCTCCTGCTGGTGATGGACATCTCAGTGGAAGCAGTGGGAGAGGTGCAGGGCCTGGGCCAGGGATGCAGTGTGGGAATGCTGTGGGACTGTGTTGCATCCTAAAGCAGTAACATTCCCCAGCTTTGGGGTCCAGTGGGAAGCAAACTGACTCTGCTTCTTTATTTTTTAATTTTTTTTTTTTAATTTACTGGATCCCTGTAAGGTGTCAGCACATCCCATCAAAGGGCTGGTTTCCATCTCCTGGGAGGAGGGAAAGGGGTGGGGAGCACGATTGCTTGGGGCAATCTGTCAGCTGGGAGATGGAGATCTTTTTTTTAATTAACTAGTCTTTGCCCCATTAAATGAAGAAAGAAACCAGAGCACAGCAGATATGAGCAGGGCTTAGGATCACTGAAAGTTTCCTTAAAAAGTGTATGCAATGACAAACAAAGAACCAAATTTAAACCAGCTTGAGTTTAAAGTGTCTGCGGAGGTCACTGTGACCAAGGCTTTGAACACGAATAACACATTTCTGGGAGCCTTATCTGCTCCCTGAGCTATCGTGAGTGGCATCTATTGCTGGGGATGTTATTGCTTTTCTGAATTTAATAACAGAAGCAGTGCTTAAGCAAGCAGAAAGCTGCAGAGGAAGAGCTGCCTCCGTGGCCATCAAGGGCTGGAGTTCACCCCGGGCCTGGTCCCCTGCAGGGTGGTTTGGAGGGATAGGGCATTTTGAAGAGTCAGGGATTTAGGAGGATGGAGGATGGAGTCAGATGCTGCCTGTCCCCCTGGAGCTGGAGCCTGCTTGAGCATCCTCTAGCTGAGGGCATAAATACGGGGCTCATCCCTGTAACAAAGGCAGGAAAGGCTGCCATATCACATTTGAAGATTTCCTTGCATCCTTCAGGGAATGGGTTGTCAGGGGCTTGTGGCCCAGAAAATGTAGCTGGCAGCTGGGAGGGAGATTCAGGGCAGTCATTTCAGATGCTGCTTTGGTTTAAATCCAGCATGGGGTGGAGGGAGGGCAGTGGAGTGGGCACAGCTCCCAAAGCACGTGTTTGTACATGGAATGGTTTGAGTCGGAAGGGCTTTTAGAGACCATCCAGTTCCACCCCCTGCCATGGGCAGGGACACCTTCCTCAATCCCAGGGTGCTCCCAGTCACATTAGCCACATTCCCAGTGCCAGACAGGTGGGTCACAGGCTCCGTCTTCTCTCTGTGCCCACGGGACACCAGTCATCCCTCTGGTTCCACTCTGATGGTGCCAGAGGCGGGGTTTGCCCAGGAATGGGTATTTATTAAAACTCCCACCTCTGCTTATAAGTCCACTTCCCTGTGTATTCAGGGATCACAGGGGTGTTTATGCTCCCTGCTTTCCCTGGTCTGATTTATGGGTTTATTGTATTCCCTCCATTGTGTGGCTGCCCGGCTCCGGGCACCTCGGGGCAGGCAGCAGTCCTGGGAGGTTTTCCCTTTCTCCCTGAGTGTTGGCTGGTCCATCCCTCAGCCATTTGCAGGGACTTGTATGAGGAAGGACCATGGCAGTGTCACACTCCACCTGGGACAGTGGAAGGGAGTTGGAACGAGATAGGATTTAGGATTTAAGGTCTCTTCCAACCCAAACCATTCTGGGATCCTGGGATTCTCTGATCCTGTGATCCAGCCCCGAAGCACTGAAGGCTGCACCCAGACACAAAAGCTCATCTGTGAGGATGAAGGAGGGAGCTTGGAGCACCCAGTGTACCAAAGAGATGCATCAGACCTGCTCCCAGCTGCAGGAGAAGGAAGGAGTGCTGAGAGTTCCCTCCCCACAAGTGCAGAGGTAAGAGGGGACAGAGGTAAGAGGATCTCAAAACCTCCAGAAACGTGTCCCAGATCCCCCTGTCATCAGGTCTGTAGCTAACTGGGAGGAACGTTTTGAGGATGATACTCCCACCCACCATCCCTGCTGGAGGGACTGCAGGGGCCGTTCTGGAAGTTCTGTTCTGACATGGGGTGTTTTCAATATCATCTTTTTTTCCTGGGGAACATGTGAATGTCAGAGGAATCTCTGTTTGTTGTACCCTGGAAGCTGACAGTTCTGCTCTCCCCTTTCCAAGCTCAGCCTGTATCACTCCTCAATGTGTTTGCCAGTCCAGCCTCAGCACCTCCTGCACCAGTAGCATATTTGGGGAAATTCTCTGAGAGAGGAGTGAGTGTCTATGGTAGTGCTGATTCAAGGGGAAAGTCCATACTTTCTGTGAGACAATTTCTAGGCACCAAGAAAACAGGGGAGCAAGTCCAGGCTGTGGACTCTCCATCCCTGGCATTGTCCAAGGCCAGGTTGGATGGGGTTGGAACCACCTGGGATAATGGAAGATGTCCCTCCCCATGGCAGGGGGTGGGACAAGATGGTGTCTTAAGATCCTTTCCAACCTAAACTATTCCATGATTTTATGATTTCCAGTTAGTCCCAAAGGTGTCCACATAGGAATGTGAGTTTGACCCAAAGCCGTGGCAGGAGCTGAGGAAGCAGCAGGATCAGTTCCTTGTAGGATTGTATCCCTGTTGGCTTTCAACCCACCCTAAACCCCAGGCATGGAGACCCTGTTATCAGTTGTGCTGGTGCCTCCAGCTTAAAATTAGGGGTTTCAATTATTTTTATTTTTTAGTTTTAGTCCCCCCAAACCCTTCCACGAGTTCCTTCTAGGGGGAAATCCAGGAAAAGCATGTTTGCCTTTGCTGCGATGTGAGCAACCCCATCACCCCAGAAAGTGTAGGGGGCGCTGGGGGGAAACCAAATGCCAAAACCTCTCCTCCTCCAACCCAGAGCTCCTCCAAGGCAGCTGCACCTCTGGGGGAGAGGCAGGAGCAGCTGGAGCAGAGGCAAAGCCATATGAGGTGATGCCACAAGGTTTATTTCATGTTCCTGTTGAACGGGAGCCCGGAGCAGCCCCTTCCTCCCTTGAGGGGCAGCAGCTCCAAGCACCTGCGAGGCCTGGACAGCTCTGGGAAGGATGAGATGTCCCCAAGGAATGGCCAAAGGAGGATGTTTTTCAGGAGCTGGGACCGCTCTGCTGAAAAGGATGATAAAACCAGACGGTGTTGGGCACGCAGAGATTTGGCCAAGGGTAGGTGCTACCCCAGGATGGTTTGTTGGGAAGTTCAGGATGGATGTGGATAGCAGCATGTCCCTTCCTTGCAGAGAGTTTTCCATGTTCAAACCAAAACCTGTTGTTTTGTTGGAGTGTTGAAGATTTTTCTGGGGTTTTGGGGGGTGGGGGAGTTGTTTCTGAAGGAGGTTTTTTATTTTTGAGGGGGTTTTGGGGTGGGGTTTGGTTTCATTTTGCATTTGTTTGTTTCTAGGGTTTTTGGGGTTTGTCTGTGTTTTGTTTTGGGGTGGGTTTTGGGGGGTTGGGTTTTTTGTTTCATTTTTTGGGGAGTTTTTTGAGGGTGGGTTTGTTTGGGGATATTTTTGGGGGATTTTTTTTTTTTTTTTCTTTTTTGCGGAGGGTTGGGTTTCTTGGGGTGTTGTCTGTTTGTTTTTAATTTTTTTTTTTTGCCTGTTTCTTTGCAAGTAGTGTATTTTGAGGGGGCTAGAGTTTTGGGGTTTTTTTGTAGGGGAAGAGTTGGGGGTTTTTAAAATTATTTGTTTTGTCTGGGGAAGCAGGCTTTATGTGTTTTTTTTGTTTGTTTGTTTTGGTTGGTTGGTTTAGGTCTGTTTTTCTCCTGACGAATACCGGGATGCAGCTCTGCCCCTTCAGGGAGTGGGGTTTGGCAGGGATGCAGTGATGGGATATCTCACCCCCTCTCCCTGTGTCTCCAGAGGTCTCATCCTTGCTGGATCCTTCCCCTACTGCTCTGTGTTGACTCCATGTGTAAAAGTCTTGGGAGAGGAGGCTATCAAGCAGAGGTAATTATTAACTCTAATTATAACTGTGAGAGTGACCCTATTTGGGCTGGGTTGTAAAGGCCCCCAAAACCATCTACTTCTCCTCCCTGGAATTCAGATCAAGTACCCCTTTCTGTGGTCAGGATACGCCTCCTGCGTGCCATCTCTGGAGTCCCAGGTGCTGTTTGAAATCCTCCACTACCTCATCCCTGCACACCGTGTCCGTGGGGGACACAGAGAACGCTCGGCGCACGCACAGAAACCTCAGCCAGGGTGCGATGTGCCTGATCCATTTTGTTTCTGGCAGCAGTGGGAGAAAAGAGAGCCTCCGAAATCTATAAATCAACCATCTCACAAATTGTGTGGGATTAAAGAAAAGGTGCAAAATAGAAATGATTTCCTCGGGGGGAAGCACATCATTTCATTTGCCCAGGAAAATGATGTCTTCAACAGTTGTCTTCCAGAGACTCTGAAAATAATTAAAGGAGGGCTCAGAGTGTGCAGTTATTGTGGAATTTTGGAATCCCACACTGGTTTGGGTGGGAAGGGACTTCAAAGCCCATCCCATTCCACCTGCTGCCACAGGCAGGGACACCTTCCACTAACCCAGGCTGCTCCAAGCCCTGTCCAACTGGCCTGGGACACTTCCAGGGATCCAGGGGCATCAATGACCGAGTTGGCTTCTCTGGGGTCAATGTGAGTGGAAAAAAGGTCCCAGCTCTTCACTGCCATGAAGGGATCTTTTATTTATCAACAGAGCCATGGGACGTGAATTTCTCCGGTGCCTTCACTCAGATGTCACACGGAAATTGAGTCTATTAAGCAGATTTGGGCTGCAGCCAGTTCATTACAGCAAACTTTCATCCAATTATCATTACTGTTATTATTGTTATTATGATGCATCCTGCTCTGTTGTAAATTGGAGGGTTTTCCTGGGACTCTTGTTGGAGTTTTTTGAATTGTCTCAAAACTGGATGGCAAATTTCTGTGAGCTCTGAAACGAGGCCGACCTGGCAATGTCCAACAGCAGGATTTGGCCAAATCTCCAGCGCCGTGGAGAAATAAGGGTGACCATCTTCCTGCACCCTGGCAATGACCCTCCCACCTGTGCTCTCCCTCACCCACTGTCATCCCTGTTTTCTTCCATGCCTGACTTCACTCCCAACCCCAATGATTTTTCCTGTAAAACCCCAAAACTCTAATTTGAAGAGTGAGAAAGGGGAAGGAGGTCCAGCAAAGCTGCAACGAGCCAGCGCTAAATCGAGCTCTAATTGCTCATTTAAACAAATTAATTTATCAAACTGGAGGAATTTTGAAAGGGTGCTTAGGAGCCTTGCCCTCCCTTCTCCCAGGCATGCAGGCAGGGGGTGGGGAGCCCCACAACTGCTTTTGGTGCAGCCTTCTCCAAGGTGCTAATGGCAATTCCTCGGTCTGGGAGCATCCCTTTCCCCCCAGCTCGTGGAAAACAAGCATGTTCAGCGCTGCAGGGTTTGGGCTCCAGGAGAGAGTAAACATCCCCGGTGCTGACACGGCAATAAAACCGGTGTGTCTGCAGGAGAGGAGTCAGCAGCAGATGCGCCCCTGCAAAACTGCTCGCCGTGATGAATGCTCTGCCCGGAGTCTGCTAAATCCCTTCTTCTCTGACTCCGAGGCCTCCTTAATTGTGCTGCCTGTGATTAAGTAACTCCTTGAAGGCAGCGCTGGGAGTTGTTTGGTCCATGTGGGAATGCTGCTGGCCAGGCTTGTAGCCTTTGGCTCTGGGCATTGCGGAGCGTGTTTCACAAAGGACATGGGGACAGTAGTGTCTGGGGTGCTCTGGTGACCCCGAAAAGGTGCAGGGGAGACCCCCCAGGAAGGTCAGTGGGCTTGGTGGAGATTTGCCTGGATGATCCCAAGATAGACAAATTCCCAGGGAACTGCTGCTTTCCAGGTGGCGCTTCCTCCCCAAGCCCCTGAGGAAGCACATGGATGTGGGGAGGAGAAGAGTGCCGTGCTTGGGGTGAGGTGTTAGATCTGACCATCTCCCCGTGGGCTAAGGGCAGGTGGGTGTTGTTTTCTAGCCTCCATGAGCTGCCCTCAAATGCTTTCTGAAGGATGCTGAGGCCTTGGTCTGAAGGAGCAAAAACAGCCCCAAGAGGACTTTGAGAGTGTCTGAGGGACTTTGCCAAAATGCAGATTACAAGGGAATTTAGAACCATGGAATTACAGACTGGTTTGGGATGGAAGAGACCTTAAAGCCCATCTGGTTCCACCCCTTGCCATGGGCAGGGACACCTTCCAGCAGACCAGCTTGCTCTAAGCCCTGTCCAACCAAGGGCAGGATCCCAGCCCCAGGCTGACACTCTGTCCCATCCCTGCCCACCCTGGAGCTCATTCCCAGGTTCCTGGAGGTGGAGGAGCAGGTCCTGTAGATGGAGTGCAGCGATTGCCTGAATATTCATGGATCGGCGGGCAAGCTGCAGCGGGCCCTTGTTGCAAACTGCTACCCAAACTGCTTACATCCATCAATGAGGGAAATAAATAAACAGATGCTTGTTAATTGACTTAATTACCCACCAGCAAACAGGAGACTAGGAGCACATCAATTAAAAAAAAAAATTTTAAGAAGTGTCTCATAGTAATTCTTTTCCATGTACAAACCACACTGGTCTCCTCTGCCTATAATGAACCTGCCCCCAAGACAGGGAATGGATTTTCATTATGCAGGAAGGAGGGGTCACATTCTGAAAATGAGGGTTGTGGCTTGAAATGAGCCCTAAATTCATGCCCTCTTCCCAAAACCAGGGCTTTAGCACAAAGCCATGCAAATAACCATCCTTGAGCAAGAGAAATCCAGCAGCTAAGGTAATCCTTGTTTTCCAGCTGGGAACAGGCATGAAGAAGAAGGAGGTAGAGCTGGGAAACTCTTAAAGATTTTTTTTTTCCTTTTCTTTTGTAAAGATCTCCAAGAAGAAAGGAAAATTGAAAGACTGAAGACTTGTTCCTCTCACTGCCTTGTGGATGTAGGATGACTCTGATGTCTCCTGATAGGGCTGATGCTCAATAGCCACAGCTAAGTGTTGAGCCAGCAGGATGGGATGGACAAACAAGAAGGACTGCCTGAGCCAGAGGCCTGTGGCCAAATCCATGACTTTTTCTGTCCCAGGGTGGATGCAGAAGGTCCTGTGCCAACCCTGGAGCAATCACAGAGGGGCTTGAGTTGGAAGGGACCTTAAAGCTCTTCCCATTCCCTGCCCCTGTCATGGACAGGGACACCTTCCACTGGACCAGGGCTGCCACAGTGCACACACCTGGAGCCCCTCCAGCCCTGTACCTGCCCTTTTCCAGCCTCTTTTCCCAGCACTTTGCCCTGTTCCCGCTGCTATTTGGAAAATCCAGTGTGGGCTCCCTTGGGACTGCTGGCAGTCGTTCTGCAGGGCTGTTATCTGCGGATCTTGATTAATGAGAGTCCCCAGGGCAGGCAGGTTATGAAAGAAGCCCCATGATTGTGGCCCTGGCTGCCTTCCTGACGTCAGTGTGACGCAGGGCACGAAGGGCAGCACAGGCCCTTGGGTGCAACAAAAAAGAAAAGAAAGAATGAAGGAGTGGAGTGAGAGGCAGTAAGAGATGAAAGGAGATTGTTTTATCAGCTAGAGCTGGCAGCTGGAGTGAATTTCCTCTCCCCAGCGCAGACTCTACAGTGTGGGTGATGTTCCTCTGCATCCAGCCCTTGCCGTGGGCTCTGGGGTGGCTGCAGGAGAAGGGGGCACTGGGCAGGTGCTGCACCACATATGGGGCTCTCCTTGCTCAGATCTGATGGCATGTGGATTTTAAATCCTGCAGGGTTAGTGTTATGCTGTGGACCTCTCATCACAGCCTCCTGATGTGCTCTGGTTGAGTTTTTACCCTCGGTGCTCACAGCCATTGCTGAGCGCAGGTGACATTGGGGACGAGGCCTCTGAGCAACACTGCCAAAGTCTCCAAGTAGGATGGGTGGCAGCTGGATTTGGGATCAGCCCCTGCATTAGGCAACACAGACAGGGATTTCCAGGCAGGCTGGATGCTTTTGGCAGGTTGGAGCTGGAGGCTACACTGCGGTCCTTGGCGTGTCCTTCCTTCTCCAGTGCCACAGCCCTTTGCAGCCACAGTGTCCACAGCAAGAAGGGTGGGCTGGTGCTCCCCCACCTTCAGCAAAAAAAGTTGCATCTTTTAGATCCCTCGGTGATGTTGGGTTCTTTTGCTGCCCATTTACTTGTGCCTCTTTTCAGAATTTAAAAAAAAATCTTGAAAAAATTAAAAAACTCACCAATTTTCCACTGTGTCGCTTTGCAGAAGAGAGGAGGGGAGGGCTGGGAGGAGGAGATGGGACGGAGCTATTTTTGTGCAAACCCATCTGTGTTGATAATTCTTTATCCAGCCCCGATCATTACTGGATGCGCCAGGTGGCCTGGCCAAGAAAGCACCTTCCATGATTTTCCAGGTCCCCATTCCAGCGCGTCCCTGCTGGCAGTGGGGTGCCAGCAGAGCCACCAGCAGAGCTGCAGCTTTGGGCCCTGGGGGCAGCGCACGTCCCCCTCCCCGCAGGCATCTCCACAACTCGGGAAGAGCGCTGTCGGCACTGCTGGCCCCTCAGCATGCTCAGGAAAGTTCCACACAATCTGTTTGCTTTGGGACATATGCTGTGTTGATGCTGCCTGCAGTCTTGCTGCCTCTAATAACTTTGGGTGTAATTTTCTCTGGTTTGGCGCCTGGGGCGTCCGATCGACAGCTGTGGGAAGAGGGGGTGCAGATCGCCGTGGCTGCTGCAGAACTGCTCTGGTGCTGCTCTGAAAAGGCGTGGAGGGGAGCGTGGGAGCCAGAGGAGGGACATGGCACTGCTGTTCCTGGTCCCAGGTGAAGTGTTTGGGCTGTGATGTTCCGTGTGAGCCAGGTAGAGCTGCCTCCCACAGAAGTGGCTTCTCAGTGTACACATTAGAGCGTATTTACGATGTAAATTAATAAGTGCCATCTGCTTACCTCTGGTGTTATGGGAATGTTGTCTTGTGACTGGCTACAAACAAGACAACATTGAAGAGGTAACACCTGCTGGGACATATTTCTGCCGTTTATTTCCAAACATTGGGAGGTTATTTTAGATGGGAGGAATAGGTACCAGCTCCTCTTGCTGTGTATTAAGTTGTGGGGATTGCCAGGTGACATCCTCAAGGAACTGGTAAGGATGCAGGAAACTGCATCCAAGGGCAGAGGGACCTCGACAAGGATGCTGCACTTCTGTGCCTTGTCCTCGACTGACGAAGATTTAAGGGGATGTTTAGCTGGTGAAAAATTGCTGCTTGTCAAATACAGAGCTCGCTGCAGGGATATATATTGATTCCAGGCAAAAGGGCCCTAGAGGTAAAGAAAAAAAAAAAAAAAAAAAAAAAAGAGATCTGTCATCTGTCAAAACATCCCACTTCCACTTCAGCCTTTGGGAATGGGATGGTCTCAATTTTCAGTTCAAAATCACAACCCACTTTTGAAATGAAAACTATTGTAATGCTGAGGCAGAGATGAAATCCTTCCTTTTTAGCAAAAGAAAATGTTTTGTTTGACTTCAGATACATTTTTTTCCCCCCAGCTTTCCTGGAACAGAAATAAAATCTAATGAAACAGGTAATCGAAAAAGAACTGGGATCCTTGGTGACTGCCAGCTCTCATTTCCACTCAGATGTTCCTGAGCTAACATCCATCCTCCCCTCATCCCTCTTCATTTCTCTCATCCCCTTATTTTCCTGCAGAACAGCAGCTCAGCAGGGCAAGGGCTCACAGGCCTGGGAGAGCAGGATGGGGAGTTCCAAGGGAGCAAGGATGCTGGTGAGGAAGGAGATCTCCTGCCCAAACCTGCAGAGCTGGAGGAGCTCCTCCGAAGATGGAGTCAGGGATTTTTGAGCTTGGGATTTTCCAGAGGAGAGGGCTTTTCTAATGAAAGGCCAGGTGGGAAAAGGAGAATCTGGGTGCAGAAGGGCAGGGGACTCACTGCTGGGGCTGCCAGAACAAACTGGGGATGGGAAATATCTGAAACTTTCGTGAAGGTAACCAAAGAGAGGAATGAGTGAGTCTGTAGAGGCTTCTGCAGGGAGGTCAAGGCAGGAATGAGTGTCCTGTTCTCCACAGTAAGAGCTTTCCAAGTGACCCTGAAGAGGGGAGTTCGGAGCATGGAGCAGGCTCCAGGTGAATCCTTGGGAAGAATGGAGAAGCCTAAACAAGCAAGCCACAAGCAACCTCAGGAACATTTCTGCTGGGACATATTTTCTAACAAGTTGTTTTTGAGGGTTTTCTTACCAGCTTTGCTAAACCAGCCTGGCAGGCCCCCTTCCTCAGCCCCAGACCTGCAGGGAGCAGTTTTAACAGGGTGCACCCCAGCAGGGATCTTCTCTCCCTGGGTGCAGGATGGATCACAACCAGCCTTGGCTTGGTAGCCGGACTTTCATGCTTATTCTGTATTTCCAAAATTATTTTTACAATGAAAAGACATCAGTGGAAATTTTTGGCCCACCTGACTGACTTCTGTGTGCTTGTAAGCACAGGGGCAATGCTGGGCTGGGATGGGGATACTCTTCAGTGTGGGGCTCCTGTGTTCCTGGGACAGAGCAGAGGAGGCTGGAGCACTCTAAATAATCCTGCTGCTGTTCAGCTGCCTCTCTGCCCCTTGGCTGCTTTCCACCTCTCCCCAAAATCTGGGGTGCCACGGTCAAGTCCCAACGAGACATCCTAGGTGACTCAGGCCCGCTGGCTGTTGTCAGTGGCACACGGCCCAGGGCAGAGATGCCACTGTGGGTGTTTGCAGTGGGATGGGCAGGGACAGCGGCTCCGGGGGCAGCCACTGACACGTCCCTGCCCCGTGGGACATTCTGCAGGGATGCTGATGTGGGGGATGTGGGGGGCAGAGGGACGGCAGGTCAGCATAGTGTGGGGTGCTGGAACAGTGGGTTTTGGTGCTCCTCCCCCCTCCTGGGTGAGGCGGCTGCCAGAAGAGCTCTGACCACAGCTGGATTTCCTGGTAAAAATAACTCCACGGCATAAACTTTCACATCAGGAAGAGTGGAGAGCAGCTGGGGCTTCACCGCCTCCCACCACCACATCAGCAAACATCTGCCCCGGCAATGTGCGAATCGCAGCGAGGAAAGAGTGGCTCTGGTTGGCACTGCTAAAACCCAGGGGGAATTCTGGGGGGCAGGGAGAACAATAAATACTGGGCCGAACTGATTCCCAGAGGCAAGAGCACCAATTGCAGAAGTGGGGGGGAAAGGGAAGAGGCAAGGAGCCTTTCCTGAGAGGAGTGGGGGAAGCCGGCTGGCTGTGCCCTGGGCAGTGATGCCGTTTGATTTTGTGGTATTTCCTTTGTTTACCCTGTGTCCCAGCAGGATGGGGCTGGGCTGCCGGTGCGGTGTCGGTCTGAACCCGTTTGCTTTGCCAGGGCGGGGCGGGAGCCGCTTTCCCACCCTCCAGGCTGGCGAGCGGCAGTGCCCCGGGTTCCCCACGGGAGCTGCCGGCCACGGGCTGGGAAAGGAGGACCTGCACATCTCCTGCTGGTACTTCCACCCTCCCAGCAGGACTTCTCCTGGCTGGTGCTGGCAGTGCTTCATCTCCCTGCGCTCTCCCAGCTGCAGGAATGGAGCCGGAGTGCTGCAGAGGATGCTCTTGGTGAGGAGGTGACCACGGAGCCACCTTGCCAAGGCGGGAGAGGCCGTGCCCACCCTGCCGAGCCAAGGGCACCCTGGGCACACCACGGTCCCCACCTCATGCGCCACGGGACGTGGTGGCAGCGCTGGCTGCTCTTGGTGCTCACCGGGCCGCGCCAGGGTTGGTTCCTTGGCCCTGCCAAGGCCCGTGTGGCAGCCCTGGCAGGAGAAGCTGGTAATTTTCCACTATCCCGGCACGGGGAGGCACGGAGCAGGCACTGCAAACCTGGCCGGGCTCCATGGCGGGTTCACACCTCTCGCTTTCGCAAGACGGGTGATGATAAAATCCCGAAAGGCAAAGAAAGGCCATTGCTCTGATTCATTCGGCATGCTGCAAGCTGTCCTGCTTTGTTCCCTCTCCTCTCACTTGCCTCTCTGCCCCCATTTTCGGAGAGGAGAGGGGGGTAGTTCACATTCACGGCTATTTCAGGCGGTGGCGGTGGCAGTGACTCAGGTAACTCAGTGAGGCTGCCACCCTGCTCCTCTCCCAGCGAGCCCAGGAGCTGCACATTGGCTGTGACTCCTCCTAACTGCTCAAGATAGATCACTTAAGGAAAAGATCTTCCATATGGTCCACGGGATTTAAATTTTTTTTTAATGTATTTTTTTCTCCCCCTTGCTTCTACAACTGTTACAGGGAGAGATATTTTCCCCCCTGTTTGACATAGATATAATCTTCTTCTGATACACAAATGCCAGATGGCATGGCAAAAAAAGATAATAAATGTGTCTGCAGCCTCGACAGTTAAGTCTGGGAACCTGGGAAATGGCTTTGGAGGAGCTGGGAGTGGCTGGGCTCAGGGCTGGATTTTTTGAGGGGGAGGAGGGGAAGGGGAGGTGGAGCATTTCGTGGAAGGTGGTTTGAGGAGCCTGGGAGTGCTCTGTGACCACACCATGCCCAGTCCCTGCCAGGCCTCCCGGTCTGGGATTTGAGCTGCTGCCAGTGATGAGCAAACCCAAGGAAACCCGGGTGGTGGAGGGAGGTTGTTCTTAAATTTACCTCTGGGAAGACACTCTGGCATGCGATGAGAAGCAGGGAAAGCAAATTCCAGAAACCTAATGACCTGATGCAGGACTGTGAGCACAGTCCTCCTGCTGCAAGGTGCTGAGAAGGGCAACAGAGAAAGCCCTTAAAATGGTTAGGAGCACATCACAGTATGTAAATGTTGCTTAATGCTAATCTGCTAACGTGCTCTCTCTAATTATGGGGATGAAAAATGGCTCTTGTCTTGCCTTGTACTCCAGGATAACCTTGGAAACGCAGCCTGTCACAGCAGCGAGGCATTTCCTCCCCAAACCTGTGTTTAATAAACAAATACAAGAGCAGTCAGGTTGGAAAAGGGCAGATGGCTTTTTTTCCTCTGCTCCAGCTGTTTGGATTTCTCCACACTGGGCTTTGCCTCTACCCTACTGTCCATGGGGAATGCATGCAGGGATCATGCAGGACCTGGAATGGAGTCACCATTCCTTAGAAGAGGTCAAAAAAAGGAGTAGATGTGGCACTTAGGGACATGGTTTATTGGTGAACATGGTGGTGATGGTTCATGGTGGGACTCAAGGCCTTTTCCAACATCAATGATCCCATGATTCTATGGAAGCCCACCCACCATGAACCTGCATTGTGCACAAACTGGGCACCTCTGAGCCAAAATATCCCCACTAGTGACCCCACATCCATCGTGGAGGGTGGCTCCATGAGTGGTGGGAAAGCCTGTGTGGCTCTGTGTCCGTCCTCCACACGTCCATCAAGGAATTGTCCTCAGCCTCTGTACAGATAACCGGCCACGCCATTCCCAAAACAGCCAGGGGCTCATGCTTCAGGTTGTGCAACCATTTTTTTTTTTAAAAGCTTTACCATAAAAATGCAAACTGCATGGGAGGCCAAAGGGCAGGGGAAGCTGCTCATGCATGAGGAAATAGAGCTGGAATTGCTTTTATGGTGCCTCGTCTGGAATAACTGCCCGTGCTGGCACGTCACCTTCAGAGCAAGGGCTCGGCCCACCGTGTCCCATGGGATCTCTGTGATGGGGACCTGTCCTCGCACCCAGATGCTGGATTTCAACCTTGGAGACTCTTGCCCAACAAATGGGGAGGGGAAATGGAAATGGGAGTGAAGCAACAGAAGGCCACTGCCTGCTTCCCTCCAAATTCTTGGTGCTAGTGCTTTCCTGATTGCTTTCCAGAAAGCCCTGAGCAGTGCTCAAGCTTTATTTTTAACAGAAAAGGTGGGAGATGGCCACAAATAGCATTTTTCAAGCCCCTGGGCACATAAGCCAGGGAGGAAATATTTTCTGGCTGACCCGCAGCCGGCAGTGTCTGGGTTTTTCCAGAGGCAGCTGCCGAGGTTTGCCAAGGAGACCTTGAGCAGATGTGCTGCTGACTCAGGACATGTCGGAGCGTGGGTGTTTTATGGGAGCTCTCACAGGGTTAAAGAACAGTGGACACGCAGTGAAAAATTAGTGTCTCCTCTATCAGCTAAGGAGCTGTTGAGACAGCAAAGCAATTATTAGATTTCCCCTGCAACGTTTATTAAGTTTCTGCATGTCTCTGAGATGTTCCTGCTGCTCCTTGCTGTATCTCCGGACATATCAGCTCTACCAGGGCATTTCCAATTATCCCCTCACCTGCCAGATAAGGGGGTCTCAAACAGGACTTTTAATTTCTTGGGAGAAAGAAAAAAGCAAAAGGAGAAAACAAGCAGCTCAGCCATTCTGTATTTTAAATGGCCTTTGGATAGCAAGTGCACAGGAGAGCCCATTCATTCCCACAGAGGCAGGTGATGCTCCTTCACACCTCACTGCTCTATCCCGGACATTTCCTCTTGCAGAAAAAAGAGGAATCAGGTGCACTTGGGACCCTCTCAGGGCTGGTTTTTTTCAGCAATTCTGACAATCTGGAGAAGTTCCCTTCAAAATACACATGCAGTAGCTCAACAAGTGGGCACCAGCAGTGGGGTTTTGGGGGAATTCCACTGGGATTTCTCCAGAGTGTGTCCTCCGTGCTTCCCCGGGCTCAGAGGCTTTGCCACGTGCAGAAGTGAGCACGGGAAGGTGCAGCTCTGTTTCACTGACCTGTGTCTGGGGTGACCTGGGCTTTCAGAAGGAGCTCAGAAGTGCCTGAGGCTGGATTTCACACGGCGTCTCATTCCTCACAGGCGGGCGGATTCGGATTCGGTGCTTAACTTCCAGGGAGATCTCCCTAACCAGCCTTGAGTGCCTTTGCAGCCTTGCTGAGCAATCTGGGGGGAAAACGTGGCTTTTAACAGTGTGTGAGTCCTGGTGAAGCTTTGCTGCTGAGCACCTGTGGCTGCTTAGGGGGCAAGACAGATCCAGGCGACTTCCAAATGCCCCCACCCCTCCGGTGACGTCCAAACATTATCACCCCTCCAGCCATGCATCTGGGACCAGCCCTGGCAACCTGTCCTGCTCCCACAGCATCAGAGAACAGCACACCGAGGCATCCAAAGGGTTCCCAGATGGCCTTGGGCTGTTAAAACAAAAGGGATTGATTTGCCAGCGTTTCCTTTGGTTTGCCCTCCAGGTGAATGGGCACTCCCTGGGAAAGCTTGGGATGGACTCAATGGATGTGCAGTGCCATGGGGATGGGGGGAGCTGACCAATATTCAGCTGACCATGCATGACAAGAATGTTAAAATTACAGCAGGAAAGGTTTCGGGCAGACAGCAGGAAGGGTTTTTCCCTGGTAGGAAAAGTGAAGCACCAGCTACAGCTTGGAGCATGCTGCTGAAACCAGCAGGCTCCAGAAGGGATGGAGAGGGATGGCTGAAGGAGATGGGGATGGATGAGGATGCACAGGGGGATGGGGATGGGGATGGGGGTGGAGATGGGAAGAGAAAGGGTATGGAGATAGGGATGGGGATAGAGTTGGGGATGGAGATAGGGATGGATGGGGAAGTGGATGAGGATGAAGAATGGAGATGGAGATGAGTTTGGGGATGGAGATAGGGATGGATGGGGAAGTGGATGAGGATGAAGAATGGAGATGGAGATGAGTTTGGGGATGGAGATAGGGATGGATGGGGCTGGGGATGGGGATGGGGATGGGGATGGAAATGGGGATGGAGATGAGGATGGAGATGGGGTTGAGGCTTGATACGGGGCTGGCGGTGGAGATGGGAATAGATGGGGAATGGGGATGTACGGGCCTGGAGCTGGAGCTGGCCATGGGACACAGAGGGGTGGCTGTTTGCCCTGGGGGGAGCCCAGCTCTGTTCCAGCCCCACTGCTCTTCCCACTCGGCCCAAGCCAGCCCTTTCCCTGGCTAGCTAGCCCGGCCCAGCCCCGCAGTGATGCTGGGAGCGCTGCCCTCCCCTGCAGCAACGCCGTACGCAGGCTGAGCCGTTCAAAGCCTGGAGCAAACAAGCCTTACAGAGATATTTGCTATTATTCCTGATTGCGTGGACTCCGGGGTGAGCGATTATCATATTTCCCTGTGATCAAAATGTTAGTGATTATCATAAAGGATGCTTTAGGCTTTGAGACAGATACAGACTCTTTCAACAGCATTTATTTCTGAAGAACCTTCATCTTTACTCTCTCTCATGACAGCTGGGTTTTGAGTCATGAGCTGGTTGCAATTACTTTGCCTCTGTAATTCCATCTTTCCCACACTCTTCCTGGCTTCAGAGCCACTGAAGGACGGTCACCTGTGTGGAGCTGTGCATGAAAATTGAATCCCAGCTGCAGGCAAGGCTAGGAGGAAGTGAACGTGGAATATTTCAATTTAAAGTGTGTTTATTGTGCATTCTGTCACTGATTTGATGTAAAAAAAATTTGCATGCAAATGACAGCAGATTTGCATCTCTCCTTTCATTGACTGCAGATGTTGAAAAAAAATATATTTGAGGGTTTTGGTGGTTTTTTTAGTTTTTTTTTTAAGCTTTCAAAACATCTTAGAGGAGATTTTGGTGGCTGCTCTATTAAAGCATCTATGTAGATGTGCTGACCTCTCCTGAAAAGAGCAGGCTGGTGCCAGGGCATATGCACAGAGCCATTTGCTGCAGCACTCTGCAGGCTATGCCTTTCCAAGATTTCCAGCAGCATTTTGGAGAGATGTGGTGCTGACACCCTTGGACACGGAACCGCGTCTCTCATAAAAAGGGAATTTTTGCATGGAAACATGTGGAAGGATTTTTCTGAGTGGTGTGAGGATTCTGGCTGGGTTTTAGAACAGTTATAATGGGCTGGAGAAAACTCTGAGCCAGGTTCCAAGGAATGAGGAGGCATCCAGAAAGATTTGGAGGCTTCTTCTTCCATCAGCTGGAGTGGGCACCAATATCAAGGCAGCTTTGACTGAAATTGTTCATTTTCCCTTTGAACTAGGCAGGTCCTCGAGCACATCTTTGGCAGGACAGGGGGTGGGATGGGATGGGATGGGATGGGATGGGATGGGATGGGATGGGATGGGACCTGCCTAGAGCAAATGTGCAGCCCCGGTAGGCAGACAGGGCATGATGTGGGTCCTGAAAATCATCCAAGCAGGAGCTGGTTCCATCTCATGATCTTATGAGAGACAAGATGACAATTCAGCCTCTTGCTTGACTTGATTTATTCGACTCCTTCCTCTGTGCTCTGTGGCATCAAGGACTTGCTTTTTTCCCTTGTCAAGGTATTTTCTGGACCACAAAAGCCAGAAAAAATGACCTAAGGAAAGAGAAACAAACAACACAAGCATCACACTCAAACAGGAATCAGGCAGCTAATGAACCAAGCTCTGCTGAGGTTGCTGCGACTCCACAAAAAATTGGCAAAAAAGTTGCTCTTCCAAAGCTGCCAGATTGAAATAAGATGCTATCTCTGCGTAGGAATTTTTTTTTTTTCTTTTTTAAATATTAGCTCTGCATCTGCCTTCAGCTAAGGGCTATAAATAGATTTATACCTCTCTCTGTGTATGTATATGATGTTTTATATAGGTGTGAGTGCCCGGTAAGTGTCTGCACGTGCGTGTGTGTATAAAATATGCACACAGGCTGGATGGAGCCATCCATCCATCAAGTTATTGGCCTGTCTTGTGCTCATTCGGGAGAGGGTTTAAAAGGAATTGCCTAAATACATAATACATGCTGGCTTTTTTTCCTTTTTAAGAGACGAGTCAAGTCAAATGCTATGATATAAATTTTTAATACCCCTATGACCTGATTTTTTTCCCATCTTGTGCGAGGAAGTTAACAATATGAAATGTCTTTCTGTTGTCTCTAATCATGGGCTGATTTGATAAGCTGTAATTATTATTCATGTTCGAGATCTGCAGCTAGGGAGATGCAGGAGGTGTGGGGACCATTGGGATGTTTAGGTTTATTATTATTTATTACTGCTATGAATAAAAGAATAATGATTTCAGAGATTCTGCCAAGTAGTTCAGGCTGCAGATTTAACTCCTTTAAAAACCGTTGCAATCCATTTGCATCAATGAGAGCCTCTTTAGCAGGTTTTTTTTGGTTCTTTACTCCACTGGAGGGGTTGAAAAGCCAGAAAAATGGAAGGAATTATTTCTGTGGGCCCTACCAAAACAGATTGTGTTTAATGTTTGACCTTGGGCATCCCCCTGCCATCCTGCTCACCTCAGCTGGACCCTTTTTGAAATCCCAGCTCACGAATCAAGATCAAGCACTGGGCACTGGTTTGGACATAAGGGTGTGGGGATAAGTTCTCCTGCACATCCTCCACAAACAAAATGGCATTTAGCTTGGAGGAAGGAAGGGAAGAGCACTGTGCAGAGAGCTTTGCTGCTTTCAGACCCAGAACCAGTGTGGCACTGTCCATAGAATAAAGCAAACGTGTCTGTGGGCTCCTGATTCATCTTCCCAGTGAGGTAAGGGCTTTGGGCCTTTGGCATCTGTGGGTGGATGGGAGAAAATGCATTGCTTGTTTGTTCCTATTTCCCTCCTGGAATCTGAATTACTTTCAGCCATAACTCTCACTGCTGTCTCCGTAAGTATAGTCTGCCCTTGAAGGAGGAGTGAATACATTTAAGTAACATCCCTTCAGAAAAAAAAAAAAAAAAAAAAAGTGGGTGTAGGTTCCAGGAAAAGATGCTTTCATAAAGCTCATAGTTGTAGGAGCCTCAGCCATGTGATAGCCAGAAACCCCAGAAGGAAGAGTTCTGGAGGCCATGGCTTGAAAAACACTCGATCAGGAGCCTGGAATGTCAGGAGGTGAAGGGAGAAGGTCAAGAGCAGCTGCCCACGGCTCCCTGCTGGAACAAACTGCTGAGCACAGGCCCCGGCAGGGGTTGGTGTCCTTTGCAGAAACCCTGGCAGCCACATCCTATCCAGAGATTGGTGGGAATTTTGAAGGTGGGAATAAGGGGCTGGGAGGGGCAGTGAGGCTTTTAGGGAGTGGTGTTGCAGCGGGTAAGGACAATGGTGCCGCTTCAGTGCCATTTTCCCTGCTCTCTGTTTCCTGGAGTTGCATCTTCTTCATAACATACTCAGAGGCAAGGAATGAATCTGAGAACATAAAATACACAGATCCCTTCCAAACAACCACACAGAGCCCTTGATGCTGCAGCTTTACTTCTCCCTGTCTTCAACCGCTTTGCACATTAAAGGAGAGCTGGAATTTGAGATTGTCCACGGCAGCACCACTTCCAACAAATGGCGTGGCCTGGATCTCTTCTTTCCAGGGATGGCAGTGCCAGATTTCACATCTGCCAGCTCTCCAGTCCTCACACATTTTGCCATCTACCTTCTTTTCTGTAACCAGGGCAGAAGTTTGAAGACATGAGCCACAACATATGCCATTGTCTCTTCCCAGAGATGAACAAAGTATATTGTTATGCTCCAAATGCGATGTTTTTTCCCCCATTAAATGTTTTCTAGCGGCACAGACCAACCATCTGTTTCTCTTTCTTCCTTCCATCATTCAATTCTTTGCACATTATTCAAATTAATTATCAATTAAGAACCAGAATGTCTGGATAATCAAATTACAGAATGGTAAGATGGTCAGAGTAATGCAGCACCTTATTAAAAGCCTCCAGACAGTTAACAAGACAATAAATCCCTGATCTTTTGTTCTGGAGATGAACCTTCAGCCCAGAAAATGAAAACAAAGTGACACGTATCTCTTCTTGGTCATTTATTTATGAATGCAGGGAAGGACTAACCCCCTTCTCATTGCAGATTTCAGATCACAATCTTCTCACATGTCAGACTAACACAGATAATAAAACAGCTCCAGTCTTGAGACATTCCCCAGGGAGATAAGAAACTTCTCTGTTATTTTTCTTTTTGTACTAAAGGGAATCTGGTTTAAAAGGCATGAAATTAGCTGTCCTTTAGGTCTGTGGTCCCCCACAGGGGAGGGGCACAGTTCTGGGGGTGCAGGCAGAGCAGCAGTGTGGCTGCTGTGCCCTTGGGCAGCTGCAGGAGCTCCCCACCCTCCATGGAGTGGTGCTTGGAGAGCTGAGGGATAATTTATGAGGCTTGGCAGCAGGGTTGGCACACAGGGCAAGCTAGGGGAAGAGAGCTGATTGTGCCCTGTGTGATACCTGAGAGACTCTGGCTCTTGCCATCTGTACAGTCTGATGTGCCTAAGCCTTTCCCACAGAAATCCCTGCGGCTGCTTGGCCTCCTCTGGCAGGTTGAACCACATTGCAAAGGGGGTGGCGCATCCTTAGCCAGGAAAGCAGAGATTACCTGGAATTTGGGCCTGGAAAGCACTGGGAGAATCTGGTTACGAGTCCCAGGGGATGAAGCCCACCTCCCCCACTCCTGGTGACCGGGCTGCCACCTCCAGTCATCGAGTATCTTTCATTTTCAGCTGCGGTTTCACTTGAGGGTGGATTTGTGACAGTGTCAAGAGCACAGATGCCCCATCAGCCCCTGTTTCTCTGGAGGAGCATCCTCAGGGGGGCTGCAGCCTGGCTTAGTTGGGCCCCTGGGGTTGCAGCAGCCCAAAGTTGTGTCATTAACACAAACAGGATGGCGCAGTTCCTGCTGTGACAACTCGTTTTCTTCAGCGCCATCCCCATCCTTTCTCCTCCCTCCTCCAAAGCCCCTCTGAGCCTCTCTGAGCCCCGTGGCCCCTGCAGAGCGTTGTCCCCACGTTGTCCCCACACGGTCACAAGTAGAGAGGCGGCACATTTCCATGTCAGACCAAACCCCACTGTCCAAGCTGCTGCATCCAGGGAGGGATGCAAATCACGGTACTGAAAACATATTCCGAGTGGCACGCAAGATCTGTGCCCACTTTGCCCATTGTGTCAGGAAAACAGAAATGCTTGTCAAAATACCAGCTCGAGTCGGAGCTCGCGGCTTCTGGAGGAATAAAAGAACCATGCTGGCAAGCACAGGACTAGACAGGCAGATGTCCTCCTCTCCACCCACTAGAGTTTTATTGGCAATTGAGTTAACAACCTCTTTGCATATGAAAGTAGCGGAGAGGCGCTGCTGCGGCCTCGCTGGCAGGAGACTTGGCTGCAAAACCAGTGAGACATTTGACAAGGAAGCAATATGTTAGCAACATCTCTCCATCCGTGTTATCGGGGCCAAATTGCCATGGCACTTGCAGCCATGTGGAGGCATTAGATGCAAAGTGTTAGACGCCCTGCCATTCTTCCCCGTCATTTTCTCCTTTCTCTTCTCCCTTTTTTCAGAGCAGCCTGGTCCTGACACTCCCCTTCGAGTGGCTCTGGAGGCAATCCTGCCTTGTGCTGCTGTATATCCTTGGAAAACAGGCTGCCACGTGCTGAACACCCACATTTTGAAGGGATGGCTCATGGCAATAAATGGTTCAGTGGGCTTTTTTTGTTTAGTTTCTCTTTGGTTTTTTTTTCTTCTCCCCCCCTCCCCCCTTTTTTTTTTTTTCTCCCCTTTTTTAAAATGTAGAAGCAATTGAATTTCCAAGTTTTCCTTTAAGGGGTCATGATTCCAAGCTGATGAATGGGAGGAATATACAGACTAGCAAATCTCCTCCCCATATTGAACACTTGGAATTTGTACCCCACAGCAGTTGTCCTCACTCTCTATAGATTTACAGGCTCCCGGTCTATCCACAGTGGAAAATCCCTGAGTGTCATGGATATCTGGTGAAAAGTGCCACCACAATTCCCCATTTTCCCTGCTCTGTGCAGTATCCAGCAGAGCACATGCATATTTACATATTTGCTGCTGTGTTTGTCTTGTGTTGTCATGGACATTTCCAGTCTGGGATCCAGAAGCACAAGACCAGACATGCACAGCTTAATCTTCCTTTTCTTTGCTGTATAAACTGCAGGCTTTGCCTGGAATCCTCTGTCACCCCTCAGCAAGGGGACACCGAGTAGCTCACTGGGAGGTTTCACATCTGGAGGACCGGGCCTATAATGTTGTGTCCACTATCTCCATATGTTGATTGTTTAAAAGGCTTTTGGAAGCCAGACTGCAGCTCCAAAGTCACATTGGTGGTTTTCAAAATAGCACCTTCCCACTATCCCAGTGTTTCGGAGAAGCTGCGTTAAGAGAAGCTCACTGTCACTCCGCCAAGGGGCTTAAACGGTGAGCAAACAAGTTCTGGGAATGCCAAAAGGTCACTTGGAGCCACTCTGGTCTAGGAAAAGGATCGCCCAGCTGTGGTGCCTCCTGCCATGACCTCAGTTGTCTGCCATGCTGCCTCTCCCAGCATGGAACACATAAAACACCGGAGCATTGAGAAGTTTGTGACTTCCCATGACCAGACAGAAAACTTGTCTGACAAACCTCAGACAAGTCAGGGAACGTCATTTTCCACTTCCCAACCCTGCATCACAAGCCTGCACACCTCCTCATGGCCTGCATTCAACCAGAGCCTCCCAGCATCTCCTGGCAAGAGAGTGGCAGCTCTTGGAGGGCTCAGCATTGCTGTGCCCAATCACGACACTAGAAAAAAGCATTCTGCTCTTTGCTCTCCCTGAGCTTCTCTGCATTCAATTTTCTGCGTGAGAATTTATTCCAAGTATCAAAGGCACAAGCCTCTCCTGGTAATTCCTTCTGGCCAGGGAATAGGCATCTGATCCCTCTGATTGTGGGTCGCTCCTCTCATGCAATGCTTCACTGGGATGTGCACACCAAGGTCAGAAATGAGGCTGAGCTCGTTATTGTTCACCTGAAAAAGCCAGCAAGCAGCAGAAAAAGATATAATAACCTGCCTTTTACATGGACAGGGTGATGTGCCTTTTGTAGTGAGTGATTTAATGTAAAGAAGAGTCAACTGCAGCTTTCCAATGAGTGTTAATTGCTCATTAGTCATCTGGTTGATACATTTTTGGGTGGAAGGGATGGAGATACTTGAGGGGAAAACGGCTTATTTGGAAGGGGAGAAGATTAAAGGTGTGGAAAGAGAAGGGTGAATATGGTGTGATTGGAGCACCAAAAGAGATCATTCTACCCAGAATAAAGCACCTGATTATCAACAGGCTTTGCGGGAGAACAGCTTTGCACAAACATCCGCTGCCTTCAAAACGCTCAGAGGTGACACAGCAAAGTCCTGTGGCTTTTGGGGGATGGAAACTTGAAAAATCATTGCCTGCCCTGGAAATCATCCCATCCTGATGTGTTCCCTAGGCAGAGCCTTTTCTCTCCTGCTTTTGGGCTTTCACCTCTGCAAACCGTTCCATAGTGGCTTCCAAAGCCAAATGTCCCCCCCCCCCCCCCCCCCCCCGAAAAAGCACATGCCAGGCTTTCTGTGTCAAATCAGCAGGAAACCTCCCGGGGAAACAATTCCCTCCGTGACATTTGTAAAGGGAAATTCTGCCCGGCAGGAAGTGCTGGCAGGGCGAGCTCCAGCACGGCCCTGAGAGCAGTGAGCCGTTCAAATTGCCTGATGCGGTGGTCAGGCCCATCCCAGCCATCTCACGCAGGGGGAGAAGGCATTTCTGGAATTATTCTCTTCTATTTTGAATGCATTGTCCTTCTTTTTCTCACGCAAAACGACGGCTCTGATGGACTCTGAGCAGAGTGTGGGCCGAGATCCATCCCCTTCCATCTGGATCCTGGAGGCATTGTCACCGCCGCGGTCCTTGCCGAATGTGTGGGGAACACGCTCCAACCTGTAGCACTGACTTGGTTTGGAAAGACAGGTGTCTGCTAAGGAAGGCAGGAGCCTCCCCTGAAATGGAAAATGGAAACCCCCTCCCTCCAAACTGTTATAATTTTCAAATTAAGGGGGGCTCTTGGGGAAAGATATGGAAGTAGGAATAACTGTTCTTTATTAGGGAAGAAAATGAAAAAAAAAAAAAAAAGCAGTAATACAAAGCAACACTGACAGAGTCAGAACACAACCTGACACGCTGTGGGTCAGGGTGTTGATGGCAGTCCCATTAAATGGTGGCTCAGCCCTCCTGCAGTGACACATGTGCTTCTGCTGGAGCAGTGATCCTGTAAAGGGTGTACTCTTCCTCTGAAGATCCAGTGGTGGTGTAGATGGGCCTGGTCTTCCTCTGGGAATGCAGTGGAAAAGGCTGCCTGTGGTCTTCCAGATCTCTGATACTATCCAGGTAGGAATGCCTGGCTCCTCCCCCTGGGCAGAGCATCTCTCCATGGGATGATGGAATTTTTCTCAGCCATGCAGGGACACTCACTGGCCCATGAACAGAAGAGATCTCCCAGAGGGAGGATTGGCTGTGGGAGAGATAAAGAAAACTGCCCAATGAACAGAAGACACCTGCCCCGTCAGATAGGAATAGAATACACCCCCAAATTCCAGCCTAAGACAAGCACACACCCGGGAGCAAGCCAGCACGCTCCAGAGGCTGCTCAGGAGCTGCCCAAATGCTTCCCTCTCCTTCCTGACCAACACTGGAGGCTCCATCTCCCTGTCCCAGCCAAGATTAGAGAGGAAGAATAGGACAGGCCTGCACTGGTCTCTCCCATGTACAGAGACTTCCCCAGGGGTTTGGGGCAATGCCTGGGATCAGTAGGAGATGGGGGAGGAAGGGATTGAGAGCAGCCCTGAAGAACCTGGGGGTGCGGGTGAATGGGAGGCTGGACACGCCCTGGTCACAAGTGCTGACCTCCAGGAAGCAGCCACGCCCTGTGCTGATCCCACAGTGTGAGCAGCAAGGGAGGGGACATTCTGCCCCTCTGCCCCATTCAGGTGAGACCCCACCTGCAGAGCTGCTTCCAGCTCTGGAGTCAAAGCAGAAGGATGTGGAGCTGCTGGAGAGAGTCCAGAGAAGGCACTGAGATGTTCCAAGGGCTGGAGCCCCTCTGCTCTGGAGCCAGGCTGGCAGAGCTGGAGGTGCTCACCTGGAGAGGAGGAGGCTCCAGGGACACCTCGGAGACCCTTCCAGTGCCTAAAGGGGCTCCAGAAGAGCTGGAGAGGGACTGGGGACAAGGGATGGAGGGACAGCACACAGGGAATGGCTTCCCACTGCCAGAGGGCAGGGATGGATGGGATATTGGGAAGGAATTGTTCCCTGGGAGGGTGGGCAGGCCCTGGCACAGGGTGCCCAGAGCAGCTGTGGCTGCCCCTGGATCCCTGGAAGTGCCCAAGGCCAGGTTGGACAGGGCTTGGAACCACCTGGGATAGTGGAAGGTGTCCCTGCAGGGGTGGAATGGGATGGGCTTTTAAGGTCCCTTCCAACCCAAACCATTCTGTGTTTCTATGATTCAGCCTCCATCCATGCTTTTGGCACCCAAACTGTTTTAAGCCTGAAGCAAACCCTGGTTTGTGAAGTCAGCTTTGCATATCCTGGTTGCTGCAGGGGCGAGAAAGGAGAAAAACTCCTTCTCAGCTTGTGTCACCCCAGCTCTGGGGCAGCAGCCAGCTGGAGAGACAGGTAATAGATCCTCTCTGGCCAAACAGCCAGCACGGGTGAAACATTGAAAGCACAGCTGGGGAGCCTCAGCCATGGTGGCTGCCATGCATTTTTCATCAGAGGAGCACGTGTGCCGCTGCAGCGGGATGGTGCAGGCCCCTGGGGAGGTGCTGCCCTGCACCCACGGCCTTGGGATCACCCCGTGGAAGCAGAGGCAGCCCGCAGCATCGCCAGGCTGCAGAGCTGCCACTGCCACCCGCCCCTGGGGCCAGATCTCCTGCTGCTTGCATCTCCCCCTGACCTTTGCTGTTGCAGCTGGGAAAGCTGATCCTATTGATTTCACGTGGATTATGATTTTCTGTAGATTGCCCCCAAAGCTGCTAATTGTGCACACAGCTATTTATAGCATCCTGGAGCGGGAGTCAGAAGGTTTCGATGGCGTGAAAGATTGTCTGCACACCCAGCCATGGAGCTGACATTTCAGTATTTTCTTTTTAAGTGATGGCAAGAGGCGTTTCAAAGTAGACATTTTCTGCTTGCTTTGAAAGGCCTCTGAAATTTCCCACCTCCTTTCAAAAGGAAAGGCCTCATCTGCTGCTGACCTTCTGGAATTTCTTGCTGTGTGTTTGGGGGGGTGGGCACCGAAGGATAATTTGGGGTCAGACCTGCTCCTGCCTGGGGTTCAAGACACCACATGTTCAGTTGCTCTCCTCATCGTGAGCAGAGAGGAAAAGGTGTCAGGCCTGAAAGGGGAGGTTTAGCGGCTGCTGTGTGACCAATCCCACCCTCCTGCATCCCCACCCCGGCTTTGGGACATCTGTGTCTGCAGCAGGTGGTAAAGCAGTTGGGGATCAACAGAGAGAGCACTGAACGGGATGCTCGTGCAGCCTGGGCTCATTTGGTGGCACAGTGGTGGCCTCACCATCTCTGCTGGCTCCCAGCAGTGTGGCTGGAATGCAGGTGCTAAACCAACCAGCTGAAGCTGCATCTCCTGCTAAAAAAAAGCCATTTGTGCCTCTGCATTTGTTCCTTGCTTTTCCTGTGTGGGGTTGTGTGTCTCCTTGCCTTTGCTGGGAGAGGAAGTCAGTGATTTTAGCTACTTGGAAAAATAAAAATCAGTGTTTATTGGAGCTATTGCTGCAGGATTCTGCACCTCCCCACCCTGGCCCTGGCTGCCTCTGAGCTATTTGTTCCTTTCCTGGCTCTTTTTTCTGCCTCTGCTGCAGGTGAAATTAAAAAGGAGCATCATCACTTGACATCAGGGTGTAGCCCTGAACTGTGCAGTGTCAGTGGATGTTGTTCCAGCAGCACCAGTCCCTCGTGCTGAGCCTCCTCATTCCAGCCCAAGTGCTGTGCAGGATCAGCTCCTGCCTCATCACGGATGCAGCCCACTGACTCCTTCAGTGAAAAGAGAGATTTTTTTTTTTTCCCTGTGCATTGTATTAAGTGCTTGCTCGCAACAGCCTGGAGCAGTCATTCAGAATATTTTAAGAGTGTCTTTCATGCTGTCTGAAATACCTGGCAGTGCACAAAGGCCGAAAGTGGGAGTAATTGACTGCAGGATTATTCTCTGCTGCCTGAAATAAAAGTACAGTGTCTGCGAGTGTGACACGGAGTCAGAGCCACACTGAGAGGTTTGTGGAGGCTTTTGGTGTAATTAGACACAATTTTCCTGGTGCCACAACGTGCTTCTTCCGCAAATCCCATGTTGGCTGGGACATCAGGGGCTAGCAGACAGCAGTCAGGGTCTTGGAGGCTGGGAGCTTGGGAGATTCGTAGCAACATGGCATTTGTCCTCGGGCAGGGACTCTGGGAGATGGATCTTCATAGGGAAAACCTCCTGGGAGGATCTTAGAGGAGTCCTCATGAACTTCAAAGCTGCTCTGCCTGTGCCACTCCAATGATTGCTGCGGTTGGGGAGCTGCTTGCATTTCATAACCAACATCCTTTGGGACAGTCACCTGGGATCTTCCTGAGCCCTGGAATATGGATCCCAGAGCTCTGATGGTGTGTCAGGCCATGCCTGTGTCAGCCCAGCTTCTCAAACAGCCCGAAGTTGGTTTACAGGACTTTCCCCTCTCCCAGCCAGATGCCTGTCTCCATTCCTCAGTCATCTCTGAGAATCCTGTTAAATCAGCGCAGGCTCATAAAGGATTACAAAACCCCGCTGAAAGCCAGAACTCCTTGTAAAATGGGGAAAGGTGTGTGAAAAGAAAAGGGGTGGGTGTGGTGAGAAAATGAAAAGAGGAGTCTGGGCTGTGAGGGGAGAAACCAACACCTCCTCATCAGCAGAGGAGGTAACCAGGAATTGTGGACTGGTTTGCTTTGGAAGGGACAAAAAAAGCTCTTCTTGTTCCACCCCCTGCTATGGGCAGGGACACCTTCCACTGGGCCTGGTTGCTCCAAGCCCTGGCCTTTTTACAGCAAAGGATGTCTTTGAATAGTAAAGGATCAGACCTGGAGCTGGTGTAGCTGGACATCCATGGGCTCTGCCATTTCACTGCCTCCCAGCTGCGTTTTTTTAGGCTCTGCCAAGTTAATTGACAGATCCAAGGTTCCCCAGGATAATATCCACCAGCACTAATGCAATAAGGACAAGTAAAGAGTAGAATGAGGGTAGAGAGGGGGGACAATATGGAAATGGGCATGCAAACCATCCAAGGAGATGTTCCCAAGGACAACTCCTTGGGAACAATCTCCACAAGGCACTCTGGAGTTAAAAGTGTATCTGTCAGGTAGCATGGCTATCAGCCCAAGATCATTCTCTTCTTTTCAGGATTATGCTTTTATTACGTGACTTTAGGGGAGAAAAAATGTGTAAATAAGCCAGATGTGACTTCTGTGGCTTGGAAGGAGCCAGTACTTGACCCTGTCGCTTAATCAAAATGCTTTCACTGATTTTTATTCTGTTCTAGAGGTAGGCACTGATTGGTGCTGCTGACAGCTTTCCTCAGAGCTCCGAGCTCTCCTGAAAGCAGCCCATGAATTATTAAGGCAGAAGATTACCTTAACTGGAATGGATGTGGCTCTTCCCTCCACAGTGAAGTTGGGGCTCACTCCGAGGGGTGGGCAGGCTCCCCGTGGAGGGTTGGAAACCCGAAATGGGAAAGGCTCTCCTTGCTTTTACGGGAAGTTTGCAGCTGCTTACAGAAACTTTGGCTCCAGAGTGCATATGGAGTCTTCGTGTTGCATGTTTCCATTTTTGTGTTTTAAGAAATTCCTCCTTGGCCCTGCTTTTACTTATTTATCTATTTCACCTTTCTTTTTGATTCAGAGATAAAAGGTTCTGGAATGCCTGTTGATAGATTCCTCCTGGCCATGGCTTTGCGGTTCTTGGGGCAGCACAGCCACAAGCATTGCTCTTCCTTGCTCTCCCTGAGTCACAAATTCCTGATCAGAGCAGGGCCATGATCCTTCTGGCCTCTCTGATGGATGCCTTCACCAGGGACCCCTGGAAAGAAAGGGCTTGTGGGCAAGCAGGGAGGAAGGAACAGCAGCAAACCCCTGCCAGGGCAGGGTCCAAAATGCATCTCAGAACCCCCCAGGGCAGCAAAGCCCTCCCTGGTGGGACAGGCAAGGCCCAGCCCAGCTGTGCAAGAGAGGGGCCCATGTGGCTCTGGGGGGGTGGCTCAGACCCCGCTGCCCACATGCTCCTTCCCCAGCCTCCCCCTGGCCAGGGCTGGGGGACATTCACTGCCCCCCATCAGCTGGACAGGCTTTGGGGAAATCAGAGCCCGGCAGCCCCAAGGCTCCCGTGTGCTCCTCTGGGAGATCTTGAGCTCCCTGCTCACCTTCCAAATCCAAATCCATCACTGGGACAAACATCCGACTCTGCATTAGGGCAAAGCTGTCCCTTGGGGCCTGGAGGTGGTGATAGGAACATCTCAGCTCCGAGTTTATATTCTCATAAATCTTGAAGAAGGTGATTTTTTTTTTTTTTTAATCTTCTCTCTCGTTCCCTGCTTTAATTACCAGCCGCAGGCATCTAGCTAAGGAACAGGGCACACTCTCCTTGCCACAGAGCTGCAAGCTGAGCCCAGGCTTAGGGAATTGCTGAAATCCCTGAAATTCCACTGCAAAGGCTCCTGAGGACCCTGGTTCTAAGCTGCAGGGAGAGCTGGGGGGACGCTGGGCACACCTGGGTGCTGTGAATTCAGCCTTTTTCTGGGCTGTTCCCTTCCTGGTCATTCACAGAGGATTCTTGGGATGTGCAGGGCCAGGAGTTGGGCTCGATGATCCCTGTGGGGTCCTTCCAGTCCGGGATATTCCATGATTTTGTGGTTTTACATCCCCTGCTGCAGATGCCTCCTGGGAACTCAGCCTCTGGATGCTCCCAGGAATGCAGCTGCTTCCCAAACCCTGCTGAGGATTTGCCCTGCTTAAGGAGCACTGATAGACTGAGAAGCACTCTGTGCTGCTTTGCTCTCCACCTCGCAGGGATCCATTTAGAGAGGGGGATGTTAGATTGCAAAACCATTTAGGATTTGTTTTCATGGTTTCAGGCTCTTTCTTCACATTAAAGTGCTCCTAGACTGCAGCCAACCACTAAAATGCAAAACCACCCATAAGAAAATATACATTAAATGGAGAAAAAAAAAAAACCCTAAACCCATGACTTGGATAAATTAAGTGAAACACACCATAAAACAATAGGAACTATTATAAATCACACCTAACCAACAAAATCAACATACCAATATCTGGTTTGCCAGCACATACTTCTCTGATAAAAATAAACTGTTCTTGGAATGAACTCCTGCTTTGATTTATATCTCACAGTCCAAGTACACACAAGGAGGATGTAAAATCTGCTAATATAAATACCACTGGTCTCAGGCTTTTATCAGATGCCTTCTACCAGGAAAAAAAAAGGCTCTTTTCTTTTCCTGCTCAGGCAATTAGTGTTGTTCCTTTGAGCCAAGCTCCCGTGTTTCCTCCTTTTTCAAAGCCATAATCCTGGGTGTGGGCCCCACTGAAAATTACCCCAGCTCTCTGTGCCAGGGAACATCTCTGAGCCCTGAGCCCAGCCAGGCTTACAGAAAGGGTGGGCAGCTCCTGGGGAAATGAAACGCAGCTACAGCCAAAGGTACAAAGCAGCTGCAGAGGCCCCAGAGTGGGCTTAGAGCCCCTCTTGAACAGGTTGAACCCCCCCAGGGCCGTGCTCAGTGTGTACCAGCTGGGATTTTGGGGGAGAGGCACCTGCTCTCTCCATAGCCATGGCATGACTGTGCTGGTCATCATGGAATGGTTTGGGTGGGAAGGGACATCAAAGCCTGTCCCATCCCACCCCCTGCCATGGCAGGGACACCTTCCACTGTCCCAGGCTGCTCCAAGCCCCATCCAACCTGGCCTTGGACACTCCAGGGATCCAGGGGCAGCCACAGATGCTCTGGGCACCCTGTGCCAGGGCCTGCCCACCCTGGCAGGGAACAATTCCTGCCCAATATCCAACCTTAACCTCCCTTCAGCTTAAAGCCATTCCCCTTGTCCTGTCATCCGGGCACATGAACACATTGCACGTGAACGAGACCTCACCCCATCCCAACTTTAACCCAGGGCAGGGAATGAGGAGAATGTCCTGGAGCTGTGGGTTGTGCTGCGCCTCACCTTTTGGTGGTGCAGCACAAACGCTGCTTCTTGGAGCTTTCAGAATGCTCCCCCCTTTCTCACTGATCCTGGGCAAGCAACCTGTGATTAATAATTTATTCTGTGAATTCTACCTCTGTGGCTTAAATCTCATTATCCTAGCTGTGGACTGGCCAGGCTTTGGAAACAGCACGCAGAATAAGCGGGGTTTGATCCCGGAGTTGCCATTTACCCTTTTCCATTTGCGTTTTCCTTGGAGAGGCAGCTGGGGTGATGGGGCTTTTACCTGCACTGCACAGAGCTGTGCTTAAACACCCATCCTCTCTCTGTTCACAGTTCTGAACTATTTGTGGAAGGGCCTCAGGGAATAATCTGTGTCTCTGCTCCCAAATGGGAGTTTAGTGGTCAGAAGGGGGTTTGGGCTGGAGCAGTGCTGGATGCCAGGAGAGCATCGTCCCATCGATACCTCCTGGGAGGGATAATTCAATCTGCTGGGATGTGCAGAGGGCTACAGTCAGCATGGGATCATGGATCTGGGAAATAACACACCTGCAGTGCACTAAAAAGCACAGCCCAAAAGTTGGGGGAGCTGACAAAAAAATCCAGCTTTGCCTTCCACTGTCTGGCTTTCCCTTTGAAGGCTGCACTGCCAGGACATTTGGCATTCCTGTGTCTCCTGCCCCCTGAGCTTTCCTCATCCTCCTGCAGCCTTGCTGGAGGTGTAGCTTTCCTCTGAAACAAAGCAAAAACATCAATTTTATTCTCTTCCAGCGAATATATTTATTATTCTTATCTATTCTAAAGAACACAGGCAACTCGGGGAACGCAGGATTAATTTCTCTTTCGCCCCTTCCTACTTTGCTTACTTCTGCTATTTTTTCCACGTATTTATCACCATGATCCAGTTGTTACTGGAACCAGGGGAAGGGCTCCGTTACCTCGGGATTTACAGCCACAGGAGTGATGTTCCAATGCCGGCACTGGGAGGACAAACTCGGGAGCAGCAGGGCGTGACCAGCCCTGCTGGAGGAGGGGAATCTCTGTGGGGCATGGGGAGGGATGCCTCGCTCGGGTCAGGCTGTTCTGACATTCCTGGGGCAGCGCTCATCCCGCAGCTCCTGTGATTTGCTGCCAGCCGCCCGTGCCTCGTTAATGGGCTGAGGAGATGCAGGTCTCCATTTCCCCAGAATTTAATCGCTGGACAACGCTCCAGGCAGTGATGTCCCGGGACAGACATCTATTTATTTATTTGTTCTGCTGAGTTTTTGGGTGACTCCCCCGTTTTTGGGTATATTTTGGAGCCCCGTGGTTTTGTGCACAAAGGGAGCTCAAGATGTACCTCCCGTGCCTGGGTTTGACAGAGGAGAGGCAAACCACCGTGGGTCTGTGTCCAAAACGAAGAGACGCGAGCACATAAACCCAAACTTCCTGCCACTGCAAAGCTATCAAGAGCCCTTGACTGCTTTGAATCCTGTCCTGATTAGTAATGATGTTTTTAATTGAAATTTCAAGGTTCATTACTGAATGCAGATTAATTAAATTGAGAGGAGAGATAATGAGAAATGTTCCCTTCGGAGCCATAAAGGAGCACACGTGTCCTAGCAGGACTTTCCCAGCCCGACCTGCTGCCCATCTCCCCAGAGAGCCTCTCCTGGGGGTGGAAAGCTGCTGTGGAAAGAGGCTTCACCCCCCTGGGCTGATCGCAGCCCTGCTGAGCACCAGCCATGGGGGCAAGCTTGGCACCCTCTGAAATCATGCCAGCAGCATCTGTAAGTCAGACTTGCCAGGTTTTTTCCCAGTCCTTGCTGGGGGAGAAGCTGTAAACCTCTGGATTTCCCTGTGGGAAAGGTTAATTGAAAGCTGAGGCTGGGAGATTTCCCGCTCTGGTGTGGGGGGACTGGGCGATGTGCTGGGCTGACTGGGATGTCCCTGGGCTGGTGCCACCCTCCTGCACACCCACAGCAGGGCAGGAGGGCAGCAAGTGTCCCCATGGGTTCACTCCCTCTCTCACAAAGTCACCCCTGTACCCTCAGCAAGCTGTGGGCTCAAAGTAACTTGGGTTGGGGTTCTTTTGAGGTTTTTAGCCAGCCTTTCTTGCCCTGAGGCAAAGCCCTCCCCCGGTGTGCCTTTGCATTCTGGAAATACCGCTGGGAAGGAGCTGATGGCAAATGCCTCCCAGACATCTGCCCTGCAAGAGGCACCCTGCCTGTCTGTCTCCTCTGGAGAGCTCAGATGTGCTGGCATGGGCATTCAGAAAACCTGGGGGGAACCAGGACTGTGGGTGCTTGCAGTCCTCAGGTCACCGAGGATGTGACTCTGCCCCCGATTCTGTGGAAGGGGCTTTCTTTTGGGGTTTTCCTTCTGCCCCCTTGGTGAAAAAATCTTGGTGAGCCGTGCTGGGCCTTGGAGAGCTGGATGTCCGTAGTGTGCTTGCTTTCTCAGCCCCAAAAATTCCAGCCAAACAGGGTCAATCCTACCATCCCTACTCTGCAAACCTGGCAGGAAAGGTCTGCTGTCCCTCCCTAAAGAACTACAGAGAGCTGATGAATTTCTTGGAGATGTTTGATGGTCTGGTGGATGCCTCCGTGCTCCTGAGGGCAATGTGGGACCTGGAATAAACCCCCCGTGTGTGGCAAAGCAAATCACAGCCAGGCTTGTCAGTGTTGCCAGAGGAGGGAGTGAGCACCAACACTGTCTCCACGAGGTCTCTGTGACTTCTGTACACCACATATTTTCTGGAGAGGTCTGTGAAAATTAGAAAGCTTTAATTTGGCTCATCTGGACCCTGGTAAAATTGCTCTCCCAACTGCAGGATGATGGAGCAGATACAACAGCACTGAAGATATTATTTCCTGGAAGCTTTTCTATTTCTGTCAGCTCTTACTTGCTAGCTCTGCCCTCCCTGGGGGATGAGCTCTGCTTTCATACACTAGTGGGTTTTTATTTTGAAAAAAAAAAAAAAAAAAAAAAAAAAAAAAAAAAAAAAAAAAAAAAGTGGGTTTTGGCAGAAAAAAGAGACAGTACATCAATGAAAAGGGGAACCATTTTTTTCCCAAATGCTTCAAAGCTACCAGTTAAGGGTTTCCAAAAAACTTTGGCGTGGAGAGTAAGTGGATGCTAAAAGAGATGGGAATTGGCTCATATCCTGCACAACTTTCATGACTGCTTGAAAAAGCACCCAAGTTTTGTCAGTGTGTTTGTGTAGACCACTCTGCTGGAGACTCCCTGCTGAGGGACATGGTTCTTTATCCAGATTTTAACCCAGCAACTCCTCAGCACTCCTGGGTTCTGCTGGGAGCAGATTTTGGGGGGAAAAGGCAGGAATTTGCATGGTTTTGGATGAGTGAGCAGCAGGGTGACCCGATCAGGCCCACAGGCTTTAGGGGAGCTCCACACCCAGCCAGTGATGTGTGAGGGGTTATGTGGCCAAAAAGACTTCCCTCCTTCACTCCACTTACTGGTTTCTTTTTCTGCAGGCTGACTGAGCTCGGGGTTCCACAGGGTGAACTCATCCACTGTGTCCAGGCAAAGCCAGGGATGCTGCTGCACCTCCTGCCTGGAGGGCCAGCAGGGAGAGCCCCTCCAGGCGCCTGCTTCTGAAAAGCCAAAATCCCAATGTTTCCTGGTTTTTTTCAGCCCCCTCCAAGCACTGCTTACTTACCTTGCAGCTCCTTATTCAATATTCCAGTGGGAGAGGATTGGGCAGGGCTGGGGTTTGCTAGCCTGGAGGAGGAGGCTGATGCCTGCCCTGGGAAATCTTGGTGTGAGGCTCCACCTCCCCCCTCCAGAAGGAAATTAGGATGGACCCATGGCCCGGAAAAGCCCTTCCCAAACCTTGCCTGGGCATAAATAACTGCACAGGTGTCACTGCCCACTGCCACTGGGGGGGAAAAAACCCAAAAGCACCCGGAGCACAGGTGCCAAGGCATGTTTTTTTTTTCTGTGTGTTGCCTGAAAAGCTGCAGAGCACCCCTGAATCCTGGGATGCTGCTGAAGATCCTGGAATGTAGGATGCAGCAGGAGCAGAGCCTGGGCGTGCACTCTGCAAACAGCCAGCCCAGTCCATAACACTGGGAGACTAAATAAAGATGAAATGGAGACTGATGCTCGCTCCCATTTGCATCGGGAAAGGTCTTGAGTCTCTTTCAACTGCCTTGTCCAGGATAAATCCTGGGTGAAGGCTCTACCTCGCCAAACCCTGGGCTGTTTTTATCCCCAAGTTTGCCTTGTTTCCAGTAGACCTCCTAATTACAGGGAATAAAAAATTAAATGAGAGGATGGCAGTGAGCAGTGGGTTGGATTTGTCAACAACTGGCTGTGATGTGGGCTATAGGACCCAGGACATTGCTCCAGAAATCCTATTTACACCGAAATAAGGACAGGTGTAAACTGGGGATAGGGCAAAACCCTGTTAGCTTGTTTGTGTATCCTTAACCCCAAATTTGTCAGCCAAGTCTCTTGCTGTTTAACCAAAGTGGAGTCTTTTTCTGAGGAGGTATTATTGGGATGAAATCCTGCTTTATTGGCAAACAGAGTGAAACACCACACTCCTTCCTTCCTTCCTTCCTTCCACGAGAAATTGGAGTTTGCTTTCTTTAGAAACCCCTGACCTGAATGGTAATTACAGAATTTTGAGAATTGGCTGGAACAAAAAAAAAAAAAAAACCCCAAAAAAAACCAAAACAACAAAAAAAAAAAAAAACAAACAAAAAAAAAAAAAAAAAAAAAAAAAGGTGGGGGGGGAATGTTCTTGCTTGTCCCAGCACATTTTATTTTCCTCCTGAATGCAAGGAAAATGAACATGGAAACTCCAAGTCTGGGTTTTGCCTTTTCCCTGTGCCGACATCTGGAATGACATGCAAATGTACATAAACAATCAATCTCCAAAACCCACAAAATTAGGGCAAATCCCTCACAAATCAACACAGAACGTCCTCAGCCTCAGAGAGGGGGGGTTTGGCTTTGAGGGGAGACCCATCCCGTTTCTTTGTAAACCTTCCTCTTCCCCCTCTGCCCATGGAAAAGCACTGGCCCAGGGAGATGTACATAAATGGAGAGAGCAGAGCAATTGCCAATTAAATGCTCTTTAAAATTTAATCTGAACATTAAACCTAGCAGAGAGCTACACTCAGGGCTCTGCCCGCTGTGGCACAGAGCACAGAGGGTCCCAGGGAAGGGGTTTGTAGGGAGCACAGCTGGCTGGGGAAAGGGGTCCATGAAGATGTGCTGGGGAGAAATCCTCCCCTGGGAGGATGCTGAGGCCCTGGCACAGGCGCCCAGAGCAGCTGTGGCTGCCCCTGCATCCCTGGCAGTGTCCAAGGCCAGGTTGGACACTGGGGCTTGGAGCCACCTGGGACAGTGGAAGGTGTCCCTGCCCATGGCAGGGGTGGGATAGGGTGGTTTTCAAGGTCCCTTCCCACCCAAACCACCCTGTGATTCCACGGCTCCAGGGAAGCTGCTTTGTGATAACCCAAACACGCCAGGAGGGCAGTCTGGAGACTCGAGCTGGCAGGGAATAGCTGTGGATATAAAAATAAAGGCTTTTTGGAAGCGACAAATCTTCCTTTCCATGAACGTTTGGGGCAGCAACATCTCATTCCGCAGCCATTCCCAGGACGTGGGCGCTGGAGGGGTGCGGGCCAGGACACAGCCCCAGCTCGAGGCTGGGAATTCGCGGTTTTCACCCAATTTTTTTTGCTGCTGCCTCCGTGTTCGCACTGCCGTTCGCAGTGTTGTTCTCCTGCCATTAGATGTCCCTGTGTCCTACACGGAGCTCAGGCAGGAGGTCACTCTTGGCAGAAAAAGGTCACCGAGCCGGAGCAAGGCAGAGATCTGTTTTAAGTGGGATTTGCAGCTTTTGCCTGCGAGGAAACGCCTTTTCAGTGGGACGGGCCGCTGAGGAGCCGGTGTATGGATACGTTCGGGGGGTTCTGCATCCCTGGCACATCCAGCGGCAGGAAGGATGGATATCCCCAGCTGCACGTCCTGCCAGCCCTCCGAGAGAGGGCCGTGCTCTGACAGCTCTCCAGAGGACACTGGGAACAGCGCACGCCTGTCTGTAGCCGCGCAGGGCTTTTTTTTTTTTTTTTTTTTTTCCCACATTTGTAATTGCAGCTTTTCCCCCTTTCGCTTGTTATTAATGTTGTTCGTTTCCTCAAAAATTGCATCTGTTTAGATGTTAATTGAGTTAATTGTTAGCATTCAGCAGCTGGAGCGGCAATTTAGCACCTGCTGATAGAGATGCCGGGTCTGGAGCTGGGTGACAATGACCACATTGGGGGGAGGGCGGGGATGGGGTGGAGGGGGCGGCTGCTTCGAGCACGGTGTCAGCTTCAGGGATCCGTGGAGAAGCGCTGGAATCACGAGAAAAAACCCACTGAAGAGAAAACACCGGTGGCGAGCACCGAGTCGACAATAAACACCGTCCCTCTCTAAGGGGAGGGAATGCAGCAGCTTCCCTGTGTCGGGCTGATTGGGTGGAATCAAACGAGGGCAGGAATGGAATAAAGACGGACTGAAGCACACGTTGAGGAGACCTTTCACCAAGGGCTTTCATGTGAGGACTTTTCCAGCAAGAGGATGGTGCTGGAGCAGAGCAGCTCGGGGATGAGTGATGGTGACCACCGTGAGCAGCATGGCCTGGTTGCAGATTCCCAGATGCTTTTTTCCTTCTTTTCACTCTAAAATCGTGCCACGCCATGGGGCACACGGGCTCTGACGGCTGTGGCACCGCTCCCTGGTGTTCTGCACCCCATCCCATCAGGTCTGGTGGCCCGGGAGCCGCCCAACAGCTGCCAGAGCACGGCCCCGTCCCTCCACGGTGGGGCTGCTGTGTTGGCAGAGATGGATTTACAAGAGAAAACCCTCTCAGCCCGACCAGGAGACTGAGAACATCCCACCTCACTCCTGCCTGGAAGGGGTTAATTAGGTGCCTCATCACTGACCCAGGCTGTAATCAAGTGCCAATGAAAAAATGTTGAATAAAGGTTTAAAAGGAAAGGCAGGGCTGCAGCAAGGCTTTGGGGAGTGTTTTGTGGGGCTGCGGTGTCAGCAGGGGCTGTAAATGCTCCTGGAGCTGCATGAGCCACAGGTGAGGAGCCCTGTTGGGGTTTTTAGGATGGTATGAGGGGAACAGCTCCCTGGGAAAGATGGGACCTGCTGGGGAGGGAGGTGTAGATGTGCGGATCCATGGGCTTGCTGGGAGAGTGACATCTGGGGAGTGCAGTGGGGAGTGTGAGACACTGCTTGATGTCTCAGAGGGTGTTTGCCTGGTTCTTGTAACTGGGAATATCCCACAGTGCTTCTGCTTGGGTTTTTTTTGTTTGTTTGGGTTTTTTTTTTTTTTTTTTTTTTGTTCGTTTGGGTTTTTTTGTTTGTTTGTTTGGTTTTTTTTTTGTTTTTTTTTTTTTTTGTTTGTTTTGTGTGTGTGTGAGTGTTTTTCTTGTTGGTTGGTGGATTTTTTGTTTGTTTGTTTGTTTGGTTTTGTTTTATTTTATTTTTTTTTTATTCCAATTAGCTTATATCTTGGGGATCTGGGCTATGGATCGCTGTACTGTTGCCTGCTGATAGGTGTGGGTGAAATGTGACTTTTTTGAGACTTCCAGGAGAGTGAAAGAGCAAGCCCAGCCCTGGGCCACCACGGTACAACCTCAGCAGGTTTAGGTTTTTTTTTTGGTGTCAAAGAGGTGACCCTACAGCCCAGTGCCACGAGGGGTTTGGGTTTTGCTTCCAGGAGCAGGCTGACCTGCCATGTCTGCGTTTTCCCACTGAGGGGAAGGCGCTGGGCTCCATCTCCGGGCTGGGGGAGCGATTGTTCCTCCGTGGCTCTGTTTCTGGGTGTTGGGACTGGGCACGCTGAGGATAAAATGGTGGGTTTTAATGCTCTGCAGCCCCCGGCGTTCTGAAACCCGGCATGAAATCCCTGCTTATGTTTGAATAATCTGTATGTTTGAGGGAAGGATTTTGAGTCAGTGGAGGAGGCAGTGCTTTCTGTGTTTCCTGCAGGGAGATGCAGAAGGGAGTCCTTGGGAAAAGCAGCTTGCTGGAGAGCAGGAAGGGCAATCCAATGGATGCTTCCAGCAAGCTCCAAATGTGAGAGAGAGCCAGGAGACAGCTGCTCACAGAGGCAGGGGAAGCAATAATAGCGAGAAATAACATTTAATTACTTCTCATTCCCACCAGTCTGGAGAGGAGAGCTCTGATGCCTGGTGGAAAAGGGCCCTGGCTGTGGTTGGGTATTCTCGCCCAGGTGCAGAACCAGCCCGGGGAACGAGGGCTGGAGCATCCCTGGGGCTGCAGGACGGGTCACTCGGGTCCTGCTGCTGGGGTTGGTGGCCGAGAGCAAAGATGTGTCGAGCAAAGCTGTGCCCAAGCTGAGCTCCTGCCCTCCCTCCGCGGGTGCTGGCACCCGGGGGCTGTGGCTCTGCAGCCAGGCACCTCCCTGGTGCCACCTCCACCGTATCAGCTTCCACTTTGCTAGGGGGAGGTTCACAGTGTGTAATTACGCCTGGTAATGGCTCTGTCATTAAGTGGTCAGCCGGCACCGTCTGAGCAAAGAGGGCTTAAGCGACATCCCTGTCCTGAGGCTTAAAATATTCCGGTGTGGTAAAGGCGGGGAGGGGGGCAATGGAGACGGGAAAGTATTGATGGAAGTGCGACGGATGTAACAACTCTGGCTCCCCTGAGTGAGAGGAGGAAACATCCGATTGTTGGTGCCACGCTGGAGGGCGACGGGCCGGCGTTTAGCACAGAAACAGAGATCATAAACTCCGCGCGGGCTGGATTGACGTGGAATCACGGAATATCCTGAGCTGGGAAGGACACACCAGGAGCACGGACAGGACATGCACGTCCCTTGTCCCTGCTCACAGAGGTCCGTCAGCGAGGGAGCCTGTGGATGCTCTTCCTAGGGCATCCCGCACACCTCAGCCCTAATTCCCGCTCCTGTTCCTGCTCGGAGGCTGCGGAGGAGCCTTCGGAAAGCTCCTCGCGCTCCCGCGCTGCGCCTTGTCCTCGCCTGACTCCTGCTACAGCTAATTAGCACCTTGACATTTGCGCGGCGAGCGAGGCAGCCTTGATGTTTGGAAGGAACAGAAGGCACATCTGTCTGCGTGCGCCGCTCCGAGGGGAGGAACGCGGCTCCGCGCTGTTTAGAGCAGGCACTTGGGGGAGGAATTAATTTACAAAATTTTTTGAATGAAAACAATTCCAATAGCTCGAGTGCCCTCTCCCTCCCACGTCAGCTGTTTACAAACTGTCGAGTGGAATCTGTCCCACATGTCCCTTGAACCTACCCAGTAACGCAGGGAAACAGAATTGAAATGCATCATGAAAAACTAATTTTGAAAGGGGGGGGGGGGGGGGGAAAGGAAAAAAAAAAAAAGAAATAATCCTGCCCACGGAGTTCAAACAACTTGTCTTGCTTCAGCTTATACCAATTTTCATGTGCTTAGACAAATGTCACCAGCGGCAGACTTAACTGACTTCATTTTGATCTTTATCCTCATTAAAGAGGAACGCCGTTGCTCCTCGCTGTTTCTGCACCCGCCCCGTGAAGGTGCATTGTGTGAGGCAGTGATTAAATCGATTTGTTAAAGACCTGCGGAGTCTGAGGACATCCAAACGTCACGGTGGGGATGGGGCTGGGCAATCTCCTCCTTCCCGGGGCAGCACACTTGGGATCATGGAATGGTTTGGGTTGGAAAGGGACCTCACAGCCTGTCCAGCTCCATCCCCTGCCACGGGCAGGGACACCTTCCACTATCCCAGGGTGCTCCAAGCCCCATTCAGCTGCTGTGGAACACCCATTTTCTTAGGCTTGCCTGAAATTTCTGATCTCTCATTCCTTCTTTTAAATGGAGGGAAGCTAATTGGAGGGAAAGGGCTGCAATTACCATGGTTTCTTTTTTTTTTTTTTTTTTTTTTTTTTTTTTTTTTTTTTGTCTTGAGGACATCTCTGGCTCATTAGGGTTGTGTAAGTGTCTCTTGCACGATGTCCCTTGAAGCTTTCCAGACGCAGAGTTAACTCTGCCCTCTGGAACTTGGAGATCTGCTGTAGCCAAGCCACATGGTGAAGCACAGGGAAAAAAAATTGACTTCCCCAGCCCTCCATGCAAGGAGGACAAAGGAAAGGCAAACCACTATCCCTGCCCAAAATATAAATGGGCCAAACCGATGGGGAACCATTTTTATAGGGAGCTGAGGGCTTTGACTTAGGGCTCCTGCCTGCATGTGATGAGCACAAACCCTCCTGAGCATGGCAGGGATACTTGTCAAGGATTCAGGTTCAGGATGCTGGACAACCTTGAAGAGTCTTTGATGAGTTTTGAACGAGTTTGAGGTGGAGCCCATGAGGGTCTTGTGGCAGTGACAGGTCAAGGCCACCCCACATGCAAAACAAGTCTTCTCTCAAAGCAGATCTGTGGGATGTGCCCATGGGGAGGACAGTGTGGCAATGCCATGGGAAACTACAGTCATTTGGCATAAGGCATTTCCCCAGAGTCCTCTGCCCCCCAGTGCAAATGAGCACATGCCCATCACCTGTCAGTGAGTTGTCACTGTTGTCACCTACCCAAGTTCTGGAAAGTTCCCCGTTCTCGTTGTTTCTAATGGTTCCCTCTGTAAACCACTCCTTCCCTTTTCCCTCACTGGCCCAGTTTATGTTGCCCCATCCCTTACACCCTCTTCCCATTGGATCATTTGTACCCTAGTTACTCCTTCCCTCCCCAGTTATATCCTCTGGCCCCTCCTTCCTCTCGGAGTCTGCCTCCCCTGAGTGTGGTTGTCCCCCTGCTCCTATTTCTGCCTCCCTACTCCTTTGATCAGTCCTCAATGAACCTGCTTGGATTCCAGCAGCTCAAGAGTCCTTCTGTCTTCCTGGTGGGGATTTTAATTACGCTATCCAGGCACCAGCTGAGGGTTACCCTGTGGGACTCGGTCCAGGGTAGTGTGACAAAGCTGCACCTGTGTCACTGAGGTGCAGCCCAGGTCAGCATCCTGTGTCCTGGGGCAGCTTCAAAGGCCCCTTTCACCCCAAGCTGTGCCAGGGTGACGGGGAGAACACCCAGCTCCGAACGTCTCCCCTGCATCCTGTCGGATGGCGGCCCAGGGATGGGCGCAGCGCGCGGGGCTGCCCAGGCTGACCACGGATCGATACCGAGCTTTTCCCTGCCTCCTGCCCCGGCGTGGAACCTCTGTCTGGGCGCTGCACCAGCACAGCTGCCAGCAGGGCTTCGGCTGAGGGGAACGCTTTAGTCCCTGGTGAAAGGCGCAGGAGGAGCAGGGCTGAGGGGACAAGCAGCAGCTCAGCGAGGAGCTGAGTTTGGAAGGCTCTGGGATGGTTCCTCTCTCTTCCCCGCCTTGCCGGCTGCTCCTAGGCAGTGCCCATAGCAACTGGTGCGAGCTGGGCTGGAGAGATCCCGCGGGCATCCCGGCCGTGCCAGGCACCCGGATCGAGGAGCTGCCTGCTCCTGCCTTCCCCCAAAAGTTGTCTGAGCATCCTGCTGGGAGGAGGTGAGGGAGCTTTCATCCAGCGGGGATGCTGAATGAGAGCCACACCTCTCCTGCCTGTGAATGCAGCAGATTTACAAACCTTCTCCCTTTTTTATTAGCAGCTTCTCCCCATGTAACCACGTTCCTGTGGGCCGGGGTTGAATGAAGAGAAGCTCCTGTTTTAATTTTTGCTGTCAGGAGTAACGGGTAAGTGTAGGAGGAGGAATATTAATCATCCCCAGCAGGCATTCTTCAAACTTAGAAACAGCATAAGGAAGGAGCCCAAATGGTTTAAACATTGCGGGGACCATTTGTATGGGAGTCTCATGCTTGGAAATGTGCAGGGCACGCTTTTAATTTTTTGCTTTCACCCTGATTTAGTTTAAAGGGGAAGTTGTTGCTTTCCCACCTGCTTCTTTTAGCAGGGACCAGGGCCTGATGTGCCTGTAGAGACCAGGGAGGTGTGCAGGAATCATCAGCACTGCTGTTAAATTCTCTGTGGCATCAATTAGCTGCTGCTGTTCCAAATTAATTCACTATCTGGATGCAGAAGAAAAGGAGAGGGAGTGTTTTGGGTCTTGCTGTTCTGAATTTTTGCACTGGTGTTGTAGCAGGTGTGCACTGCCATAGGAAAATGGAGATTTTTCCTTCTCTGGGGTGATCTGAAGCACCACTGGAAGTTCAGAAGAGACCTGAGTTGTGCACCATGTGTTTTTAAGGGTCCATCACTTGAAGACAGGGTGGCTTTAATCCCCTTCTGGGGCTTTGGGATGCCCCCAGATCTCATCCCCTGCCACACAGGTGTGCAGGCTTGGTCACATCTTAGGAGGAGGGAGGGAGGGAGGTGCCAGCTCCCTGTGGCTGAGGAGGTGGTTCTCAGTGGAAGAACTGCAACATCCTCATGTGATTCTTTCCCTTCCCTTTTTGCTTTTCTCTACCCTATTTTGCTTTTTTTTTTTTTTTTTTTTTTTTTTGGTTGGTTGGTTTTTTTTTTTTTAATAAAAGAAGACCATAAAAGAAGGGCATGGGGGTGAGGTTTTGCTTTCCTGGAGGCTTCCTGCGTTTTCTACCAGAGCTGGAGCCTTTGCACCTCCAGCTGAAGGGTGAGAGCTGCCTGAGTGGCCCCACCGTGCTGCCCTGGGGCTGGCAGCCCCTAAGGACAAAACCCTCTTAGGCAGGTTGAGGGGCTCTTCCCTGGGGCAGGACTGGAGGCTTTGGGCCTCACCTCACCTCCTCTGCTGTGTTTTGTTCCTCCCTCACTGAAGTCTCTCTGAGGTCGGCAGGAGGCTGCAGGAACGTCCCTGCACTGCTGCGTGAAATTGTTTCTCTCTTGCGCTGCGCCGCGGCTGAAATTGGTTAAGAGCCTCTGACTGGGAACCAAATTTCCTCTCCATCTCCTTGAGCACACAGGAAAGATTGCCTGGCAGACTTTAGCATGCCTCAAACGCGGGTAAAGAAACGAGGGGAGAGTTGCTCATCAGAGGACTGAGATCCTGTGATGAATCTTCCCAAACAAAGCTCAGCGGTGCTGAGCCAGCTCGTCTCGCTGGGCTCCCCCAGGGCAGACCTCAGCATGCTGGGCTTTCCCAGCAAGTGGGCTCCTGGTCCTTGTCAGGGGTCATCCAAACAGACGTGGCTTTGGGGCAAAACTGCTTTCTCCCAGCCTAAGCAGCTTCCCTGCAGCACTCCCGGCCCCTTCTGGTAAGGCATCCCCAGCGCGGTGCCTGCGGGAGGCTGCAGCATTCCTTGCTCGCAGAGGTCTGGGGCCTGGTTCCACATGTGCAAAATGAGTTTATTCTTCTGCAGCAGCCCGTGCTCCCTTCCAGCCACACAGGGTTTGTTTGGGTAGGGAGCACATCCACCGAGGATGCCGGAGTCAGAGAGCAGGGCAAAGGGAAGAAAAAGCCCTTGTGTGACTGTGGTCAGGCATGGCCTGGCACTGAGAACTGAAAGAGTTGTGGCACCTGGAGCTGGTGAAACTCCCAAATCCTGTTGTCTTGCCCCAAACCGCTCCGCAGGGGGTTGTGGGCCCCCCTGCCCCACGTTTGGTCTCCCCCGACAGCATCATTCAGTGCAGCAGCACGAAGAGCAGCAAGCTGTAATTTGCCAATGGGGCCGTGTCCCTCAATGAAAGCTTCCTACGTGTCTCTTGGAAGATTATCCTATCAAATCCCCTCCTGCTCTGAAAGGTACGCATTTAAAGCATGACTAACGCCGAGAGATGCTATTATTCCATTTTATTCCGCAGCTTGTGAGTAATGTCTCATTATAGATGGGGATGCATTCAGAAAAACATCATCTGCCTGCCGGAGCGTGGGCTGTGCGGCACGGGCACCTTGTGGCACGGGAGCCAGCGCCCGGCAGCACGTGAATGGCTTCGGGAGGGGTGGCAGCACCCTGGGAGCCCTGAGCCAGCCTGGGGCTCTGCCTGCTGCCCAGGCAGAGCTGGGGCTCTGCTTTGGAGCCCACAGCATCCCAGTTCCAGCTGGGACAGCAAGCCACGAGCCCAGGCTGTGGAGCCAGCGCTGCTGGGCAACGAGGGGCAGTGGCAAAGCCAGCAGTGTCTTGCTATGGAGGGGTTTTATGAGCTCCACAAGGTCTGTGCTTCCCTGCTGAGTGCTGTTCTCAAAGCACAGCTTTTTTCTGTGTCTGAATGTGCCCACATTCTGGGGAAGTTCATCATAATGGGATGAATGGGCTCCTGCCAGCGTTCCTGGCTCCCAGCTGGGGATGTGGGTCTGTCCAGGCTGTGCTACTCCTCTTGAGGCCACTCAGGTGTAAAAGCTCCTTGTCTAGGGATGGTCAGCATTATCCTGCTCTAAAGGAATCCCGTGTATATGGGAGCTGGCACCCTCTGCCTCATCCCATGGGAAATGTCTGCTGTCCTCTACTCTCCATATTCCTACCCCTGCGGTGCAAACCACTGGCATGTCTGTGATGTTCATCACAAGGTCAGTGGCTGGTTCCACCACTGTGTGTTTTTGTGCAGCCCAGTCCCCTTCTCTCGTGCTTCTGTTCGGCATCCCTGCTCCAGCACCCTCACCATCAACCATCCATTCTTAATAATTCTCTTTTTTAGGAAGAAATCCTTCCCTGTGAGGGGGTGAGGCCCTGGCATAGGTTGCCCCATCCCTGGCAGCATCCAAGGCCAGATTGGATGCGGCTTGGAGCACACTGGGATAGTGGAAGGTGTCCCTGCCCATGGCAGGGGGTGGAATGGGATGATCTTTCAGATCCCTCCCAATCCAAACCATTCTGAGATTTATCTGCCTCGTGCCAAAGAAAATGAGATTCAATTATTTATTGATGTATTTTTTCCAGGCGTTGTTTCTTTCTTCACCTCCTGCTGCGGAGGCTTTGGGGTGGGGTTTGTTTTTTTTTTCACCCCCCCTTCCTTTTTGGTTTATATCGACGGATCATTTCTTTCCCCTGCTGTTTTTCTCCGTGCCAGGGGAAGCGGGCCTGCGCCCCCTGAGGTGTTATTAAGCTGAAAGGCTGGGATTTGACTGAGGCACGCTTGCGCCTCCCACACCCGTGCAGCCGCTGACGCACGCCCATCAATGGAGAGGGGATGAATAAACCCAGCTCTGCCATCCCCACAAAGAAGGGGGTGAATAAACCCAGCTCTGCCATCCCCACAAAGAAGGGGGTGAATAAACCCAGCTCTGCCATCCCCACAAAGAAGGGGGTGAATAAACCCAGCTCTGCCATCCCCACAAAGAAGGGGGTGAATAAACCCAGCTCTGCCATCCCCACAAAGAAGGGGGTGGGGGAAAGACGGAATGCTGCTCTGGACATGCAGTTTTCAGAGCTGTTTTCTCTGCAACCCTGGGGTAGCAGAGCACCTCCATCCCTTTCTAGGTTCTCTGGCTCATGGAGCTGCTGCAGGTGTGGCTTTGGTGTCCCTCATCCCACCAGGCTTGGGCTCCAAGCCATGCTGGCCTGGTCCAGGTGGCTTGTGGCTCTCTTCCACTTCTTGCAGAGGCTGGAAGGATGGGAAAGGGGCTTCCACCTGCTGCAAGGCTCCTGGTGGTTCCAGTTTGAGATGCTGAGCTCAGTAACTCATTTTTTGGCTGTAGTGGTCCTCAACAGCATATCCCAGAGCAGAGGATTCCTCCTTCCCTCAATGGCATGCCAGCTGAAGTGTATGATCCTGCCCATGAAATATGGATGCGCATAGGCTCCATAGGGTGCAGGTGATGGTCCCACTGACCTGAGCGACAGGAGGTCGGGAATGCTGAACTCCAAGATTTGTGGACCTCCTGCCTGCCTGAAAGCAGTCCCCTAAAACAGAACAGAGGACAGGGACCCACCTGGGACCCTCCACGCCCTGAAAGGGCTGAACAGGAATCAGATGCTGGGCTCCAGAGGCTTCCCATAGCACTGAGAGTATCAGGCCCTCCTGCTCCTTGGAGTGTTCTCCAGCCCCAGGAACTCCTCTTTTCTGAGGGGAAAGTAGCTGAAACACTGAACAATTAACCACTGCCACTTAGTTTTAAATTTTTTTTTTCCTTTTTGTTTTTTAATTATTTATCTCCCCTACTTCTGCCTTCCTGCATGTGTATGGTTTCTCTGTGTGACCTCGAGCTGTTCCCTGTGGTGCTGGGAGCTGATGTCCTACAGAGTTATGGGCCGGGAGTGGGATGAGTGGGCAGGAGACCTTTTGCTTCTGGTTCAGATCATGCAATCCACCGCTCAACAGGGCAGCTCTTCCCTTTGGAAGACATCAGTCCTTGTTTCCCTTCTCAAGTTCATGGGCATCTGGGCCCATGGAGGGATGGTGGGATCATTCTCCATTACCCCTGGATTACGGGCAGGTGATCCAAGAGATCTCCATTTGCAGGAATTCTACCCCAAAGCCAACATTTTCAAAGGAATTGTTGTGTATTCAGGATTAACCATGAGCGTTTCTGTTGTGCCAACCCCCTTCCCACCATGGGCCTGGTACAGCCCAGTACCCCTGCATCCCACTCCAGGCTGTTCTTACCATGTTGGCTGCTTCAGCTGTATAATCCTGGCAAGGGCATCCCTTCTTACCCCATTCCCTTTGGAAAATCCTACTTTTCCATCCTTCTCCTGCCTGTAGCCAGTTCTGTGTCTACTTGGCGCTCACACCCTTTTGCAGCAAGAGCTTTTGTGGGAATTCTGTGGTGCCGGGAGCTGGGCTCTCTCTGCTGCTCTTTTTTTCCCGGTCTTTTAGCCCACAGAATTTATAGGTGTGGAAAAGAGGAGCAGAAACTTCATAGGCTACTCTTTGTAGAACCACAGAATCATTACAGCTGGAAAAGGTTCCTGGGACCAAGCCCAACCATTAAGCTAACACTGCATGTTTTTACAGCTAGAACTGGTGTGCTCTTGGAGAGAAGAGCATCCTGAAGGTCTGTCTGGGACAGGGATGTCTCCAGGGACCTGTGGAGACAACCTCTGCTCAATCACCTCGTGAGAAGCTGTTCAGGTAAATAGTAATTTTGACAGGGCTGAGGGGGAAACCCTCTTGTGCTGATATGGAAATGTTTAGTGGGCTCAGTTTGACTTCAAGGAAGCCAAGGAGGTTTCCCTGGATGCCCACCTGCTTTTTGCCTGCTTTTCTTCTCCTGGCTGCCTGTGTGGTCCCAGTGTGATCTGGGTGTCCATGAAGACCCCATTTTTACCACTTAGTTACAAAAAACCCACCATTACCTGCTGGAAAGCACTGTGGCTTCCAGTGGTCTGACTGACTGAACCTGTTTGAAACCATTACAGATGGTTTAACCCCACGTGGTGTCCTAAATACACCCTGAAATGTCAGCATCACCGATGGCAGCCCCCATCTCCAGGATGGCTTCATGGCAGCCTCCTGGATGTGTTATTTTTCCAAGTGGTTTCAGGTAATAACAGTGTAGGAAGTGTTCTGCTGTCAGTGAAACATCAACACAGGCAGCTCTCAGCAGGTAGCTGGTAATAAAAGAATCAATTGCTGGTGGTTCTAACAATCTATGGATTCACTGCTGAACTGCTAAAACCAAAATGCTAATGTGCAATCTGATTTTTTTCCCCCCCATGTTTTTAGATAGCAGTGTATCTTGCTATAGTTTTAATTAAATTTTGTGGGGAGGGAGTTTTCAGCAGTAAATTGAGTCTTAGAAAATTCATCTCTTTATCCTTAAGAGGGGAGTCCAAGTACATCGGGGTTCATACAGATTGTGTGTATTTTCTGCTGCTGAGGTGATCTGGAAATGACTGGTTGTTTTTTTTTTTTTTTTTGAGGGCACAACTTTTTGTGGCCAGAAGCTCCAGTATAAAATAGTCAGGGCTGGTGGCTACGGGTTAAACCGCTCTGCTGAGCTGGGAGGCCAACACTTCCATGGGAATCCCCTGATTTATCCCTCTGTTCTTCCTGACTTCTGTGGCCAAGATTCCCGTGCTGGCTGCCTGAGGAAGGAGCTGAGCAGCCCCCAGCCCTCTCCTATAATTAACTTGCCAGGGAAAGGCTGTGTCTCAGCTGTGCTGGCTGGGACCGCTGAAGGAGCCCGGTTTCCCATGGAAAGCAGGGAACTGTCAAGGAATAACTGATCACAGGAGAATCCTTCTTAAAAAAAGAAAAAGCTGGAAATAAATTAACTGGGAGGGAAGTGCTGCTCTGCAGCTTTCAGCTTCTAAAGAGGTTTCTCTGCCTCAGCGCTCCTGTACCAACTGCGATGGCTGCAGCTCTGAGCGGGGATTGTTTTCCAGCCTGGCCTTGGACACTCCCAGGGATCCAGGGGCAGCCACAGCTGCTCTGGGCACCCTGTGCCAGGGCCTGCCCACCCTCCCAGGGAACAATTCCTGCCCAATCTCCCATCCATCCCTGCCCTCTGGCAGTGGGAAGCCATTCCCTGTGTGCTGTCCCTCCATCCCTTGTCCCCAGTCCCTCTCCAGCTCTCCTGGAGTCACAGGCTCTGAGGTTCCCTTGGAGCCTTCTCCTCTCCAGGTGAACACCACCAGCTTTCCCAGCCTGCCAAGTTAAAGTCTTGCAGCTCCTTGGTTTGGTCTCAATCCCATACAAGGGACTTATTTGACTCCTTGTCACCAAATTCTCAAGGCCTCTCCCTTCCAGCATAATTTCCTGAATTCCCACAGGCAGTCAGTTGCAGCCACTCTGTGAGGGAATTATGTTTTGAATTAAATTTGGTTTGCTATCTTGTTGAGGAGCAATTCTCCCAAGGGTGGACAGCCTTATTTTCAATTCCTTGGCTCTTGTGGTTTGTACAGCAGCATCTCATCCTGTGGGCAGGGATCACAGGGCTCCCTGATAACAGCAATCATCCCATCAGAGGAAAAGGGGTTGGTTTTGGTGTTGGTGTAATGGTACCACCTTTCCATCACAATGAAGTACAGTCCTGGGATTCCCAGCAGAGCCTCCTGGTTAGGAATAACTCAGCTGAGTGCAAACAAATCTACAGAACGCTCCCCAGCACCAGCCAGCTCTTTAAACAGAACCCAAGGCACAGCAGTACATCACCAAAATATATTGCAGGTATTAGAGCAGCTTCTCACAGGACTAAAATCATCTTTTGGGGGTACTTGGCTCTCTTCAGTTCTTGAGGGAAGTGTTCCCCTAGCTGAGATAATTTCAGCTTTCTGATCACTGCCGACAAATGAAGAAATTGGGTTGTGTGGCAAAACATGGAAGGGAAATAATCCAAATGTTATACCATAAGGGGGCAGAATCTGATCTCACTCCAGGAAGCTGTGATACCCCAAAAAGGTTTTTTAGGCAAGGACCCAACCTCTGATCCCTCAGAGCCTCCAGTGAAAAAGATTGGAAATGTTTTGGGAAGTGCACAAAGATCAGAACAACTGATCCAGGTGTCGACTCCCTCACGGAACCACCATGGTTTGGTGAGGCAAAACCTCCCTTTACAGGAATGATGCTGCCTCTCCAGAGCTGTGTTCCTGTTCTTCCATGTGCTCTCTCTTTTTAAATGCAAAATCTGGGAAGAACCAAGCTTAGGGTGACCATTTACAAGTTCAAAAATTTAATCTTTAATTTCCTTTACAAGTCACAAATTACTTTGTTAATGAGAAGTAATTGATTCCAGTGACTTTATTGTTTGTTTTATCTGTCTAAACTCTTTTTTCCAGAACACTTTCACACACAAGGCTCTCTCCCTGACTGTCCTCCAGCAAGAAAGTTGTGAGGGGGAAAAAAAAAAATCCCCTTTCTGCACAGACTTCTTTTCCCTACCCAGCAGCATGCCTTGGAAGTTACACCCATGTTAAACCCTCTTGCCATCAGAGTGCTTTTGGGAGCTCTCTTTGGAGGACCTGTTTTGGAAGCCCTGGCTGCATTAGGGATGCATGCTGGACATTCTCTCTCAGCCTCCTGTCAAAGTTTCCCCTTCTGCCCCGATTAGGGCTGGATGCAGAGTTAATCTGTGAAAATGGGAGCAGCTGGCCAGGGGCAGGCCCCAGGCTCTGGTGGCTCTGCTCCCTGACACTGCCTGGAAGGGATGCCTGGGGACAGAGGATGTTGAATGCGATAAAACCAGGTTTTATGCTGGCTCCTGGCACGCTGCAGCCTCACAGCCTTTCTTTTAACTGGGCTTTCCCCCTCTCTTTTTGTTTTCTAGATGTTTTTGTTTGGTTCACCTTCCATTATTCTCACTGTCTTTGGAGAGTGCTCTCTTTTTCTGGCTCCCACAAGTATATATGGAAACAAAGTCCACAATTTGCATGGGAAAAGGGCTTTCTTTGAGTTTGTAATCTGCATCATTTCAGTAATATGCAGTGGAAGTGCTGTGGTACTGTGAGAAGGAGCCACCAGCACACACCTCCTGATTCCCAAGGGCCTGGAGGGACAGGACACAGGGAATGGCTCCCACTGCCAGAGGGCAGGGATGGATGGGATATTGGGAAGGAATTGTTCCCTGGGAGGATGGGCAGGCCCTGGCACAGGGTGCCCAGAGCAGCTGTGGCTGCCCCTGGATCCCTGGAAGTGCCCAAGGCCAGGCTGGACACTGGGGCTTGGAGCAGCCTGGGACAGTGGAAGGTGTCCCTGTCTGTAGGAGGGGTGGCACTGGACTATTTTAAGGTCCCTTCTGGCCCAAACCATTCCATAATTCTATCAATTCCTTGCGCTGTCCATTCCTCTGCTCACTGTTTGGAAGTGAACTGAGGGCTCCTTTGCATTCTCTTACTGCTGTGTGACAACAACAAAGGGAGGGGCTCTGGTGGGCTCAGCCTGGTTTTGTGTTACTGCACCGGGGGCTCTCTTTTATTGCCATGTCCCACAGTCCTTTGACGTTTTTTTCTAATTCTCACTAATTTCTGCCACTTTAAGTAATTATTTTTTTTCTTTCTCTTCTGCAAATTGTTCCAAATACCCCCTTTCCAGAGCCTTTAGGCTCTGAGAACAACACATGCCACAGCCCAAATTGCTTGGGGATTCCCCTGGGATTCCCTCTGATGTGAAAAATAACTGTTTTATTCCTACATGTCCCTTCCTGTTTCCTACCAGATTGGAATTCACTTGAGAACTTTTTCTTCTAATCCCAAGGGAGATTAATTTCCAAGGTGCCCCTGGTGAGGGAGCTTTTGAGGAACCAGAGTACCCAGTTCCAAGTAAATTGCCCCTATTCTCCATGAATTGATGGCCACAAAGGATTCCCCAGGAACCACAATTCCAGCTTCCAAAAGAAGGTTTCCTTCCATCCCAGTTTTCTAATTATCTGTAATGCTGCTACACAGCCTCCACTGATTTGCTCGGTGTTAAACTCAGTGATAAGTAGCTCAGTTAATTCCTCTTTGGATTTTTAAAAATTTGTTTTTTTTTTTTTCTTTTAATTTTATTTTTTAAACTGGCCACTTCCTTCATTCTGAGGCTGACAGCCCCAGAGCTGATGTCTCCTTTTTCCTGGGTCATCCTTCATTTGCCCTGGTGATGGAAAAGGTGATACCTGGATGTGAAATTGTTCTTTCTGCAATACTGAGGAAGACTATTTGACCCGTGAATGCTTCAGGTTTATGAGAATCACACAAAACAAGTGCTGGAGACACTCTGTGGCCTTCCAGTTTTTGGTGTGAGGTGCTGAGGGTGAGCACCATGTAACCCTGTCCCTCTCCGTCTGTCTGATGCTGCCAAATAATTTTTGATTTTTAGGGCTACCTTTGCAGAAAACCTGAATGCCACTGCAACCAAAGGTGCATTTGCAGGCTCCAGGAGCTGCACAAAGGTGTTGTCCCAGGATCCTTCCTGCTGCAGCCTGCTCCTCTCCCGTTAGGAATGGGTTTCCAGAGTAAACTCTGGCCTGGCTCTGCACATTCACATGATCTGGCCCTGTTTAGAGGTGATTTTTTTCCCAAGGCAGTGTAGGAATGCTGTTAAGGTTGCTGAGCTATCTCAGCTTGAGGAGCTGAGTTCTCCTTCAGTTGCAACAGGCAGCCCGCCAGGCATTTTTCTTATAAATATTTTCAGCATTTCTTTGAAGCCACATATTTTGGGGCGGTTTCCACCCCCCTCTCCTCAAATTGTGTCCCCCCCACCTCTTTTTTTTTCTTCCCCCTGCCGTGGAGGACATCTTTTGGTTTCAGGAGATCCCACTGAGGGCTACAGCCCAGGAATTCCTGCAATCCTGAGCCACTCTCTGAGTGTTCCCAGGGCTGGATTCAATTGACAAGAGGCTCTGCAGCCAACCCCTTGGACTGCACATGTGTTTATTTAAATGTCAGTGGCCCACACAAGCTGAATACCTATTAGCTGCAGCATGCCTCAAATCCAAAGCAGAGCTCCAGTTCATATTTATTGTTCAAAGTACAGATCCCTTTATTGTTGTCATTTCAGTCCCCTCATATTTATGGAATTATTCAGGCAGCTCTGAGAAGTTAACTAGCACTTTGCAGTGTTTCTTTACTGCCAGGGTATAATATCTGTCTGTAATAAATATGTAGGTAAGGGATTTCAGAAACAAAACAAAACAGCAACAACATATTGCATGTGAAAACTTTACTAAGCAAATAAAACATTCCCTGCCAGAGATGCAGAAAAAACACCAGCGAGCTGGTACCATCTGAAGTCAGTTAATGAGCAGGAGATGGGTAATTCCACTCTATTCTTTTAACTGTTGTTTTCTGCCATTCTCCAGGGCTCCTCTGCAAAGCACCCAGGCAGAAAGGAAACAAATTGCTAAGGGTTGTAACAAGAGGTTTTTTAAGGGCTGGTGGGAGCTGAGGGTTCTACAAATCCCTGACAGGAGGGAGCAGCCAGGTGGGAGTCAGGTTACAAGAGACTGGACAAGTGGGGACGGCCTCAAGCTGTGCCAGGGGAGGTTTAGACTGGATATAAGGGAATGCTTCTTCATGGGAAGGGTTGGCAGAGGCTGCCCAGGGCAGTGGTGGAGTCACCACTCCTGGAAGTGTTCAGCAGCTGTGTGGATGTGTTTTAGTGGAGAACGTGGTGCTGGGTTGACAGCTGGACTCAGTGACCCCAAATGTCTTTTACAACCTAAATGGTTCTTTTGTGACCTCAAGGCAGTTGGGCTGGGTGTAAGGGCTGCTCTTCTGGTGTTGGGACTTTCTGGGCATGAATAACATTGGAAATGCCAGTACCTGGTATGAGCAAAGCAGCCCAGCAGAGACAGGGAGGGCTTGTTTCTGCCAGCAAAGCTCACGGTGGCCCTGGGAACAAAGGGAGCAGCTGTGGATAATGGGTGAGTTTTGGGCATGGTCACCCCTCCATGACACGAGGAGCTGCAGTGTCCTCATTTCTCTAGGCTGGGTTTATCTCTTCCGAAGGAGGAATGCAGACAGAAAACATCTTTTGCACTCGATAGCCTAAAAACTTGCCCCACTTCAGTTCTAACAGCTGGCTCAGTGAAGAGGCATCCAGCAAAAAAAAAAAAAAAAAAAAAAAAAAGATGCTTTCTGCTAAAAGCAAAGCTATCTCAAGTCAGTTTTTAACTTCACTGGCAGCATTCACCTGTGATCTTTCTTAGTTTGGAATGAGGAGAATGCTTCCATTTGATTTGAGAGAATAACAGTTTAATTAAGGGGGAAGAAGAAAAAAAAAAAACAAACGAACTTTCTGTTTGGCTGGGGTAGTTCTGCTGACGTGAATGTGAGTTACTCCAAGCGGGATTTTGGGCTCAAGTCCAGAAGAGCAAAAATGCTTCTTTAAACCCAACTGTAAGGCTGCTGTTCTGTAAGGGGGGTTGTCCTGCTGGCTCATTGAAACCCACAGAAGATGGGATGCCCTGGGAGCAGGGATCATTTCTCTGCTGGTCTCAGTCCCATCCAGGCTGGCAGCGAGGGGAAGCTGCCAAGCTCTCCTGTGGTTCCCCGGTGGCCTGGCCCCCGCTCCCGGTGCTCAGGTGTGTACATCCCAAAACCAGCACTTCACCTGGTATCCTTGCCACCAGCCCCAGCACACAGAGCCCATTGACTCCATGGAACAGCCCTACAATTTTGGGATTAAGCCTTGAAGGCTGCTGCTGAGAAGGGCTGGCGAGGTGGGCGGTGGCAGCTGGCTTTGCCCCGCGGGACAGCAGAGGAAACCCAATATCCACGGCTGCCGGCTTTGCAGCTTGGATGAGCGAGGGATTCACGGCTTGGAAAGTCAATTTCCCAGGGTAAGTTGCTGTGCAGACATGCAAGGAAGTTGTGGGATCACTGTCCCTGGAAGTGTTAAAACAATGTGCAGGTGTGGCACTTGGGGGAAGTGGGTTGGTGGTGAGCTTGGCAGTGCTGGGTTCAGGGTTGGACTCGATGATCCTGGAGCTCTTCTCCAACCTTCCTGAGTCCATCATTCCAGGAGCTGCAGATATGTATCCTGCCAAAGGTGTGACCTCACACTCTGTAAAGTTGCATGCTAAAGACTGAGGATGCCTTCGAAGAGGTTTCCAGGTCTGACTTCGGTTTCTGCACGAGGAGAAAACTCAGGAGAGGTTTTTGGGGTGTGACTTCAGAGATGGATTTTTAGACAGTCAATAACTGAGGCACCCCAAAATGATGGATACTCTGGGAATTCAGCTTGGAAATATGTAAGAGATCTTCAGAGAACTTCTTTCATGATGGCGCAGGAGTTAACCTCCCAGAATTCTCAGTCTTGTGGCAAGATCCCTATGGCCAAGCACGGGAAAATGTATCACTGCAGATCCCTGTCACATCCAAACGATATTCTTGTACCTGTGTTGGACATAGCTCCTTCCTCTGGTCTGATAACTGCAGTTCCATTAATTTTCCAAATTCTTCTTTTGTTGTGTTAAGGCTATCCAGCTCCATTTTATTTTTGGCTGGCTGTAGAGCACCAGCCTGCAAGCCAAAATTTGATGGTAAATCTGTGACAGTCTCTATCAGGAAAAAGGATAATGATGGCACCCAGGAGTTTTATCAGCCTCAGCTGTTGCACTGTTTGCTGGAGAAATTGTTCTTTGAAATATACAACCAAAATAAAGAGCCGAGCATCTGCAGCACTGTGGATAATTTAACAAGTAATCTCCCCTGAAAGAGCTGTCTGGCTTTACCAACAGCAAGGTGATAAAAAGTGTTCTTTCCTATGGTTGGGAGTGTTCACCCTGGAGAGAAGGGAGGAGGCTCTGGAGAGAGCTTAGAGTCCATTTTAGCCTAAAGAGGCTCCAGGAGAGCTGGAGATGAACTTGGGACAAGGGCCTGCGGTACCAGGACAAGGGGAAATGCTTCCCACTGGAGTAGGATGGATTTTGATTAGACATGAAGAAGAAATTCTTCCCTGTGAGGGTGGTGAGGCCCTGGCACTGGGTGGCCAGAGAAACTGTGGCTGCCCCACACCTGGAAGTGCCAAGGCCAGGCTTGGAGCAACCTGGGATAGTGGAAGGTGTCCCTGCCCATGGCAGGGATTGGCACTGGATGGGATTCTATGACTCCTTTGACCAGCAGGGAAAAAAAGCCCCAACACCTTCTGTCTCCTCTGCAGTTACACAAAAGCACATCCCAGTTCTGAGCCAACCACACTTTCCACCACATGATTGCTGCTCCTTGGTCACTGTGTATGAGCAGAACACGTCCTGCCCTCGTTCTGATACAAGACAAAGGCTCTGCTGATAACTCAGCTTTTAATGTGCAACAGGCCACCTGACAAGCAGCTCCTGATGAGGGTGAATTGAGGTCCATGTGCCTCATCTCCTCAGATCACAGTGTGAACATCCTAAACCAATCCCACTGCTAGGCTGCACACACATCCCCATTGCAGCATCACCTCTAGGGGAGCCGATGGAAACCCTTCCTTTCCCAAAAGGAGGGGTACACAGTCCTCCTTCTGCAGTGTGGGTGTTATTGATCCGTCTATCAGCTCCTCACATTCCACCTCTGGGCTGGTCCCCATTGCCTTGTAGCTTTTTTTAAAATAACTCTTCCGTTTGAGTTTCCATCCTATCCTTGTCAGTCCTGTCCTTGGATCTAGTCCAGGAAACCATGGGGTTTCTGTGATCTGCCCTTTTGAAGAATGGGAAGTCTGCCTTTTTTACTCTCTTTTTTCCTTGTGGAAGAAAGCTAGAGGGACCTCCTGGTCTTTTACAGGCCTGATCTTGCCTAGTGATCCTGGAAGAGGGAAATAGCTCTCCTTTCAGCCTGTGTTTTACAGTCACACAGACATTTCTAGGGCTGCAGAGGTTTTTTACTCCTCTGACCTCTCCTCTTCATACAGTCTAAACTTTATTTTTGTCATTAATGGGCCAGCATTCACTTCTTGCATTTCTATTAAACAATGTATCTGCAAATGAGGGCCGGATTCCAGAGTCCCACCCAGCTATTTAACAGGGTCTGAGTATAACCCTTCAGACTTTTCAGACATTCCTCTCATTATTTTGATGCCACTGTTGCTATTCTGGACACTTCTGCTGGCACATCTTGCTCTGCTCTGATGCTTTTTAAGAACTCGGTGAAGGTGCTCGTAAGGAACACAGATTTTTAAGATATCACATTTAAGGAGCTTGCATTAGGAAAAAACTTCTTGCTCCTTGATAAGCAGATAGAGAAAATTTGAGGTATTTTAGTGCTTTAGTGTATTCCAATCCAAAACTGGTTGCGGTTTTGGTTTTGCCATAGGAAAGGGAAAATGGGTCAACTGAGGTTTTGTCAAATGCAAAGCAGAGGTGCTTTTTGATAGGTATTGATATTCAGGAAATGCAGTGACCACATGAAATGAGATTAAACAACCCTTAGAGCAGCAAAACAGAGGAGGGAAAAATTAGGAATTTGAAAGGTCCATGCAATTTTGTCCACACACATCATCTATCAGTGCTACTTTGGTGTCAAGTGCTTAAAACTGTGAGATCATCTTGGTACCTTATTATGAAGGCAGCAGTCAAGTGGCTTCTGGACTGCCAAGCTCTAAAACACCTTGGTGTTCTGTCGCTGGTTCCTTCAAAACTCATCTAAGCTGAGATCATGGGAAGATGATTTAGAAGGAAATTCTTTAATACGAGGGCAGTGAGGCCCTGGCACAGGGTGCCCAGAGCAGCTGTGGCTGCCCCTGGATCCCTGCAAGTGTCCAAGGCCAGGCTGGACAGGGCTTGGAGCAGCCTGGGACAGTGGAAGGTGTCCCTGCCCATGGAGGAGGAACCCGCCAGGCAGAAGAGGGATATGCACTTGGATCCCCCACACAGTGGTTGTGTGCTCTGAACTCCAATATGCTGCAAGCTCTTGGCATCTCCACGAACACTCCAGGGACTCTAATTCAGCTTTTGAATGGGAGAGTGAGCTGTGGGTCCCTGGTGGGTGGCAGAAGCTCCCTGCAGGCCTTGGTGAGAAGCTGTGTTTAAGGCTTGCTCCTGTGCTCAGCGTTCCCTGTGGAGCGGCTCTCAGCAGCTGCATCCAGAGCACGCTGAATCAAGGCCACTCCTCGTGCTGGCCTTGGTGGATCCCATCCTGTCACATCCTGAATGTCTTTGCATGCTCCCAGAGAGCCCTGGGTTCCCTTCCAGGGGCTGCAATTGTTGGCTTGGCTTTTTATTCCAGATTTGTCCCGAAGTAGATTGGATCCGCGACAGGAAAGACTCCAAGCATGAGCTCTGCCAGCTGCTCGTCGTCTGCAAAATCTAAAAGTTGCTGCTCCTGAAGCCAGGCATTTTCATTTGCATGAGAAAGCTGTAGCTGACTGTAAGATAGTTTGTGATCTGATTTTAAAAGAAAAGGATAAAAATAAGTCTAATTGTGTTCTTGTTCTGCCTCAGTTTAGCTGCTGGCCGTTCTCTTTTGTGCTCCCCACATTTCTGGAAAGCTGGTTGACACTTATTTAGGTTGGCACAAACTAAATATAACCAAGTGTGTGTGAAAGAGCATGGACTGGGTCACAGCTTCCACAGCAGCAGAAAGAAGCATTTTGCTTTAAAATACAAAAATCCAGCTCTTTCTGAGACAGCTCAATGAAACACACACAACCTGAACAAAAAGCGAGCGCTCCATTCAACTCCTGAATGCTGCTGAAATTTTTATTTTTTTTTTTTTGCCAGCTTTTACAGTCCACAGCCTTCTCATTCAATCCTGAATAATAGCTTTGAATCGGGCTGTAAAAGCTTCCGAAGTTTGAAATCTTTTGACAAGTTAATTTAGCTGTATGGTAAAAAGTTTTTCCCCCAGATAGAATAAAGCCATCATCTCATGAATGTAGCAGTCAGCCAAGGGAAAGAAAACACCATTAGGATTAGAAATGATGGGCTTTCTGGAGATAGTTTGTGGTTTAGTGTAATCTACTATCAATATTTCAGTAGAAAAATATCTTACTCGTCATCCAGCTGCAAGTCAGTCTCTTCACGTAAAACCAACACCCAGGGGCCAGGCTGCAAATGTTTTTATTTCTATTTTTCTTCTTCTTTTTTTTTTTTTTTCTGGTCAAATTTTTCTTACATTTATTTAGATTTTAATTGTTTTTCACCCTGGATGTTTTTTTTTTCCTGGTTGAAAGAACAGAAAAATGGATCAATATTTCCTTGAAGGTTCTCACTACAGAGAGACACACCCCACATTTTTCTCCCAGCAGCTGCCATGGATGAAAAGAAATATAATAAATTGATACATTTTCCTTTATTTTTAGTATTACGAATTGGAAAATGAGCGCTGATAAACTAAGTGTATCCATCAGTTATTCTAGCCTCGATTTCACAAGGATTCCATATTAATTTTAGACTTACTTCTGCTTTTTATCTCAATTTAAGCCTTAATGTGCTACTAAAATTGACTGAACCAAAAAAAAAAAAAAAAAAACAAAACCCCATTGAGGGGGGAAAGAGATTTCTTTCATACTCTTAATTCTTCAGTTTAATTTGGAGGGATGATGACACCATAAGAACTTTTGGGCGGTGGTTTGTAATGGCCACAGAATAATTTTTCTCTCTGCAGTAGGAACGATGATCCTTGTGGATGCCCTCCAAGTCAGGATATTCCATAACATAGTTGAGAGCATAGCTGCTAAATAAATAGGAAGCTCATAGAAATCCAGAAAAATACTGAAAACAAAATTCAGCAAACAGTTTTATTTTAAAAGTGTATTGTATTCAGTCATTGTAAAATGACTGCCATAACAATCCAATGTATCTCCATCAGCGAAAATAAAGTGTAGCTATGGAGAAGAAAGCAAACTTTACATTGTGACCTCCACTTTGAACTGCACTTGCTTGTTTTTCCCCCCAAGTGGGTGACAGGGACTTGATTTTGCCCAAAACAACAGCAATAACTTGTTTCTAAGATTCTGGCTCTTACTGCTTCAGGATTTCAGCTCTTCAGGCCCTGAGTGCTGCAGACTTGATGAAGTGTTGGGTGTGCAGACAAGCTGGGAAGCGGCTCCTGCAGCCAAACACAGGCGTGGGGGGCTCAGAAGTGGAGGAGAACCACCTTGTTGTGGCTCAGAGCCAGCTGTGAGGCAAGGAGAGAACGAGGAGTTCCAGCTGAAGCAAAACTCACCAGGATTAAAAAGCCAGGAACAACTGAACAAAACTCCACAATGAAAGGTATGCTGGAGGAAAACACGGGAGGGGGCAATGTAAATTTAACATTCCCTGTCCCATCAGAGCTGTGCTGTAAGTTATGGGGATTTGATGGGGTTTTCCTTTTGGTGGCAAAAAGGAGTAAATCAGTGTACTGTGGGACAGATGCAGAACAGGGAATGGGAAATAAAGCACGGAAAGGTGACAGATAGGACAGGAAAACCAAGGGAGCTCAGTGATGGAGACTGAATGATCGGGAGGAAGGAGAGGGAGCCATCATCACGTTAGAAATTGTGTCTAGGCTTGACTTTTCTCCAAGGACCCAAGTGTCACTGCCACTTGGAGTAGATCTTTGGTGTCTAGGCTCCAGAGGAAGTTCTTGCTGGCTCTCTTCCTAACTCTATCCTCCTTTTTCTTAGGCTGTGGAGTGGAAAACTAAAGCACCCTCTTTTACTTTCACCAGCTCCATGTGACTAGCGAGGGAAATTAGCTGGAGTGTTGTGATGGCTGTTTCCTGCTTGAGAACATAAAAAATGGAATCATTCCTGACAAACAAGGAGTTCAGCTAAAGATGAGGTGGAGGTAGGCGGGAAGTTCTGTAATTGCTTTTTATTTAAATCTTTATGAATTAGCTCTGCCAGGGTGTTGGTTTTATTTTAGATTTATATTTTTTGCTTCAACAGGCTTCTGAGTAAGTTTTTCAGCTGCAAATACACTAAAAACAGGCTATATACAGCTATAGCCAATATGTTGGATTTAACATATAGCAAGAAGCCTTTCCCTTGTGAATCTCTGAGGTCTAATTTCCGTGAGCAACGACAAAGGTTTAATTTTCTGCCATTATGCACAGGTTAGCCTAGACTGGGTATTAATAGAGACACGTACTCACACCCACAGCCACAGGTACAGCATCAATCAAAACCTGAAGGTAGAACTTACACTCCATGGCAACTTCCAGGGCACAGTTCTCTCCTCTCGTTTCCTGTTTCCAAACTGCTCCAGCAGTGCAGCGAGGGAAGGCAGCTGGGTTGGTTGTAACCCATGTTTGAAGGGTTTGGGACCAAATCTCCTCCTGGCTGGAGCAGAAATGGGGACCACAGGGGAGGGCAGACACTCACCTGGCTGCCACAGCCGTGCCCTGCGCCAGCCTTGAGCAGCAGACCTGTTGCCTTGGCAAATATTGCCCTGCTTTGGTAACCTTCTGGCCCTGAAGGCCTTCCACCCACAGGTCTCTTGGCACTCCAAACTAATTCGGGAGGTTATTTATACACACGTTCCTTCCCCCATCCATCCGAGCGCACAAGTTGGCCCCGAATAAAGAGGGCAGAGCAACTCTGCAAAACCTCGCCAGCCAAAGAACAACAAACAAGCTCAGGAGCCTAAAGAAGCTGCAAATGAAACAAAAAGGGCTTCGGCTTCAGGCAGAAGTGGTGTTCTTAATGCCAGTGGTGCTCTCAGGTGTGTATTCCAGGGAAATGTGACCATTTCCTGGAGCCTGTCTACAACGTGGAAAAAAACCCAGAAACTTTAAAGGCCGGATCAATATGGTAAGGGCTTTTGTAAGGGCGGCCCTTTCAAATGAAAACATCGGTGGTAATTATCTCCAGAAAGGTAAAAGAGAAAAGGAGCAGTGTTGATACACCACCACGTATATGCAGAATTTGAGAGAGGGACAAACTTGTTAGCAATTCCCATCAGGTCCCAGAATTTGTGTAAACCCAGATGGCTGAATGACAGGAGTTCATTTTTTTTTTTTTTTTTTTTTTTTTTTTTTGCTATAAGGGAAATCTGGAATTTTTAAAAACAATTTAGCAAGAGCCAATTAATCAAACCCACCAGAAGCGTGCTGGGATGGCTGCCTGCGAGTAAGGAATGTCATGTTTCAGCTTGCCTTGGGCAAGGATGGGAAGAAACTCCTTGGAAGCTTAGCAGGAAACCTCCTTTCCACTATCCCAGGCTGCTCCAAGCCCTGTCCAGCCTGGCCTTGGACACTTGCAGGGATCCAGGGGCAGCCACAGCTTCTCTGGGAAACAGAAATAATGGAATAATACATGGCCAGTGGGATGTTCCCATCGGATTGTGTCCCACAGGATGAACTTCTTGCAGCCAATACTGCAGTATTTGCCTTCCCATCATCTGGAACGTTTGGGAGCAGGACTTGGGGAGTTTTGGGCACTGCGTAAACCAACAAAATACGCTGAGTGAAACGAGACGTGTCAGCTCAACGGGTAATTCCACGTACAACTCAAAAATCAATCAATTGCAGCGAAAACGGGGGTAGAAGGAAGCATTGCCCGACAACTCCTTCTTATTTTCATTTTCTAATTTCCTCTCGGCAATTCAGGCAAATACGTTGAACCGTGCCCTGCCCTGTCTGCCGTTTGCCCCCCGCTTCAGCTGTTTGCTGTTACGGGCGATCCCTGACAGATAACACAGAACGGCCCATGAGGGAGCGGGACCGTGGCTGCAGAAAACCGCGGGGGGGGGTGGGTGGGTAAAAAAACGCCAAAGTCCCACGTTTTATCGCAATACGGTCGACACGGCATGGATCGCAGCTGCTGTGGCCTCCGGGGGTGGGGGGGGGGATCAGGAACCCGGTCCTGCCTTCCCGACCCCCGACCTCGATCCCGGTGGGGCCGCGGGCTCGGTGCCAACATGGCGGCCTCTGCCCCGCCCCCCCGTCGCCATGGCGACGGGCCGCGCGCCACGGGGCGTGGCCGGGGGCGCGCGGGGCGGGGCCCGATTGGTCCCCTTCCCCCGCGCGGCTATAAATAACCCGCGCCCGCTGATTGGCCGCGGGGGGAAAATGGTCGTACCACGTGACTCCCCATCTAAAAAAAAAAAAAAAAATTTCCAAGATGGCGGAACCCGTGACGGGCTGAGTCCGTCGGTGGCGCGCTCCGCGCCGGGGGGGCCATCGCCGCGCAGCGTCCCCGCCTCGCCCGCCGCCCAGGTCAGTACGCGCCGCTCCGCCGCCGCCGAGCCGCGCCGCCCCCCCGCCACCGGGCCGCCGGCGGCGCGGGCCCTTTAAGGCCGCTCGCCTCCCCGCCCGGCGCGCTCGCGGCGCGGCGGGGCCGCTCCCGGGGGCCCGCTGGTCGCCGCTCCGCCGCGGCCGCGGGAGGGGGAGGTGACGGGCAGCTCCCGCGGCCAATCGCAGGCACGGGCGCGGCGGTGGCGGGCGGATTTGAGCCGCGCGGCGCCCCAGGCCGCGCGCTGATTGGGCGGCGCGCCGGGCGGGGCGGGGCCGCCGCGCGCCGTCGGCCCGGCCCGGGCGGGGCGCGGGGGGGGGGCGTGACGGGCAGCGCCGCCGCCCACTCAGCGCGCGGGGCCCGCTTTTTTTTTGTGAATGGGGTGGGCGGGGCCGCCGCTGCCCGCAGCTCCGCCCCCCCGCGCGCTCGCCCCGCCCCTCCCGGGCGGCCGCGGCTCCGCCTCGTCCCCCCCGGCGGCGGCGGCGCTCGGTCCGTGCGGGCGAGGCGAGGCGATGCGGGCAGCGGTGAGTGACCGGCGGGGCGAGCGAGCGGCGGGCCGCGGGCAGCGCCGTACGGGGGCCCGGCCCCGCGGCTTGGCGGGGCGGGCGCGGCCCTGCGGCGGGGGCGACGCCCGCGGCGGGGCCCTGCGGCGCCGGGCGGGCCGCGGCCCGGGGTCGGTTCTTCCATCCTCTCCTCCCGCGCCGCTTTCCCTTGTCCTTATCCTGGGAATAACGCGGGACTTCGAGAAAGTTTGCGTCCTGTCGCCCCGCTCCCCGGGGCTGTCGGGCTCGGGCCCCGCGGCGCTCACCTCCTCCTGGAGAAAAAGCCCCAAAATGGCTTTTTTTCTGTGCCCGGGAGGAGCAAACGGGGGGTGCTGCCCTCAGCAGCGCGGCGCTCTCAGGGAGCCCGGCGGTGGCAGTCGCAGCTCCGAGGCCCAGGGCTGCAGCCCCGCCGCCAGAACTCCGGTTTTGGGGGGTTCGAGAGGGGATAAACCACGTGTGCCGCTGCGAAACCTCAAGCCTTGGCTTGCACGGGGAGAAATGAAGCAGAAAGAGCCGAGCTGTGGGGCTGGCGGAGGATCGCGGAGAGAGGGAGGTGTTGCCCGGCAGCCGCGTGTGGGTTTTGCTGCAGGGATTTATCAGGGGAAGATGCTGCGCGGTCCCGGCGCTCCCCCAAAATATTGCCCGCTGCCCCCCAGATGTGCTCTCAGGGGTGTTTGTGACAGCTCGGCGGAGCAGATGGATTTACATAACAATAATTTGACGCTGTCAGTGCTCGGCGCTGGGCAGCGGCTGGAGGGGAAGGGAACCTGCCCTTCGCTCAAAGCACTTGCGTAATTGTGTTGTGCGCCCACTCCGCGGCAGGGGAAGCTGCTGGTTTTGGTGTTTTTTTTTTTTTTTTTTTTTGCCTGTCAATAGACTGTTTTGGATGATTTGCATAAATCAGACTCGTCGCCGCTAACGCCCGTACGGGAGGATTTCGTGTTCAAGCCTTGCTTCATATTCCGGGCTGGATTACAGCTCTGAAAACGCTCCCAAGGAGTGGGGATCTGTGTCGGGAAGGTGTGGGTGGATTCAGGGTGTGAAAATGCCTTGTAAAACCCTGGGATGGGGCGTGCAGCGAGGCATTAGCTCTCTCGCGTCTTGCCGCTTCTTTCCCACCAGGCAGCTCGGAGCCGGGCTCGTTTCCCCCAGCTGCATCCCCTTGTCCTCATAGCGCCGGTGTGAGGCCGGGGAGATGGAGCAAGCGTTATTTTGGCCCCGGGAGCCACAGCGAGTGAATAATCCCCCGGACCATGCATTTTGATTTACTGGTATTATGCCCCGTCAATAAATGGGACTCGTGCTGCATTTATTCCCTGCCCTCAAAGTGCTTTGCTTGCTGCCAAATCTACCTGGAGTTAATTATCTGAATTGTGCTTTTTTCTTGTTTGTTGTTGTTGTTGCTGCAACGGCAACATTTTTAAAAGCTAAGGAGCTCTGAAGTTTATATAATAATCTGGTTCTTGGCCGGGTTTCCTGGTGGTTTTTTTTTTTTTTTTTTTTTTTTTTGTGTGTGTGTAACGCGGTCGGTCGCGGCGCTGAGTTTTAATCATTTCTGATCTTTCCAGCACCACTGTTTGGAGTTCTCAGCCTAAAAAGCTGCTGCTGTCGCTCCGCAGCCTCGCTGGAAGAGTTGAGGGCATTGAATTAAAGAAAGCTCAGCTGCTTGTATACAAATATACAGCAATTACAAGGCAACAAAGTTATTGCAGAACCCTGCTGTCGCCATGGCAACACGCTCACTCAATTACATTTGGAAATGTAAAATGCCACCCAGTTAGAGTAAGTTTTAGTGACTGCAGATTTTCTGGGTAAAGTGAAATGTGGAAGATGCTGCTTTCCAGGATTCTCTGCTTTTCCCCTCCATCCTTGGATGGCATGTGCATCTGACAGATTCCCAGTGTTGACATTAAGCTGTGCCCTTGGTGGGCTAAACTTAGGGAAAAAATACCTTTAAATCTTCACAATTTTAACTTTGCCACCCTGCTTTTTGTTTGTTTTGCTTCAGAATTTAGCTTTAGAAAGGAGACAGATTAGAGAAAGCATTTTGAAAATCAGCTCAGAACACCAGAAGAATTTGTCATTTGCTCAGCGGGATGGAGGCGTGGAAGGAAGCACACGTATGGCATGAAAAGCTTGTATTCCCTTGGGAGGAGATGTCTGTTGGGCAGCCTGTGTCTGTGTGCTGCCATCTCCTAAAGTCTCCTAAACAGATTATCCTAAAGTAGAGGAGAACAGCTAGGTGTGAATTACCAAGTTCTTGAGAGGTCCAGGGTGGAAGATAACAGGTGGAGGAGATGCAGGTCCTGGTGCGGGATGCCAGTGACCTCCACAGTGGAAATTTAGTTTCACTTTCTTGCTTGCCTTTTGATGGTGAATCACCAGGAAAATAAAGGCCAGGTTGGAGGGAGCTTGGAGCAACCTGGGATAGGGGAAGGTGTCCCTGCCCATAGTGGGGGGTTGAACTGGATGGCCTGTAAGGTCCCTTTTCACCCAAACAATTCCAAGACTAGATGAAAACAGTAAGGATAGTTTCTTGCATAATCTTTGTGCTAGTGAAGATGCAACTCTCTGCTGTGCTTATGTTTCACAGGCAACATCCCAGTAATGCAGAAAAGATAAAAACCAGCAGTGCAGTAACAGCAGGAAAAGGTAAATACAAGAATGAGGGTTTTTTCTTAAACTAGTAGTGATGTGTTTACAGACACCTGGGGATTGATGAACTCCTGAAGAAGTTACCTGGTAGCAGGACCTGATAGGAGATATTTAGGTAGGTGCAGATGGCAGTGGGTTGTCTTGAAGAAACATGTCTTGCCCAAATCTTTAAGGGCTTGAACTCCAGACTGCCTCCTGAGCCCTTGGAGCATCTGGACTGGGAAGGTTTGCATTTGCATGTTCCATGAACCTGTGTTAGCTGAGGGATGATTTTCGGTGGAGGGTTTGCCCAACTTGCCAGGTTGTTCTGCTTTCAGCACCAACCTGTGACGTGCCAGCCTTGTGGTTTGCCCACTCCTGGAGGGCAGCAGCTTGAGCAGAGTGGCTGCAGCCCCCATGGTCAGTGCCTGTTCTTCTGATTCCATACAATCATGGAATGGTTGGGGTTGGGAGGGACCTTAAAGCCCATCCCATTCCACCCCCTGCCATGGGCAGGGGCACCTTCCCCTATCCCAGGTTGCTCCAAGCCCCATCCAACCTGGCCTTGGACACTTGCAGGGATCCGGGGGCAGCCACAGCTGCTCTGGGCACCCTCACAGGGGAGAATGCCTTCCTCCCATGGGCAGAGGTGGAAGCACAGGAGCTGCCTGTTCATAGCCTGCTGGAAAGCTGGAGTTGAGTCTTCAACCTTAAACCCCCCCATGGGACTGCAGGGGTGAGGAGCAGGACTTGTTCAAAACAAAGGTTAAAATTGCCTGTGGGTTTAGCTCAGTTTGCTTTCTTTATCTCTCTTTCAAATGCTTTGTGCTTTTTAGGGGATAGACTTTTTAAAGTCAGCTTAAGGTGTATCTGCGATCCAGAAACTTGCTGCAGTACCTGAAACTTGTCCTCGAGGTTCATTTGCAGGTTTCAAATCGGGGGAAGCTGCAGACTTTGTATATCTGAAGTGCCCAAACACATTGCAAATGAAGTGTTGAGGCTAAAACTTGCCTGTAAATACGTAAGATGGGATAAATAAAATATTTCAGGAGTTTTCCTTCATCTTCCAGTGTTCCCCTCATGCTGCTATGCCACGCTGTGCCTTTGTAAGGTCACTGTAACCAGCTGTCCCCATGTGCTGTTGAGGTTACCCTGGATCTATGTGGGTTGAGTGATGCTCCCTTCAGGGTCTGAGAACCTGAGTGCTCACTGCCCAGATGTGCCAGCTTAATCTTGGGGTTAAAATGTTTCTTTGGTGTCCTCCTCCAACTAAAGGAAGTGTTTTTGCACTCCTCGGCATTGTGTAATTATATTTATATATAAAAAATATGAACCCCAGCTCTTGGGACTGTATTTCACTTGTCTTGTACCTGTGGTTGAGTATACACAAAGGAGTTTATTTTGCTCAGTGGGATCTGTTGCTGGCCTGTTTCAAATGGCAGAGCTTGTCCCAAACCACAAGGAAATATTAATTGAACATTTTATTGGGCCACTGGTAATGACATTTGTTAAATATTTGCCAAGTATTCTTCTTGCTGGCTTCTTCAGTGGTGTCACATTCTACTTCATTGCTCTGCCAGTTCACCTTTAGCTTGTTTCCAGTTTTCCCATCACTTTTCCATCATCTTTTTCAATCCTGCTAACGAGTCTACGCGGGATTAGATTTTATCAGAATCCTGCTGGAACCCCTTGAGTTTGTGCTTTTGCAAGGATATGTTTCACTGGGCAGAGATGCCAATGGGATGTGTCTTGTCACTGAATTCACAATTGCTTTTCAGTTTTGAGCCCCCTTCCCTCATGGATAGCCTCTCCCTTCCATTTACCTTTTCTTCCAGCTTCCCCAGGTCCAAGCATGCCAATGCTCCAGAGCTGTGCAAGGTTCCCCTCACTTGCTGAGCTTGGGGGAAAAAAAACTCCATAAGAATATGTTTGCCTCAAATAGCTGAAGCTGACAAACAGCAGAAACACTAATGCTGTCTGCTTTGGTAATTAGAAATGTGACAATATTAGAGACCGTAAAGGGGTAAATAGTCTTTTAAAATATTAAAGTAAAAGCTGTGTGTGGTGGGGGAGGAAATGGCTGTTAGCATTTTGGTTCGATTTAGGTTACCTCAAATATATATATATATATATATATATGTGTGTGTGTGTATTTATATATATATGTATTTATATATATTGCCTATATTGAATCCTTGGATGAGGGAACTGCTCAGAGCCCCCTTGTAATTAATGCCACTTGCATTTTGATTGTGTTATGCACAAGCCCAAAGTGGGCCAGGTTTACTTTCTCCTGCAGTGGACCGTGTTGATAAGGCAATATATAACAGATGATTCATGAAGTGCTGCTTGTCATTGCCAGGGCTGCTTGAATAGCGAGCAGATTTTGGGCAATGCTTCTTCACCGGAAAGATTTGGGCAGTTTAAACTGAGAGGAGGAGGAGAGAAAAATCTGCACTGTATTTCTGACTGTCTTAAAGGGGCTGCCTCAGAGCATTTAGAAGAAGTTGGTGGGGGGAGAAGGGGTGAAATAAAGCAGGGGGTAGAGAAGCAGGAAAGCACACAGAGGTTGCATAATGATGTTGAAAAAGAGAACAATTAGAAAAGGACTGTAAAATCTCTTGGAAAGCTTCTGTGGTTTTCCCTTTGCAAGAAATTGCAGCTTGGCCTTCCCTTCTGAAAATTCAGGCCTTCTCTCTGGCATTCATTACTGGGCACATCTTGATCAGCTTCATTTTTTTAGCTCATTTTGTATTGGGTATTACCTCACAGAAGTTTGATTAAAATGTGCCTCAAAGACACATCACCCAGTGCAGAGGAATGTGTGCTGGCATGTGGTCCTGGGCACACTCAGCCCTCTGCCCCACCCCCCATCAGTGGGTGAACCCTTGTTCCTCACATAAGACGCATTTAAACCCCAAAAAGTTGCAATTTGAAAACTGGATCTTTGGGTCATGAGAATCCTTATTTTTTTAGTTTGGCCAAAATTAGGTTATCTTAATATAGTTTGGTTTTCTCATAACAAGCCAGTTGTTTCATCTATCTGTGTAGCTATCTGTCTGTATCTGCTGGAAGAAGAATTGTGTTTTAGGGGTTTTATTTTCTACCATAAAAATAAGTTCAAGGGCTGAGCATCTCAGCCTGGGTTTTGGCAGCACAGCAATGTGTTGTTTTAAATGTCTTTTTAAGTGTGTCACTCCTTCATTCTGGGGAGCAGTGACATCCAGCTGAACCAAACTCCATGTATCTTTCATGAGCAGTGAAAAACCCTGATATTTCACACGTAGGAAATAATTCACTTCATTAATTTTTCTGAAGAAGTGGCGCTTTAATGAGGTGTCTGTCAGCGAGACTTAATTACAGTTAAATTCTGGGAGCATTGGTACACTGTGTCTTGTTCCATGTAAAATGAACTTCCATTTGTCACGTGTCTGTGGGAGCATTGGTTTGCTGATAGAATTTGTGTTAACTCCACTTTGAGGAATAGCAGTTACTCATAACTGGGCTGTCACATCCTTCTCCTGCCTGGATTTTCCTGATGTGCTCCAACAGCTTATGTTATGTTATGTTGCATTTGCTCAGGGGAAATAATGCTCAGGCTGGTTTCGGGGTTATGTTGACAAAGTTTCGTGTCCAAGAAAAGGGTCCTCAGTGTGAGCCTGAAATAAGGAATTAATCCTGGCGCTGTACCCAAGAAATTCTCAGGAGTGTTTTTCAAAGGATTTGGAAGGTTACATTTTCCCCCATGTTTTAACAAGTTACCTAATTCTTGTTACTGTTTGTGATGGATTCTGGTAAAATCCTCAATAATATAGGTGGTTCTCCTGGAGAGCCTAAAAATGGGCTGCCTTTTACTGCAGGTCCATATGCCTGTGGAGTGGTGAGATTTGCTTCTCTGCTCAAATCATGTGCACAAGAGTGAGGAAAAATTGCATTTTTCACACCTTTATAACAACGAGGATTGTGCAGACTGGAACAGTCTGTCAGCATTGGCCTTGGGAGCTCAAGGCAGGGAGAAATGGGCAGGTAATTGTGAACCCTGGTTTAGAAGGAGGTGGGATGAGATGGAAGATGGGCTATTGGCCTTGACTTTGGATGCAGTGGGTCCAGCTGCAGACAGACAGGGATGCAAAGATCATGGAATTCCCAGGGAGCATTGGAAAGGGAAGAGCTGTGTGCAGACTTGAAGGAAGAATTCATGGGTAAAAACTGAGCTTTCCTGCAGGCTGGGTTATGTTTTACAGCACTGCATATGTGGGACTCATCTCTTCAAGTGAAGAGAGTTGTTTTCTCCAGCCAGCAGAGACCTGCAATAAAATGAAATTGCTGTCTGCAGTGGTGTGGATGAGTCAGGAGAGGGGACCTGTCCAAGGCCCAGCAGGAACGAGGTCGCCAGGACAGTGACACCGAGCTCAGCCTTGTGCAGCACGGTGGGGTGTGCGTCTTGCTGGGAAGCCTGGCTTATTTCTTCAGCCTGCTTGGGGAAAAAGGGAGCACAGAATGCTTCAGAATAACTCAGAGGATACTGGATCATGTTTCTTGTGGAGGTCTTGCTGGAGGGGGCTGAAGGCTGGCACGTTTTTAAAGCTGGGGAGGGCAAGAACACAGTGAAGTGCAGCTTCCTGCTGCCTTCCCAGGGAGATGGTGCAGTTTGAGTGTGGTTTGTGCTGCTGGAGCATCTTCAGGGGCAGAGAAAGAAACAGACCTGGCTGAGTTAACAGTTGGACTTGATGGTCCTAGAGGTCTTTTCCAACCTTAATCATTCCGTGAATGTGAGCAGGATCTCTGTTGGGTTTTTGCAAAGCTCAGCCTGTCTTTGCTTCCTGTGCAAAGCAGTTTTTCCTCACTACCTGATGCATGGGAAAAAAAAAAAATTACTCTCCATGTGGATTCTGTTGTGCATTTCTCCTACCCAAGACAGATTTCCTGTTTGAGTCAAATAGCAGGGCTTTGGTTGGGAGGAAGTGTTCTTTACTTATTTATTTCCACAACTGATACCTGCTGTCAGATCCTGATGGAGGCTGAAAGATACGTTTGAGTCAGGACTGCCTCTCACAAGATATTGACCTGGAAGCATGATCAAAGGAGAAGGGAGAGGACTAGAAACGAGTATTTATTCTGATTGTACATGGTAGGTGCCTAATGCTTCCCTGGGGGTTGTGTTTGCCTCTCCTTGTCAGGCTTTTCTTCATCCCCTTGTTCATCTCTGTGCCTTGATGGAGCCTTTGAGGATGGGCTTAATCATAACAGTGAATGAAATATTTAACATTAGGAACAACACTTCCTGTGTGAAGCTTTGCAAAAACCGCTGGCTTGTGACAGGGAAAAGTAATCTGGGGTTTTCTGTTATAAATTATCGAACCTGCAGAAAAGCTGGAGACTTCTGGGTCAGTGGGCAAAAAGGCTTGATGTGATTTCAGGGCAAAGTGTGGCTCTGTCAATGGCTGCTTTATGCCTTGGAGAAGATGGCCTTGTCATTGCAATCTTGTTCAGGGGGACATTCTGTGAGCTGTTGAGAGTAGAAAAGACTTATGCTGTGCAGTTTTCTGAGCCATCCCTGCAGATTTTGGGTGGATTTACACAGATTACGTGGTTTTGTTCATCTCAGTTGCTGTATCTGGGTGTCTCTTGCTGCTGCTGCCTCTACTACAATGCGCCTCTTGCTACAATGTGCCTCTACATTGTGTTCTGTCAATGGAAGAGGTGGTGGTGCTACCTGCTGGATCCAATTCTATTATTCTATAATTGCACTGGAGCAACAAGCCATAGTCAAAAGAAGGCAAATATTAGTATTTAGAACTTGAAAACCCCCTTTGACCCCAGAAAGCTGATGATAAAGCTGGGCAAAAAAAGCACTTTGTATATTGGGGCACTTCTCCTTGTCTATATTGGTGGTTAAGGGCTTGATCCAGCACCTGGTAAAGACAGCAGGGATCTCCCCTTTGCCTTGAGCTGGCTGTGAGAGGTGACCCCAAACTGCAAATGTTCTTGTGGACCTGCAAGGAGGAAGCTCTGGGCTCTCCTGGGCCAGCACAGTTCTCTGTCCGGATATTTAGGGTGGACATCAGGAGGAATTTCTTCCCTGAAAGAGTTGTCAGGCTTTGGAAGGAGCTGCCCAGGGAGTGGAAGAGTCACCATCCCTCATGGTAGCCCAGGGCCACTGGTGTGTGCAGCTGGGAGAGCCCATGGGCCAGCAGTGGCCCTGGGTGGCAGCCACGGAGTCACACCAGTGTTGTGTGGCCATCAATCCCAAGTGTCCTCCTGTCAGCTGACAGCATTAGAGTCACAGCTGAATTCTGTTTGGCACTGAAAGTGTGCTGCTTCTGGGCTTTGCTCTAAAAATGCTGGTCTAAAAATAAACTGCTGTGCAGGGATGCTGGAAGCAGGGGAGCAAATGGAGAATTTGAGCACAGAACATAAGGCTTGGCTGACTGCAGGGATGGGATCGTGGAGCAGCACCGGCCCTGGCAGCGGCCAGGCCAAGGCAGAACAGTGCTGCCCAGGGGAATAATTCCCTGGGAAGGAGAGGAGGAAGTGAGGGAGCTGAGAGTGGCAGGTAGACATTGAACTCTTCCGTCGGCCAGCGGGGCTGCCACACTTCAAAGGGAGCGGGCCATAAAAACCCCAACAGCTGGGTGAGGAAAATTGCACCTCAGATATGAAATCCTGCTGTGTAACAGCTCAGCCAAGCTGGCCTCGTGTGGGTCCTCTCAGGAATGGGAGTTTGGGCTGCTCAGACAGTGCAGCAAAAAAAAAAGCACTCATGTTTAATGAGGTGTTTAGCTCATTTAAAATGGCAGCAAACCCGAGCAACCTGAGCTGTACAGAAATGAGAGCATCTCCTTGCAGCAGGCTTATCACCCTCCTCGGGACAGGGATATCCAGCCATTGTACACTTCCTATGCCTCGATCTTCCCAAGTGCCAGTATGAATGACATTCCCCACATTCTTTCCTTAGCTGGAAGGAGCTGATCAGACTCAGAGGTTGGGAGTCATGCTGGAAGCTCAGAGATAGCTCAGGCTTTAGCTGTTGGCCTTTCTCTTCCCTCTTCCCGAGGGTATTCCTGGTGTGGGATGCCTCAGTCCAAGGAGCTGGATATGGACATCTGGTCCTGCTTGCTGCCTTTTTGCTCCAGTAGGAAAAATCTTCAGTGTCTGCGTTTGCTGGCGGAATGTCTAAGAGGAGCAACTTAGACTATATTTAAATAAATAAAAAAAAAAGCAGCATATTTTTGGCAATAATTTAGACTTTTGCTGTAAACTGTCTACATTCCCTGGGGGATGAGGTCTCCTTTTGAGAAAATCTGTTCTGGATTCAGCATGTTTGACAATTTCTTCGTGTGACTACCTTCAGGTTTTTGTTTTGGAGCACAATAACGTGTGTGTGCTTCTAAGTGCTCAGCTTGGGGGTTTATTTCTAATTTTTTTCTTTAAAATATCAAAACCTTCTCTTCAGGATACCAGGACTGACAAGGTTTGCGTTCCAGTATTGCAACACAAGGTGTTCTCTGTTTCAGACTGTAAATATTTATCTCTTGTCAAAGCAGAGCAGTTACTATTGGGAACTGATCTGGCATGTGAAAAGGTTTTCCTTAAGGAATTTGTTTCCTTTTATTTACAGTGTTATCATATATTTAAATTCCAGGGCCTCAGCATATAGCTCTGAGGCTCTTTCCTAGCACTGGCAGCTAAAATGGGAATTATGGCAGCCTCGGGATAGGGATAAGGGAGTTCTGAGCATATGCTGGAGCCAGCCAGCGAGTGTGGCTGTGAAGCCCAGGCAAACACAGGCCAGGTCCTGGTGTTCTCCTGCCAGGGCAGTGCTGGGGCTGGCTGCGATGGAAGGGGCATGGACTGAGCACAGGTGTTCCCTGGGCTGGCATTTCCCAGCTGCTGGGCTGTTCCCTCCTCCCTCAGCTCTTTTCTCCTGGAGCAGGCCCTCTCAGCCCTGTCTGTGTCTCTGCTTCTCCTCCTGCCAGCAAACCTGCTTTGTCATAACCTTCCAGCAGCACTGGGAGCTTTCTCCAGCCACCTCGTGTTGGATTGTTCTCTGCTGTGTTTGCCACAGCTTTGGGGATGGGCTCCTGCTCCTGGGAATTCCTGAGGCTTCCCTGCTGGCTGCAGGTCCTACTCCTGGAGGGCTTGAGCCTGCTTTCATCTCCCTGCAGTGCCTGGCATTGCTGGGGAAATTCCTGTTGTATTGTGCCACACGTGGGAGGCTTGTTCAGCCTGCAAAGGTCTGGGGTTTATTTTTTACATCTCCCTAGCTTCTGTACATGCTTGTTTTTTGATGCTGGTGGTTGCTTGAAGTTCTCGATACTCTTGCCTGTGTGCTGGAGTCTCGGAAGAGCAGCCAAGGGCTGTCGGGGAGGGCTGCAGGTTGTACTCTTTTCCCTCTGTAAGGGAACAGCCTCATCGAATGGAATTAGTTATTGAGGCTGAGTTCAGCCCCTGCCATGGCAGGGCAGAGCTGCTTTTACTTTTGTTTAGCAATGTGCAAAATACATATCTCAGACTAGAGCCAGCGCTGGCCTTTGAGCTCATCTCGCTGATTCAGAGGTGGTAGGCAGATAAAACGGGGTGAAAATAAGAAATGCTTTCTTTGCCTCTGGTGTTTGAATATGCATCTATTTATTTCACATGTATATACTTCATATAAATGAGAACAAATCATGTCTGTACTTAATATTTTCATGCGTCTGTATTTCTGCCTGGTGTGTCTGTCCAAACCCCAAGGACAACAGATGGATGTCCAGGGAATGTTGTTATCATCTCCCGAGTTTATCGTTGCTATCAGGTCACATCAACTTCAGTTCTTCCTCTGTAATCTTTGTCTCCAGGGATGCACACTCAATACACCCTTTCTTTTTCTCCTCTCTGACATCTCATGTGAAATTTGCTGCTTGTGGCTTCGGGGCAGCAAGCCCTGTCTTGGTTTGGGGAAAGGTTTGTGACTGGGACTGGATGGTTGCGGCTTTTCCAGGGTGGTTTATGGCTTTATGTAGAGTTTTTAATAGGACTTGCAGTCAGACTACTAAAAGGTAAATGGCCAAAGTTATTCGTAAACACTGTGATAGTCAGAGTGGAGACTCTGAATAGAAAGCTTTGTTCAGGATTTCCTGGAGTGAGAAGTAAAGCTGTCTTGGTCAAAGGGAGTTGCTCTGTGTGGATTCAGCGCCGGGCTTATCTCTCTTGTTTAATGCAATATATTTTAGCAGAATCAAAGTTGGTTCTGAGTGTTACTGGCAGAAATGGCAGCCTATTTGCATATTTACTGACTTCTGGGAGTCTAGATATGTCAGCAGCCTCTGCTCCTTTTCACTCGATCTTATCTCAGGAAAAAATTCCTGCAATCTCCTTTACCACCCCCCGCCCCCAAGTGTGCTTTGCATGCCGAGTGCTCTGAGGTAATGGGACTCGTGTTTGCTCTGCAGTGGCCCTGCGATTTGCTTGAATGTAAAGCTGGTGCTGAAATGTAAATGTTCAGCTGCCTGACCCGAGGAGGTGTTTGTCTGTCAGAGTGTGCTGAGGCTGTGCATGCTTTCCCTCAGGAAGGGGCCGCACTTGGCTGGAGGTGGCTGCAGGCATTGGCTGTCAGGCCATTTCTTCCCCTCTGCTATAATATAATTTATTAATCATCATGTTCATAGAAACACAGAATCATTTAGGTTGAAAAAGTTCTATAAGACAATCAAATCCAACAGTTGCTCCAGCACTGCCATTAACCCATGTCCCAAGTGCCACATGCACATGGCTTTTAAATCCCAGGGATGGGGACTTCACCACTGCCCAGGGACTGACAACTCTCTTGATGCAGAAATTTTTCTAAATATCCAACATTAACGTCCCCTGGCACAACCTGAGGCTGTTTCCTCCTGTCCTGTCACTTGTTACCATGGGGAAAACACCAACCCCACCTCGGTACCGCTTCCTGTCAGGTACAAGATGGATGCAGATTAATGCTTACACGCAGAGTCTTTGGATTTGTTTTGTTTTCACCTTGTATTCTTTCCTGGTTCATGTATTTCAGAGTATCCCAAGCAGCAGGTGATAAGGTGAGAGGAGATCCTGCAGAGCAGAGCTTTGGTGACTAACGCAGCTTATCTTGAAAGCCCAGCAATTCCTCCTGGTACAGAAGCTGGAGCTGTTAGCCAGAAGTTACAGGAGGATATTTAGGAGCATGCAGAGGTGCAAGAGCTACAGGAAAGCGAATAAAAGACCCCGAAGGTTGGGCTTTGATATTTTTACAGGCTGAAGAGGTACAGAAACAGGTGTAAATTACTTTGCTTCATTCCCAGCCTGAAAGAAGAGCCAGTTGCAGGGAGGAGTCTGTGCTATTTGGTGTGAAAAGCCGCAAAGGGAGTCTGTGCTATTTGGTGTTGGTGGATGAGAAGCTCAGCATGACCCAGCAAAGTGCTCTGCAGACCAGAAATCCCAAACCCCCAAATCCTGGGCTGCATCCAAAGAACTGTGACCAGCAGGGAAGGGGGGGGTTCTGCCCCACTCAGGTGAGACCCCACCTGCAGAGATGCCCCAGCTCTGGGGCCCAGCACAGGAAGGACCTGGAGCTGCTGGAGTGAGTCCAGAGGAGGCCATGGAGGGCTGGAGCCCCTCTGCTCTGGAGCCAGGCTGGGAGAGCTGGGGGTGCTCACCTGGAGAGGAGAAGGCTCCTGGAAGAGCTCAGAGCCCCTTGCAGGGCCTAAAGGGGCTCCAGGAGAGCTGGAGAGGGTCTGGGGACAAGGCATGGAGGGACAGGACACAGGGAATGGCTTCCCACTGCCAGAGGGCAGGGCTGGATGGGAGATTGGGCAGGAATTGTTCCCTGGGAGGGTGGGCAGGCCCTGGCACAGGGTGCCCAGAGCAGCTGTGGCTGCCCCTGGATCCCTGGAAGTGTCCAAGGCCAGGTTGGATGGACTTGGAGCCACCTGGGACAGTGGAAGGTGTCCCTGCCCATGGTAGGGGCTGTAATGGGATGGGCTTTCAGGTCCCTTCTGGCCTAAACTCTAAGTTAGGGCTGTAAGGCTTCCTTGAGGACACAGAAATCCTTTTCTAACTGGTGACTGGCAGTATTGTAAAACATACCTTAAAAAGTCCCCATGGCAGGTACTGTGTCAGTCCTTGAAATATGTCCAACATTTTGTGTGGCTTTACAGTCCAGTTTTCTTACTGCCTGGAACAATTCCAGTTTGCCTTGCTAAGTTCACATTGTTCAAACAGGCAAAATGGGCCACATAAAATGTAAATCCTAAAGTAAATGGATCTCTTCCTTCTCACTCAGTTAAAGAACCACTGTGAGGTTGGGAGCAGCACCTGGAAAGTAATTTCCCAAAAGTTTGCTGGCCTTTGTCAAGGTAACCTGCAGGTACTTCTTTAAAGGGTTTTGCTCCTCTTTGGTTTTGATGGTGTTATAAAACAGATAAATATATAATAAATGACCTGAAACCTCCTCGAGTCTGAGTGGTGCCAGTTGTTCCTTCCTTGCCTTTCTTGCTTGTCAGCTTTTAAGACTGAAATATTTGCCTGAAGATTCTAGTTTTCATTAAAGGATGATGCTGGTCATGAGAAATGTAACCCTGTCAGCAGGGGAGCTTACAGGTTTGTGGTGACTTACTTGGTTTTCTATCCTGGCTGTGGATGTGGCTGGAAAATGTGATTTAAAACTAAAAATGGTGGAACCCTCACGAATATAAAACTATATATTTATTTCGGCTTCCCTTGGGGATTCCTGCCCCTTCAGTTATCAGCAGTCTGGACTTGGAGTCTCAGCAGCTTTGGCAGAGGAGCCAGGACTGAGCAGAGTGCCCAGGACTACCCTGTGATCATCCCTGAGGGATGATCCTGTCAGCAGAGGGATGCTGGGACTGGTTACAGGTTTTCCCAACAAATAAAAGTAAATTATGTTGCACTTTAAAGGCGAAGTTGTGAATTCTTGCTTTCTGTTTGGTGCATTATCCTTCATGCCTGTATGCAAAATTTGGATTTAGGTAAAGATCCTTTGAGTAAGATGCACAAGTGCACTCATAGGCTGTAAGACATTTTTACTGACTGTAGGAAAACAGTCCCTTTAAAAGGAGAAATGGCAGAGTGGCATCACACGTTGGGGTTCAGATGAGAAGCTCTTTCAAACCCAAACCATTCTGGTATTCCATGATCCTGTGCAGTTCATTGGGACTGGGGTCTGGCTGCTTGGGTGGCTGTGGGAAGGGCCAGTGTTTTGGTATCGTTATTGGCATTCAGTGCCAGACAGGAGGGATAAAACATGCAGAAATGTAAACTTAGGAGCCTGTGATGAGGTCCCAAAGCTTTTTGTGGGTGAGGGTGTGCTGTGCCCGATGAGCTGGGTGCCAGCCAAGGTTGAGGGTGCTCGCCTGAGCTCTGCACACATTCCTGCAGTGGGTTGGGAAGCACAGCCCGGTCTGGGGGGCAGAGTTATGGGATATTAGGGGACAGGAGTGACATGGGATGTCCTCAGACAAAACAGTTTTTTGGACGTGGGCAGTGTTGGAGCCAGTAACTGAGGCATGGAAAAATGTAACAAACGCTGAGTTGAAGTGGCTCCTCCAGAAAGAGTAACTGGACGGGGGTGAGCAGGTGTGGAGAGGGACTCCTCTGCTTGGAAGGAAGGTGAGCTCATGCAGGGGCCAAGGGGTGATCCCAGTCAGCCTCTGGAGCAGGGGGACAGTCCAGGGGAGTTTTGCATGGCACCATGTGGCTCCTGACTGGTTTGATGTGCTGGCAGAGGCTCTGCTGCAGATGAGAACGGACAGACTGCCGTGATCTGTGCCTGTGTCACTGTTTTGCAGCCGACAGCAGAGGGGCTAAGTGTCCACTCCACGGTGATGCAACATGTTTGTGGAGACCTTGGGGCATGTTTCTTTCCCAGAGCATGCCAAAGGTCGGGGCTGCCAAAGCCACGGGGGCAGTAGGTGGGAATGGCAGCGAGGTTAACACGGGGCGCTGGAGAGCAGCACAAAGGTTCTGGATCATACTGGCCCTTCCAGAAAAAAACTTTAGGAAATGTCTCACCAGACAAAAGAACTGCACGAGTTGGGTGGCAGGCTTGCTTGAGTGTTCAGACCAAATTATTTTCCCTTGGTAATCAGATAGCATTCAATTAAAAAAAAAAAATAAGAGAACTAGGCTGACCTTAAACAATGTTTGTTCTTTAAAAAAAGTCAATATTCTTTTTCCAAGTTAATGAAAGTAATTAACAGTGATTGATGACACATGTACTCAGCTATTTTCTGTTGGGAGACCAGATGGGTTAGGCACAGCTAGTGACCAGTAATTCTGATTCTTTGTCAGAAGGAACAAGAAGTTCAGATGTGGCTGGAACAGCTCAAGTATGTGAAGAGAAAAGGTAAATGTTTTTCTCTCTGCCTTTGCCTACCTGAGGAACTGAAAAACAACCCCAGGTAAAGACTTGCTTTCAGCCAGTGAGGTGAGCTCCCTATCTGCTGGCCACACAGCCTCTTCCTGGCACTGAAAATGCTGCTGAGGAAATTCTGCTTAAAAATAATACGGAATTATGGAATTACAGAAGGGTTTGGGTCAGAAGGGACATGAAAGACCATTTAGTTCCACCCCCCTGCCATGGGCAGGGCTGCCCCTCACTGGTTCAGGTTCCAACCTGGCCTCAAATACTCCATTTTTAATCACTTGTAAGTCGAGCATTTAAAAGGAATTTTGATTTTTCTGCTGCTGAGTGTGTGTAGTGAGGGTGATCTGCAAGGCAGGGATGAAGAAACGGGATAAACTCCCAGTCTGCATTCACCTTCTGTCAAGCACTACTTTCAGCTATCTGATTTGGACTCCTTCAAATGTGGAAATAGTAGGATGGAGGAAAGACATGGAATTGGGAAAGAAGAGGGCCTCAGAAAAAGCCAAGACAGTCGATTTTTATAGGTAGCTCTGCCCAATTTGTGCCGACTCCTGCGAGGCTCCGGTAGCAGCTGGAACAGGCTCCCGAGGCAGACTTTTATCCTTTCTCCCTCCCACGCGGATCCATCTGTGAGACTGCTTGTTCTTGCTGCTCTTGCTGAGAAACTGGATTGAGCTCAGAAGCATCCTGCTCTTTCAGACCCTCTGCCAGAGCCTTGCTAGTCAAGGAGGGCTCTGTATTCCTGCAGATTCGCACAGTCCCAGGTTTCAAACAGTCGCTTGCATTTCTGAATCTGCAGCTCTTCCTGCTCAACTCAGAAAAAAATTATCTCCAAGCTGTTGGCCACTTTAAATTGGAGCTCCCACGGAGTGAACATGAGGTGGTATTTCCAGATTTGCTTGGGATCTTTTGTTCAGAGTTTTGGGTGACGCTTGGGACGATTTAGGTTCGCTCCTCATGCAGTTAGTTGTTCCCAGAGTGCTTTTGCTTCCCTTTGTATTTGGGATACCTGCGGTGGTTTCAACATCAATACTTGTTGAGGTCTAAAACCTGCTGAGAGATCTGCCCAGTGGTATGGCTGTGAATCATGTGGATGCTCCTGTGTGTTCCTAGCAAGGAAGGAGAAAGGGCACAAAACTTTGGTGGTTTTGGGTGTCTGCCAGAAGAGTTTTCTTTCTAGGCTGTGGAGGCACCTTTGGTTTTCAGAGCAGCTCTAAGTGCTGGTCAGGGTGGTGATTTGCATGTCTGTGTAAAGTACCATGAGGGATTTCCTCAGTTTGAAACTTGAGGGAAATACTGCCAGGGGCAAGCTCAATAATGTCAGTTTTGTGTTAGTTTAACATAGAAATGGGCAAAGGGTGTTTTCACTTAGTCACTGAGATACCATGTTTTCAGTTTGGGCTGATGTCTCAGTGCTTGGACTTCCAGGGGTGCAGCACTGCCACCAGAGATCAGTCTGAGTGCCTGACTTTGAGACACAACTGAGAAGAGCCTGGGAAAAGCAACTTTACTCAGGGAATCTGCGTGCCCTGGAAATCCAGTTGTGGAGCATTCCTTGAAAATAAGAAGGAAAAGGATAGGAAACTGTAGAAAGTGTTTTCCTTGATTATTTTTGTAGAGAATTTCTGTTAATTAGATTAATTATTTCCACCTAGGTTTTCCATCCTTCCATAGCTGTGGATTAGTTCCATGTTAATAAAGCAGCTCATAATTAGTTAATACTGTCTTGCCATTTGTGGCTCTTCATTTTGTTTCTGACAGTGACTTCAGCATGTGTAGCACTGCTTATATTGCAGGGACTTGCTTATGGAATAATGGCAGGATTGCTCCCAGGGACTGTCCAGGAAGGCACTGCAGCTCCTGGATGAAGTGGGGAAGTTTGGAGCAGGTGTTGGTTAGTGCTGGAATCTTGGTGTACACATGCTGTAATTTAAGGTGTAGGACAAACGTGCCCAGAGATGGAATCCCTGATGGTGTCACCACACAGGACCTGTCAGAGGTCACAGTATTCGGTGAGAGCAGCAAATCTTCACCGTGTGTGTGAGCTGGAGAGTGGAAGTTGCAGGGAGAGATGGAAGCACAATGTTTGCTTGGCTCTGGGCTGTCATGTGAGAGCCTCTTGTGATGGCTGGCTGGGAAAAGTCAGCATTTGCTAAACAAATGCACTGGGGCCGATTCCTTGAAGTTTCTGAGGTGCTCTGTGTGTTTGAATCACTGTGCTGAGCTTTTGATCTCAGACACGGGCACCTCTGGTTCTGGTGCTGCAGGGAAATGACACGTTTGGCAAAGATGGGATGTCCTGGCAAAGAGGGCTGGACTGGTCAGTCTGGATCCTCCTTACTGGGGCATGTTTGTACCTGGTGTTCCCTTGGAGAGGAGCTCTTGGTAACAGCTGGACTAGGTTGGGTTTCCTGTTTAATTGTTGCTTACACAGTTGTAACTGTAGTGAAGGCTTCAGTGCTCACACTGCTTGTGCTCCCTGTCCCCCTTCCATGAGGATTCCTGAGTTTTGTATCAACACTTCCACTTGCCAGTATTTCCCTTAACTTTATGAGTGCAGGTGTGGAAACTGGAAAGAGTCTGATAATGTGATTTCAGTGCAATATAGAAACTTTTACAGAGCAAAATTTATATTTTGTGAGATGGGGCTGTCACATCTGTGTGGGACAATGCAGAGCTGAGTTGGTTTAGTGACTGTAAGTTGATGTCCAGGTGAGATTTTAAGGTCTTTAAAAGTACTTGATTGCCATGTTCTCCAGCAGCATCCAAGAGGATGCACTTTGGGAGGCCTTTCACGACAGGACATGCACATGGTGACACTTCTCAAACAGTGACTTGTCTCATGGGTTTCCTGGCCTCGTGCGCTTGGTGTTTGTTCTCTTTTATAAGAAATTTGTCCATTTGCTTTTGGAATTCAGGAGAACTTTTGCTTTTTCCAGCACCCCAAGTCAGAGTTTCTCAGTGCAGCTAAGGAGGAGCAGGTAATGCAGAGAGCACACTTCGAATTGGGCTTTTTCAAAATTGTGGACCCTTCCCTTCCTCCTGGGTCCACTCAGCTTCTCACCCAGCAAAAGTAGGGGAAAAAGTTCTGGCTCTGACAGAAATAGATGGAAAGCTGAATGATCGGTGATTTTTCTGTCATAATCATGATTCTGCATCACTGTGATATCTTTAAGTCACCTCTGTCTGGGCTGCAGATTTATTATAATCTGCTTCACCTGCATGAGAAATGTGTACCACACCTCTGATGGTTTTCTTGCCCTTTTGAAACTCTTACACTGCGTACTTGGAAAAGGAAGGGGAGTGTCCAGATCTGCACAAAATCCATGTGGTTTTGGAGGAACTGGGCTAACACAGCAGCAAATTCACTTCTTTATTTTTATTTTTCATTATTCCATCGTAATCCAGTTGCGCTTCTGGCCACAGTTGAGCATTAAGCTGATAGTAGATTTTACAGTGTCACCTGCTATTCTCACAGTGTGTGTTTAGAGACAGAAAACTGCTTAGAGACTCCAAACTCTTTGAGGGGGGTGTTTGAAATTTGCAAATATATTTCCTGGAAGAGATCTGAGTATTGCTGGAACCGTAGGAAAAGCAGCACTTCTGGGCAGTGGGCAGTGCTTGTGAAACCTGCTCTCCCAGGACAGATCCAGTGAAGCTGTATTCTGCTGCAGAAACAGGAGTTCTGGGGGTCCTAGGGACTGCTGCCACTCTTTTTGTCACTGGGAAATGGTGGTCCCTGGAGGGGAGGTGAGCTCAGGAGGCTGTTTCACACTGGCTCTGCTCTAAATAAAGCAGCCTGGCCTAGTGGAAGGTGTCCCTGCCCATGCCAGGAGTTTGGAGTGAGGTGGGCTTTGAGGTCCCTTCCCGCCCAAGCCGTTCCATCATCCTGTATAAAGACGCAGGGAGTAAATCTCCCTGTGGTCACAGTAAATTGTTTCCAGGCACTTCTAAACCTCTTCCTTCCCTCCTCTTTTCGTGTATGGATCCTGTATTGGCAGTATTTTATAAACAAACCCTGAGAAGCAAAGGCAGCTTTCCCCCTCTCTGGTTAAAGTGCAGGATCTGTTGTCAAAGGAGAGGTTTAATCGATAGAGCTCTGGGAGAGGCTGTGCCTCCCTTCAGGTCGGTGTGTTTGTGTAAACCCTGGGCTGTTTGCTTCTAAATACAGCAAGGAAGGTAATTTTGGGGAAAAACATAATGATCCCGTTGTAATCAACCTGTGCCAGGCAGAAGGATTGGCGGTGACGCCTTTTGGAAGGTGGTGGTGGTGGTGTTTCCGTGGCTTTTGGAGAGCAAACCCCATGGTGCTAGGGTGCTGCTAGAGGAGAGCCAGGATATGGAAGGCCTTCTAGCATCCCTTTGCTCCACTGAGCACTCCAAGGGATGCTGGCAGCAGTGCTGCTGCTGTGTCAGAGAGAGCGGGGCACCAGAGCTCCTGGTCCTGAGTAACCTGGCTGAGTGAGTGCTGAAGGCCCAGCCCCAGTCCAGGATTCTTATCGGGGCTGGAGAGCAATTAAAGCTCTGAAAAACTCTGTAAAGAAAGTTCTGTGGTGACTGTCATTAGTTGCTGCTGCACATCTGGGCTTGTGATGGCACAGAAGCACATCTGGAAGGGGCTGGGAGGAGGAAGGTGAACGTTCATGCTGCCACAGAATCACAGAACCATAAGGGGTTGGAAGAGACCTTAAAGATCATCTTGTTCCACCCCCCTGCACCTTCCACTATCCCAGGTTGCTCCAAGCCCTGTACAACCTGGTCTTGAGCAGTGCCAGGGATGCATCCACAGGCTCCCTGGGCAACCTGTGACAGTGTCTCACCACCCTTGCAGTAAAACATTTCTTCCTAATACCTAAACTCCCACTCTTCTCAGTGTGAACCCATTATTCCTTGTCCCCTCACTGCAGTTCCTGATGCAGAGTACCCTCTTCAGCTTCCTCAGAGCCCCTTCAGATAATGGAATGTTGCTTTGAGGTCTCCACGCAACCTTCTCTTCTCCAGGCTGGACAGCCTCAGCTTTCTGAGCCTGTCTTTGATGAGGAGCTGCTCCAGGCCTCCTATCAACAAATCATTCTTGTGGCAGAACTGTAAGATTCTTATGTTAAAAAAAAAAAAAAAAGAAAAAAAAAAAAAAAGCTTTCTGTTGGGGTAAGAGAAGATCTGGAACTACTTTAAATCCAGGGAAGGCGCCTTGCGAGGGTTAGTGGTTTGCTGAGGCACCAAACCAGGGAGAAACGAGGCACTTTGGCAGGGGCTGCAGCCCCTCAGTCTGTCCTGCAGGAACAGAGGCTCGTTTGGGGCTGTGACAAGGAGGTGACAGCACTCTCAGACCATGGCCACCCTCTGATCCAGGGATGTGATGAGGATACAGCTGCTGATGCACCGGCCCCCGTGGTTTGGGGAGCCTGTGCTCTCAGGTATGCCTTGCTAGAAGCAAGCTGAAATAAACAGGCATTAAGTGGTTCCTTGTGCTCCTGTTCCTGAGATTTTTAAAAATCCAGCAGTGGCCAGACTCTGAAAATTCTCCTGTAAGGCAGGAAGCTTGATGATGCCAGTGCTGGTTAAATAATGTTCGACAAACCTGCTTGTTAGAGCCCACAGTTCTGCTGGGAACTTCCTGCGGTGCCACCCGCTGTCCTGTGCGTGGCTGCTCTCCCGAGCCCTTCCTTGCTCAGTGCCCAGGGACATGCCAAACCTGGCACGGTGCCCGTGGCCCCGCTTGCTGTCTGCCAGAGCAGGTGATCCTGGGGCTTGTGGCATGCTCTGGCTGGCTGTGCCCATCTCTGCTCCAGCTGGGGTCCAGCTTGGGGAGGCTGAGGTGCCCCCCAAGAACCTGGGGTGAGCCTTGCTGCGACCCGTCTGGCCAAGGCAGCGGGGTCTGAGGCTCCCCCTGTGTGCGCAGTGGCAGCGGGCAGGCGGCCCTGAGCCAGCCCCTGCCCGTGCCAGACGGGAATGTGCCTCTGGAGTGATGCTCGGCGTGGACTCGCTGTTCCTCGGGACAGAGGTGATCGCCCTTGTTCTGGGAGTCACTGGGAGCAGAGGTTAAACAAACTCGGCTTTGTTTTTCCTTTTAATCTTATTTTTTTTTTTTTCTAAATGAGATAATTTGCTTAGAAAAACCCTCTAGACCTCCTGATGTCCGAGGCATAGGGAGAGACAGCGTTTCACTTCTTTTAATTTAAGGAGTGTTTTCTTTGAGATGGTGGCAAAAGGACAAATTTACAGAAGAATTGTTGCAGGTGGAGGCCTGGCAGCGACTCATTGGTCTGCATGGAGGTCAGTGCAAGAGCTACCTGAAAATTCCAGTTCGGGAGGCGGTAATTTGAGACAGGACTGCTGTGTCCTGGAGAGAATCATGGAATCACAGAGTGATTGGAAGCATGAAAACCCATCTCATTCCACCCCCTGCCATGTGCCACTGTCCCAGGATGCTCCAAGACCCTGGCCTTGAACTCTTCCAGGGATGAGGCAGAAGTAGGAATAGATTAAACTGGCGGTGCTGTTGAATGGTTTTGGTGCTATTCATTCAGTCCAGTTTCTTTGGGAAACTTTCACTGTTCACGCTCATATTTTCATTCTTGTGCTGGGAAAATGAGGACAGGGAGATCTGGTAACTCCACTCCAAATCCTTCTTGTCTACAGCTGAGATGGCTTATGCTACAACAGTACCTGCTGGTTTTAATGAAAATAAATTATGTTAGTATCTTGCTAATGCCTGGTATAAGCTGACCCAGCTCTGTTTAACAGGATGTGCTGATTAATGGGACTGGAACATCTTGAACATTCGGGATGGCAGAGACCTGCAGGGATTAGAAATGACATTTAAGTGATTTTCTCTCGAATTTGACGCGTAACATGGAATGCGTTCCAGGTCTCTAAGAATGCAAGATGGGCAGAGAGGAACTTGGAGAGTGGTGATGCTGAGACACTTGGGCTGCAGAGAAACAGCCAATTAAAGGAGTTTTTTAATGAAGCACAGCAAGGAAGGGACTGTGTTCAGCAGTGCCTTCCTGTGTTCAGCAGTGCCCAGGCATTTTCCTGCACATCAGGGAAATAACTTTAGAAAGCCCCTCCTGAGCAACTGCCGGTGCTGGAAGTCTCAGACCTGGTTTTGCTTCTTGGAAAGGAACACTCAAATCTGAGTGTGCTAAGAGCTCTTCCAGGAATAGCCAGCACTGCCTGAAATGCTGTGGCACAGCTGCACTGCGGACAGATGCTCCTTGTGCAAGGCAGGAGCAGTCCCCATGGCAGCTCCCAGGAGCCATCCCCCACCCCAGCGGTGCTGCAGGGCACCACTCCTTGGGAGCTGCTGCCAGAGCAGTTTGGGGTGAGCAGAGTCAGCTGGATCCGTGGGGATGGGCTGGAGCTGGCTGCTGCCAGCAGGGTGATGCTGCCAGCAGGGTGACCTCACCCCAGCGCTGGGTGATGCCTGGCCAGGCAGGAGGAGCTCCCCTGAGTACCCAGGAGGGCTGGGCTGCTGGTTTTGTGGTGTTTTATGGTGCAGAGAAGGGAAATCACCTGTGGCAGTGGGGTACTCTGCATAAAGAACACAGCTGGGTTCAATCTGGGCCAGCGGCGTTGGCTGGGAGCTCGTGCCAGTGGCACAGCAGAATCCCTGAGACAACCTGCCTGTAAAACAGGGATGCTTGGGAATCCCAGAATGGTTTGGGTGGAAAGGAACCTCAAAGCCCATCCTATTCCATCCCCTGCCATGGGTAGGGACACCTTCCACTATCCTAGGTTTCTCCAAGCGCAGTGCAGCCTGCGCTGGGATGCTGCCAAGGACAGGAAATACTGGGTGTCACTTGGTATAGTGCCAAAAAAACCCTGACACCCCCCCCTCCCAAAACTGAACTTGAGCAAGTTCTTTCAGTGTAAGGGTGGCTGGTTAGGTCAGCATGGGTCTCAGGTGGGGTTTCTCCAAACCAGGGTATCTACTGCTTCTATACTTCCATATTTTGGGTGGCTGGGGCCAGGGCTTGCTGACTCTGTGGGTGATTTCCCCTCTGTTCTCTCTCCCTCCCTCTACTACACAGCTTCAAAACCATTGGGAATGGTGGATTTTTTTCCCCTGGGGCAGTATGGAGCTGCTTCTTAGTAATCTGCTGGAGGCTTGGGTAGAGTAGGAGTGGAATTGATTGTGTGGGTTTTTTTCCTTCCTGCTCCAAGACCACTTCTTGGCACTGAGGAATTTTTCTTTAGACTTCTTTTGGGGAACAGATGCATGAAGTACAGTTACCACTCATACATATGGCTTTTAAAATATGGAAGCTGTTGGACTGAAGTGGCTTCATATGGTGCTGTTGGAGGATGAGAATTAGCATGGAATTTTGGGTTTCTGAGACGTGAATGTGTCGTTGGAAAGTTGTTTTCTTTAATTGTTTTTTTAAAAATAATGTTAAGTATTAATTTGCATCTTTATGGTTATTAATCAAAGTAACATTTACAATTCTGAAAATTACTCTCTCTGCAGCCCTTAATGCCTAAAATAGCATTGTAGTTTAATCTCAGGGATAAATAGGTTATATAATGTACAATCTAAATGGCTGTTAATCTTCATTGCTAACGCAGACATCTTTTTCTTTAATTGCAGGTTCCCATTTTAAAAGCTATTGGAAGACACTCTGCCACCCTCTTGGATTACTTCCCATACGACTCAGCATGTCACTGTGCCCTGGATTTTACAAGGTGGCCATGATTTAATCCCCACTTCCCACTCCTATGTATTGGTGAAGCACTGGAGCTCTTTTGAGCTGCTGTTACTCCCGTGGGAACTGATCTATCTCCAATCCCTTCTCCCAAGGACTAGACATTGCCAGCAATGAGCTCCCAAAGCCATCCAGGTAAGGGTAAGGCCACTTGGAGTCCCAGCAGTGACCCCAAAACACAGTTTGTTGCATGAACACACCTTTTAATTGTGCTGAAATGGTCATCCGGACCCCCTCCCTTTCCTGCTTCGTCTGAAACTTGGTGTGAAGGTGGAAAGTGCTGTTGGTGTTACAAGGAAGTTTTACAGTTTCAGACTTCTGGTTGTTCTGAAATTTGGGTTTCTAATCATTGCATCAGTGAAAATTGGTATTTTCTGAGTCATGAACCAGATATTTAATTTGTTAAATCTGTGCTGATGAGCCTTAAGGATCGGGAGTGTACTTCCAAGGAATGGGCAGGGTTCTGCTGGTGCCTTTATTGATGTTTAAGAAAACTGTTGGACTTTTTAACAGGAAGGAATAGTTTTGCTGGAACAAAAGTCAATTGATCCACCTCAATGCTGTCTGGGGGATTATCCCTAATGTGTCTTGTAATTTGAGGCATGATTCATCACTACTAAATTGTGCATTTCTTGTCTGTCAGAAGAATCTGTAGCTGCTCAGTTACCTGCTTCCCAGCTTTAAGATGCCTCACACATTTGTTTTTAGGGAGTCTGGGGCAACTTTCATGTGAGGCAGAGCTTTGTAAGAGGAATTTTAATTGTGCTTGGGCTGTTTCAGTTTATGGTACAGAACTGGCTGCTGGGAAGCAAATAATCCAACAACAACAACGCACGTGGAAGGACTTATTTCACTCTGCCTCTGAGAGATTACTCTGTGACTTCAGTTTAATCAGGTTGAGGTTAACAATTAAGGCTGAAATGCTAAAAGCCAGAGAACAGCTCCTAAGATTTAAGGAGCCGCTTGTTTGTGGGGGAAGAAATCCTGCAATAAATAGGGGTGCTGGAGTCTACAGGCAGCAGGGGGAGACCTGACCCTCACCTCACAACTGAAATGAGTTTAGGAGTCTCTAAAATAATCAGAATTATCAAAAACAAACAAACAAACAAACAAAACCCCAAAAAACAAAAAACCTGGCCTCTGCTTCCATAACGTAGCAGTCTTAGATTTGGAAATTTGTTGGTACTTTGAGGAGTTGAGAAACATGTGTTTGTATGAATGCAGGTGTATGAATGCAGACACAAATGCAGAGTGATGTTTTTAAGGAGCTCTGTTCTTCAGATAACACATAATTGTTGTTTCAGTGTTTTCATGACTCAGGAGTGAGGCTGGGAGCTGTGGCTGCTTGCTTTTCTCTCGTTGTGGTGGTGGGACACCTTAAAAACCCACCTGCAGTCCCAACCCAATGGTGGGTATTTCTTGGCTTCTTAAGGAGCTGCTCTCCAGAGGTTTGGGGAGTGGTGATGTCCTTTCTGGTTGGGCTATATGATGCTGGTTTGCCTTGCTTCCTTTCATAATTCATCACTGAACACATGTTTCTCCTGCCTCTTTCTGCTGCTTTGGCTCAGCGTTCCTGTAGATCCAAAAATCAGCTCGAGCTTTGTTTTTCTAACAACCCTGTCTAGAATGGTGCTGAGAATAGTGGTCTGATCAAAACACAGGGTGTGGCAGCAGGGCAGGATGGTGTTGGATTCCCATGTGCCCTTCCTGGGTGCTGGGTTCTTACTCTGGTTGTACTTCCAAGGCTTGGGTTGGAATTCTGCAGTGTTTCCTGGTGGCTTTTCACCCCCGGTGTTCTTGCTGCTCGTTTCTCTTTCAAGAGTCAGTTGTATAATAAGGAGCAGAAATATTTCTCAAGCCTTGCCAAAGATGACATCTGGACTTCTCATGTCAGTTGTCATAGCCATGTGGATTATACAGCTACAGGTAATTATTCCTAATGATGGGCATTGTTTAAGGGAAGGCTCTGGCTTAACTCAAGAGCCTATTAAGCCTTGCTTCAGTGGGTTCAAGCTTTCTTCTCTAATCTTCTCCAAGGCCAGCACTAATGGGATGTTTTAGGAGCTGTGCCATGAAATTGTTGCGGCATAGATGAATGGAAGTGGTTTGGGTTGGGTTTTTTTTCTGTGCTTTTTTTGATTTTTTCATTTCACTCTGCAAAGTTTTTGTGAGAAGTGTTGGGCACTGAGAGCTTCTCGCCGAACAAGGTGGAAAAATATGGAGAAGGTTTAAGTTAGGTAAGAAAAGTGTGACTTCCTCCCCCATCACTGCCTCTTCTTTTGTTGTGTTTTGGACTCAGATTCTGTAGGGAATAAGAAATAGCTTTTGGAGAAGAAGAATACCCAGGTGGAAGAAAACTTCCTGGGAGGCATCACGTGGCCTTTGGCTTTTGGCAGAGGAGTCGCTGCCTCTTCCAGCGCTGGAACAAAGCTGGAAAAAAAGATGCTGAAATTGTGCTGTGAAGGCTCAAGTTGCTGCGAAGTATAATTAAGACAATTAGGCTAATTAAGATAACATTTAGGATTATGACAAAGCTTGGGGGGGCGGGGGAAAGCATGTTTAGTTTCACTCCTTAACCTGTTCACATTGGCCACAATTTAAACTTGCCTTACATAACCTGTGGTGCTCACCTTACCAAGGCTGACTGGGTTGTGAGTAGGTGTGGGGTATTTTTATAGGTTTTTTTTTTAATGTTTTAGGGTTTTTCCCCTCTCTTATTTACCTTAAATGATTCCTTGCAGTCGCCTTCTACCTCTCCCCTTAATTTTCAGTGGCTTGAGTTTCACTATCGTTCGCTTCTTTAATCAGTAAAGATTGTTCTGCTGATACTAGTTATACATAAAGATTAGTTTAAAAAAAACAAAACACTTAAAGTTAATCACTCAACTGATTTGTATTTGTTTAAAGTTCACTTTCCTTTGTAAAAGCTGAAAATCTCCATGTTCAATGAAGCATTTTGTTTATGAAATGTTATCCTGCAGGAATTAACCAGTCTGAATGCAAATGCTCCATCCTTTCTTCAGAGCCACTCTTGCAGAGATGCAAATTTCAGCTACATTTTGCAGTGCTGAATGTTTGATAATTAGGAATATTGAAGTTTTGAGAATGAGCTGCCTGGCTGATAGGGGAAAATCTGCAGCAGGGATCATTAGGGCTGAGAGGAGCTCCCGGAGGAAGCAGAGAGCTCCGGGATCACATGGCACCGGGAGAACTAGTTCGGGAGTCACGTACTGTGATTTGCTGGGTAGATAAGGACTTCTGTACGGGGCTTTATCTGCAGCCAGCCACTCTCCTGCCCTGCTCCACTGCTCAGCGAGGCATGGAAAGCCATTTCATGCAGCACACACAGAAGAGCTCTCCCCATGAGCATCTCCCAGTGTTTTGCACTGCCCGATAAATATTTGATGTGTTCTCTTTTTAAAGATTAAGAAGTTTCTGTGGAGATGCATTTCAAGGTGGCTTTAAATGACACTGACCTACTTTCTGGCAGCAATGAGGCTGTCTGGGGAAGTTACCTAGGGGCAGGAGCATAATTTCAAATAAACACAAGGACTATGGGGGTAAGCTCCAGCCCTCCTGTAGCAGGGCTGGGCCAGGGTGGGTACTTGGTGACTGTGGAAGAACATCTGGACATGGTGTGTCATGGAATGGTTGAGTGGGAAGGAGGCATAAAGCCCACTCCATCCATGGGCAGGGACACTTTCCACTGTCCCAGGTTGCTCCAAGCCCTGTCCAACCTGGCCCTGGACACTTCCAGGGAGCCCTGCTTCCCCTTATCAATCTGGTGCTCTGGTTTTACTGGATTATGCTAGACTGGGAATTCAGAGATGGTTTCCCTGAGCAGCCTGGTCCCCCAGTTTTGGGGGGACTTTGGGATTGGCTGTGGGGTAAACTCAGCAACAAGCTCTGGTTGGAAGAGCTGGAAACTCCAGCAGATGGAACTGGCCATGTCTCCATTCACTTTTCTTTCTCCAGCTCACGACAGAACACCTTTTCCACCTTCATTCCTGTTCTTACCCGTGTGGGAGCTGAGCCTGTCCTGGACTTCCTCTAGGAACGGTGTAATTTTGAGGTCCTTGAAAGTTTTAAGTCTGCTCCCACTAAACCTGTGAAGTTTTCACTTTCTGGAGCATCAAATAGTTGGGACTTTCTGTGCAAGAGTTTGATTGTACCCTCAAAAGAGAAGAATTGTTTTGTGCTTCAGCTTGGGGTTCAAGATGAAGTTCCTGCTAGGTCAGTGTCCCTGCCAAGTACATTCCTCTCATTTCTGCTTTTTCTTTAAATATAGTTCTTGCACTTAGGAATTCTTTAAAAGCCTGTTTCTAAAGTAAGTTTTTTAGCCTGTGATGTTTCCTGCAGTGCAAAGATGAGAAGCAGGTACTTGTGATGAGAGGCAGAGAACTCTGGATTATTTTGAATGAGGTGCAGGGTAGGCAAAGGATATTAAAAATGTTGTACTTTTAAAGTCAGGTGATTCTGTAATAATGTTTGAGATGGTCCTTGGGATCTCGTGTCCCACTTGGAAAGGAGACAAACCTTTTTCTATGAGGTTACTGCATTTTTGTTACTCACTTTTGGTCAACCCTAGTTTGCCCTGTGTCTCATACTTCCCCAAATTCAATTTGTTACCAGAAGAGCGAATAAACAATTGCAATGACATTTCTTCTTTTAGTGTAGTGTTTAGTATATCTTTTTCATCCTCTGACATCTGTAGAAACTGCCTTTACAGTCAGAGGATAGCTATGAGTGAGTGAACATGGAGTGGCAGGTGCCTGACTGGAGAATGAACAGTTGTGGAATTGGTAATTCTCCCATCCTTCAGTAAAGGTTTTGCCAATCCCTTTCTCCTCGTAGCTTGCCGTGTACTAGGAATTCCCCCCCACCTTTTATTTATTTATTTTATTATTTCTATTTAGGCCATTAAGCAGGGAAGGCCTTGACACCTGCACCGTTTGAGCTGCCAGGTGGAGTGGTCAAACCACTGAGAAATGGGGCACACAATTTATTCTTCTGCTAAGAAAGCTAAAATTAATCCATCAGCAGGTCTTTTAAAGGTTTTGTTTCCATAACCAAAATCAAAGTAGTGTTGTTTCATCGGTTACTGGGAAAATCAGATGCTTTACCTGCAGTGCCCTGGCTTGCTTTGAGGTGCTCAGCAGCTCTTGGGGTTCCCCCTGGGGATTGCTGTCACCCTTTGGCTTGATGGACTGATTTACTCAGGTATGGAAGCAGATTTTTAGCCTTTCAGAAGGATGAGGCTGATATTAAACTTCGCACCTATTGAAAAGTGAATTCCATATGGGAATAACTCCAGGTGGGCTTTTCTGAGGCCCTTCTGTCTCAGCTGGAAGCCACCCGTGGTGGCAGCAGTGCTTGTGGGAGTTTCCAGGAGCCCCTGAGTGTGTTTGGGGTTCAGTGGGGCATTGCTGGTCCTGCTTTGAACCCTGGCAGCACAGGCTTTGCCAGGGAATTCACAGGCCAGACTTAATCTTCTCCTTGTTTGTAGCTGCCCCGCTCCACTTTGATGTTGCAAGAAACGTTTTGGAAGCTTGAGTTGCCAAGTGTGAGGAGGTTCTGCCAGGATGGCTGGGCAGGGTCAGCCCGGGGAGACAGGAGCCTGACCACAGCTACCTGGGGATACGTAGGGAAGGGGGGAAGGACAGGTAGGATTGTGACAACAGTCATTAAATACACCCTCTCAACCTCTGCTCATGTGTGATGTGGATTTTTTTTTAGAGTAAATTTTACGTTTGTTTGTTGTTCTGTTGTTTCTTGGGGTTTCTTTTCTGTCATTTTGGTTGTACCAAGGGATGAACAATCCCAGCACTGAAAAACAACTTCTTTTGCTGACTTGCCTGTGAACAGAACAGAAGCAGAGTGCCTCTCCACCAGGAGAAACTTCCAACCAAGGTAGAGCTGCTTGCAGTGGAGGGGACTGCTGGAAACCCCCTGTGCTCTGTGGGAGGGCTGGGATCAGCGTGTTGGAGAAATCGCAGCCGAATTCAAAGAAATCACTTGTTTCTTATAAAAAAAAAAATCAATCCTGACCCTTTCGCTATTCTGGAACCCATGTACTCAATGCTGTTTGTAGCTGTTGTGCTGCCAAACCACATAAATAGCTTTATGGGGCAAATGGTGAAGGGAGCGAGGTCTGGTTTGGGAGCTTTGAACTGCCAGCCTTGGCCTCAGGTACCTGTTTTGTCCTTCGAGGCAGCTGCTTGCGGCCGTGTGACCTCACCGGGATCGAAACCATGGAGCACAGGGCGAGGGGCTCCGTGTGCCCCCCACGGGCTGTGCTGGCTGTGCTGTGGATTTTGAGTTTCTCTTTAGCAGCTGCTGCCGTCCATGAGCTCGGTGTGGTGACTCTTTGCTTGGCCCGTGATCAATAGCCCCGGATCAATGCGGGTGCTCGGCCGCGCGGTTGCGGCCGGCGAGCTGGGAGCAGCTGGGAGATGGGGAGAGCTGCTTGGGTGGGTTATTTGCTCAGAGATCTGAGGGCAGGTTTTTTCTTTTTTGTCTGCTGCTGGAAAGGTGGTTTCGGCAGTTCTGATCAATTGACAGCTCTTCAGGCAGGAAACCCTTAAAGCCTGGTGATGTTAAAATAATCCATTGAGAATTGTATTTTGCTCTTCTGTTCCGGCATTCAAAACTTGCACTTTCTACTCAAACAAGGCTTGACCCTCTCTGTTAACTGTGACCTTTATTTTATGCTGCCTATAAAGAGAAACAGTTTTAAACGTTTTTTTCACTCCTGATCTAGAAAATGCTTGAGCTGCTCCTGTGGGAAGATATAAAAGCCTGAACTAGACCAACCCTTTCTTCTCTGGTTATAAAATCATCCAAAACAGTAAGAAAGACGACCATACACCAAACTCCACAAGTCCATCCAAGTACTGAATCCTTGGCGTCTGTCGCTTCAGGAAAAATCTCTGAAACTTCTCAGAACTTGCTTTATTCTAACTAAGGTGCCAGTGGTCTCACAGAACCTCTGCCAGGGGAAAGCATGTGATTCTCACAGCTTACCAAACCCAGGAGAAGGGCTCTGGCATCTCTTCCCTGCCAGCAGCAAGAATCTGATTGGCATTAGATGGCTTTTTCCCTTCCTTTTTTTCCTTTCCAGCAGGTGCAAGGCCTGTTCTGCAGGCTCGTAACTCTTGACAGGTTTATCGTGATGTCTTCTTGGCAGGTAGGGCTGATGCTATTCCTTCAGCCTGCATTAAAGATGCTTTTCTTTTTCATTTTTTTCCCTTCAAAATGGAGCTCTGTGCAGTAGCTATTTCAAGGAGGTGATGGGACTGTTGCCTCTGGTTTCCTTCTTTTTATCTGGAACTGCAGCAGGTAGAGCCAACCTGAAGGGTCACTACACCTTCACCACCATCTCCACCTCCCCCAGCTAAACTTGAGACAGGTTGATCTGAGCAAACACAGCACCAAGTCGTGTTGACAGAGGTTTTGGAAAGCTCTGATTTTATTCCTCTAATGTATTTTCTTTTTCACAGGGAAAGGCACGCAGGCAGGATCTGCTCAGGCGCTGCCTGATTCCTGAATCTTTCTGAAGAAGCTGCTATGTGGAAGTTGCCCTTTTAATTTTTTTCTTCCTCTCCTCTCTTTTCAGTGGTGTTTGTCATGGGAGACCTCAGCCTGTTGTTTTTAGCAGCTCACCAAAGCGCTTAAGGAGAATTCCTCCTCCTCCACTGATTAATTTCTGGCATGGAGCACAAAATAGCTCTTGCGTCAATAAATCGTCACAGCCTTTGCTTGTCTCTGTCAGCGTAAATACAGTTGGACTCTAACACGCCCCCAAGTAGGCCAGAGGTTGCTAGTTTTGCAGCTGCACGGTGGTCAAGTCCAAGAGTGCCTGGCTGGGGTGTCAGAGCTGCTGCAGTTCATGTTGCGAGCCCCTCCGCCCCCCACCCCTCCTTAACGTCTTACCTTCTGGAATTCTACTCTAGTTATAAAGTTATTGTTCTGCAGCTTAAAGCATAATGATATTGGGTGCATCTGTTTGATTTACTGGGAAAGCAGGAGTCTGTTTGTGGCTGTGAGCAAGGGTTCTGCTCAGTGACTCCCAGCCCTCATTTCACTGCTTCACCTCCCATCACTTGGTGGGCTCCTTTTCAAGCTGCTTGCTCGGACTTGTTTTTTTTTTTTTTTAATTTTTCTTTAATTTTTTTTAATTTCTTTTTTTTACTGGTATTTCTGATGTTTGCTTTTCTTGGGGAAACCGTGGATAGCAGTTGCACAAAAGAACGTGATGTTTTGGGAGTGATTGCCCAAATCATTGGGCAACAGGGACTTGATCTTTAGATGTTCCAGCCATCAGATGAAAGAAACTTTCTGCAAAGCCATTTGCTGGAAAAACTGTTGTGCAAATGGGGTGGTGAATGCTGCTGGAAATTGGGAGGGGGGTGAGAATCCTTGAAAGTGGGTCCATCCTCCTGCACTTGGGATTCTTGCAGGGAAGCTTGAGGGAGCTGCTGGAGAGGCTGGGACCATCCATTGGCAGCTTCTGAGTCAGAGAGTAGGATGGAAACTGCTGGCTTTTTACAGAGGTTTCTCCTTGGAGAGTGCCCTGATGGAACTGCTCTCGGGGCTTTCCTGGAGCACGTTCCTCCTCCCACTGGCAAGGCTGCCCTCGCAGCTGCCCTGTCTCTAAATGGAGCAGTTGAGCAGACTTGAGAATGAGAATGATTTAGAAATGTTTCTAAAATTTAGATTTTTAAAAATTGTTATCTTTTAATCTACATCTAAATACAAACACAAACTGCTGGTGGAGGGGTGGGGGAAAACTCCTCAATATCCCACCTGTGGATGAAAACTCTTGGCAGATATTTTTGCCAGTTTTGAGAAGCCACCTGTAGCTTCTGTAGACTTCTGCATGTATTCCTTCTGTCCTTTGAAAAACAATCAGCCTGTGCATGCCAATGGATCGACACTGGAAGGGCAGGCCTTGATGTGATTTGGGTTTGGAAGAAATTCCAGAAGTAGAACACCTATTTTGTGGAGAAAACTGTCTGCTCAAGGTGACTTGCATTGCCAGAAAGGAGAGCACAGCTTGCTCTCAGCCTCATGCAGGGATTTGATAAACTCTCTATTTCCTAGGATTTCTCATCTTGTTCCCTAGGCCTTCTTCCTCCTCTCTGGAGCTGTGAACTAATATTCACTAAGAGATTTATGTGTTTTGGCCAAAATGCAGAATGTGTGCAAAGAATATGCCCGCTGCCCTTTTTCCCCATAAGAGCTTGAGGTTTGAGAGTGAAAACACAGGTTTAAAAGTGTTTTCCTGATCAGTTTGTTTATTCCTTGGTCTGCAATGCGCAGGGTGATGCTGGGGGGGCCACAAGGGGTTGAGGTTGCAGGAAAAGGCAGCGGTGGTTGTGCCACTGGAGCTCTCTGGCAGCTGCCTGCCCACGCTTGTGTCGGGGTGCAGGCTGCCTGGGCTCTTCCTGCTTTTCTCTTTCTTGTTGTTGATGCCAGGGTGGTGTTTTGGCTCTGCAGTGGGCACAGAGCAGCTCTCCTGATGTGGCTGCTGTGTGTCTGTCCAGGCTCCTTCTGTCTGAACTGGCCAGAGTTTATTCCTTAGGGCTGGGGCTGGGCTTTTCCACAGCCTGGTGTTGGTTCAGGGTGTTGGGGCCTGCTGATCTCACACCCACTCTCTCATTTTCCCATCTCAGGTGTCTGGATTGCCTCTGAACAGAGCATCATGTGGCGTGCTGTGGGCAGCGAGGGATGCTGGGGTGAACACAGAGCTGCAGTTTGCTGAATGAAGCTGTGTCAGCTCAGGGTGTGCTTGGCTTTTCCTCCTCCCCCGGACCTGGGTGCTGGAGAGCTGGAGATCCCCACTGATCAGGCTGGGACCTAGGGAGGTTGTTGGTTCTGGGAGCTCTCTGGGATGCCCATCCCACATTGAGGAGTCTTTGACTTCCTTTGTGCCTGAGGTCGAGGTTTTTTTTTTCTTGTAAAGCACTGGAACAGGCTGCTTGGTGCAGTGGTGGAGTTGCCATCTCTTGAAGTGTTCAAAAAAACATGTGGACTCTAAAATTAATTATTTCCTTCCTATTTCAGCTTACGTTTCATGGCTGGGGCTGCTTTCTTCAGCAGAAGCAGGCAGGAGAGTCCCTTCAGGAGCCACCAGTCCCCAGAGCTGGGTTCTGTAGTCGCAGCAGCCCAGCTCTGCAGTGGGATAAGCCCTCCCTCCCGGGGAAGGTGAGCTAGGATAAAGGGGTGTGCTTATGGTGTCTTGTTTGGCTTTTCAGGCTCCTGAGGCCAGAGAGCTCTGCAGAAGGAGCTTGTTTTTATTCAGAAATAATGATGCAGTAGTTGGTTTAGGCATATAAACATCTGTGGCTTGAGCAGGCAGAGATATGAGACACACTTGCGTTGGGAGATGAGTCCTGTCTCGCTAGAAACTCCTTTTTCCTCTTGCAAGAAACAATGTGGGACTATTTCCTTTGAACATCAGTGGGTTTTTCACCCTTCCCCCCCCCCCAAATCTTCAACTGGTTTTATTTTGCAGTAAGAAGCAGTAGGTAGTGTTCAGGAACCGTTGTTGGTGAGATTGTATCTGGCAAAGACATCATCTCACCAACAGCTTTCAAAGATTTTGAAAAAGGCAGAATGCTCAGTACTGGCTCCTTTACTATATTTTCTTACTGTTTCCCACCAAGCCTGTATTTCCAATCTTGTCTGTGAGCTTCACTGGTTTTGTCACATTTGCAAGTTGTTAATAACATCTTGGTTTGTTAATATATTCTCGGGATTGGCAAATTCTACGTGATTGATCTGCTTAGATCCGCGTTATTTACTGCTCTGCCTCTTCCAAGTTAATAATTTCCCTGACTAAGGATACCTTTGTGCACAGGGAAAGATGCAGGGAGGAAAAATCCCCCTCGGCTGTTTCTCCTCCCTCCTCCTCCTCCCAAACTGAAACTAGTGGAGGCTGCTGGCCACTTTCACTGGTCATCCGCTGAGTCATTTAATTAGAACGTTTCTGATTCTGAGCTTCCACATCTCCTGGCTCAGACCTTGGATGCAGGCAGAGGCATTTGAGCTGCGCTGTCTCTGGTCCCCAAATTGTAATTTCAGCTCAAGCCCTTTCTTAGATGCTGGGGAAATGAATTGAAGTTTTGTGTGGGGTGTTTTACCCCTCAGCTCTGGGGGGGCTCACGAAATGCTGCTATGGTTGCAGGATGACAAAAGCTGTGACATCTAACGAGGGATCACTCTGAGCATCCCATGCCTTGCTGTGTGGCTTCTTGGAGCTGCTGACCTCTGCCGAGTGTCCTTGGCTGTGCCAGCCTGGCCACGTGCTGGCAGCTGGGAGATGTTTTGTCTGGCAGCAGGTAAAACTTGGTGCTGGTGGGAAGAGCTGAGAGGGCAGAACGTGCGGTGTGCGCCAGGTTTGGGACGGCCAGCGGTGCCTGGCATGGCGGTGGCAGCTCTTCCCTGGTTGCCAGAGATGCCACGAGTGCCAGAAGCTCGGGGGGTGCAGCCCAAACGGGACTGGGGCTCGCTGGGCATGTGTGGCTCTGGATTAATTGTCCTGTGCTCTAAATGAGTGGTTGTACATGGAGCAGGCACGTGGCACGGCTCTGCTCTCAGCAGGTGAAGCTACAGCAGGAAAACACCTCCGGCTCGGCAAGACACAATAGCAGAGCACAGGGAGCTGGGCTGAGGCATGTGAAGGATGTGGGATCTGTGATACCGGAGGCTTAAAGGCAAAAATAGCATCATTTATAATAGTAAAAGCGAAGGCTCCTGTGTGACGCCTTTGCATTCTGCCAGTCTGTAGTGAATGGAGGAGTAGTTTGCTTACAGATGACAAGCAGGGATGAATAAGCATTTAAAATTTTTGGTGATGGAGAAGCAGCTTTTCCATCTTGGCCCCCGAGGTAGTCAGCCCTGCAGTCCATTTCCTCAGAGTGTCACTTGCTGCTTGAAATACAGGTGTTGGGAAGCATGGAATTAAAACTCTGTCCACATCCCTTGGCCTTCCTGTGGGGTTCCCTGTTCTGCCCTTGGCATGCTCCAGGACGTGTTTTGACTGGGCTGTGTGCTGATTTTGGAGAGGACCCCTTTGCTGCCTGGTTTGCCCCCCAGCAGCAGGAGGAGATATCCGAAGCACAATCCATGACCTCGTTCACACACTATAAACATGCCATCACCACAGACTAAATCCCTGATGTGTTTTAGTGGATGGACACCTAGGATCGCCTGGAGGTGAAATGAAAGAATAAACACATTAATTTGGATGCTTGAAGAAGAGCAGTGAAGTGTGGATAGGTGTAAAGTTATGTCCTGGATTAAGGAACTGCTGTCCCTTGAGGTCTCAGTGCTGGGGCTGTTGGCTACAGCATCTCTGCCTCTGCTGCTGCTTTGTAGGTTTTCTAAGGACTTAGTCCAGGGTGGAAACAGAGGGAAAAACACCTCATTTTAAGGAGTGGAATGCAACTAGTGCTTCTAAGTCAATACTATTAATTGCTTTCTTGCTGCTTAATGATAGATTTGTTAAGATGTGGCCAGAAGTGGTTCTCTGGCCAGGAAAATGTCCTTTTTGCTGTTGTGTTTGCCCGAGCTGGCAGTGGAGATACCTGTAGTACCTGAGGAATGGGCCTCCTGAAAACGGGTATTTTGGAGCATTTTTCCACTTACCTGCCCACGACTAATGCCTGCACCATTTCTCGTGTCATCCTCGCACCACGGTGCTTGGATGTGTGCAGATTCGTGTGAGGACAATGTGAGGAGAAAAGCCTTTGGAAACCAGCAGGCGTTGCAGCAATGTCCATCAGGGCTTTTATTGTTTTCATATTTGGCTCCAGCTTAAATGTCAGTGACCTCCTGCTCAGAGAGGTCCCATCCACAGGGAGCCTTGGCAGGCGTTTCCCAAACATAGCATAGGGATCTTGTACCCTCTCACAGGATACATTTTACACCCTTGCATTGCAGTTGAGAGAGAGTGCTATGTTTACTTCCTTCAAAAATAAGTTGTGGTGGTGAGGTTGGCAAGTCCTTATGGGAACTGGTCTCTCCTGAAGGTATGAATCCAGTCTTAGGCTGGGTTGTACCTTAGGAAGCTGAATGTTACCCTGAACAAGTGTCCTGCCTGACAGTCAGAAGCACAAGGTGTTTTGGCCTCTGAGAAGCAAAACAGAGAGCCCAAAATGAGAACAGAATATAGAATCATATGTGAGATGAGTTTATAATTCTGGCCATTTTGGTGCTTGCTAATCTGGCGCTTTTGCTGGCCCAAAAGGTGAAGGTAAAGAAGGCTAGGTTGGCAATTAAATGTGCAGTGAGAAGCTTAGGGGAGACTTAAAGTTTGGGGCTACTTGCTGTTTGTGTGAACTGTGGAAAATACTTTGTGAACAAAATTTTCCATTAATAAGGGGTTTGTGAATAATTCAGGATTATTGCAGATCAAATTTCAGAGAGAAGCACCGAAGCATCATGAGCTCCGTGATTTTCCAGCTCTTGGTGTGTTCATTCCTGCGTGCTGGTGTTTTGGGGAGGGAAGGGGGATTCTCTGGGACCTGAGCTCAGCTGAGTCAGCTTTATTAGCACTGCACGACTTCCTGAATTGCTGCCGAGGAAGGATGTGCTGTTGACTCAGAAGAAAGTCTGTGATGTCTGGGGACAGGGTCATTGAAGCGGATGCCTGAGTTCCAGCATGCTCTTGAGGCTGTGAATCACTGTGACAGCTGAAGTGAGTGAAAAGTGCCATTTTCTTTAAAAAAAAAAAGAGAAGGTGGAGGAAGGCCTCAGAGGTCACGCTTGGTTAGATAACAGGACAGGGTGGAATTTGTGGTTTGCATCATTAAATTTGGCACTGCCTTCACCTGGGTGTTTTGCCCGGCTGTAAACTCATGCGTTCCCTGTGGCTCGCTCCTGTAAACTCCGTCTGCACAGCTGCGAGCTCCGTCGTGTGCAGACTCAATTCCTGAACTGGATCCGGACAGCGGAGGATTTTCTGTACGGAATCTTCTATTAAAAACACGCCCACACTCCCCAATCAGCCTTACTTTTCCTCTGCGAACTGCTCATTTGTCTCAGAGTGCTCTGTCTGCCTCGAACATGCCTGTGTGTGTGGCATAGCTTGAATTTTTATGCCAAGGAATGTAAACACCAAATCCGCACAAGACTTGCTGAAGAACTCTGGGGCTCTGGTGCATCATCTGTTTGTTATGTAACCTGATAGAATGGGAGCGAAATAGAAACCAGATGTCAAGGCAGAGCAATTACAATTTTTCATCTGCGAGTGTTACAGTAAATGCACTTTGTGTTCCTTCCCCCCCTCCCCGAATGCAGGGTTTTATTTGGGAAAGTGCTGCGGGGGACCTTGGAGCTCTCAGCATGGCTCTTGCTTAAAGACTTTGTTATTCTGTACTTGTGTTCCTTAATGTAATTAGAGTTTCTGTGCTACTCCAGATCCACGAGCCAGCGTTATTCCTAACTGGAAATGAGCTGGACACAAGGGCTGAGTCTCAGGAGAGCCCCTCCGCATGTCCAGCTCTGCGGGTTACACGGTCAAGTCGCACTAAATTTAGCATTCCAAGGGAAGCTGCTTTGCTTGTCATGTTTAAATTTGGCAAGAGAATCCCCTCAGAACAGGTTTGGTGCGGGCTCTGCTGGGGATTCCGGAGCTGGAGGAACATCTGGGAGGGGAGCAGATGGGAGCTGCAGTTAGCTTGTTTGCTCCAATTCGCCGTACAATGAGGAGGATAAAAGGGAAAATGGATAATCATTGATTCTCTCTGGTGGGGAAATGGATTCTTCCACCGCTAGTTTATCCCAGAGGTTTATCTCTGCTGTCTTCCATTAAATAAGGCAAGCCCTCGGTTGAGAGAGGGATTGATGCACGTCTGTCTTGCTCTTCACATGCATCTTCACGAGCTGAGGCATGTGTGTGATCTCACCAAGTAGGAGCTGATGGGATTTTTCCTCTTCCCTTCCCTCGTGTTTTTCATCCTCCTGTGCTGATATTTGTTCTTTTGCTGCTGAAGATTTATTTCCTTCTGTCCATTTAAGCTTGGAAGCCCTCGGCAGCAAGTCTTTGCCTGTGGAGTTTGGGCTTGGTCCAAAGGGGCTGGGGATCCAGTATTTCGATGGGAGCAGAACACATTTTGGGCATCCCTCTGTTAAGTACAGATAACTTCAAGAAACCCTTAAATGAGTTGTACATTCCAGATGAAGGAAGAATTAAAGGTTCTTGCTCCTCCTAAACAGCAAGTTTCTTCCCTTAAAACCAGCAATCAAGGCGAAGAGATCAATGTGAGTGCTTGCTGCCAGCCATTCCCAACAGCATCCAAGTTGTGCCACCTCTCCTTTCAAGGACAGCATGGAAAGAGGACTTGGGTGCGTGATAGGTCACTGCTCAACTCTGCCAACACCCAGTAGTGACTTCTGCATGTTGCCCGTGGAGTCTGAGCGGAAACTGAAGATTTAACGGTTGGAGACACTTTTCCCCCACATGAAGCATTTACAGAAAACTTTACAACTGCAAGGAAGCAGCAGAGCCTCTTGCACCCATGAAGTCCAGAATCAGATGTTCCCAGTTTGGAATTGCTTCCTTTCCAGCTCTCCTTCTGGAGAAGAGGAGACTCAGGAGGGGCCTCATGGCTCTCTACAAGTACCTGACAAGAGGTTGTGATGAAGTGGGCTTTGGGCTCTTCTGCTGTGCCTCAACTGAAAGGATGAGAGGAGGTGGCCTCTCAGGAGAGGTTCAGATTGGGTATAGAATACTGGATATAGGAAAAAAAAAAAATCACTGAAAGGGTGGTCGGGCATTGCAGTTAGTTGCCCAGGAAGCTAGTGCAATCTCTGGAAACATTCCAGAGGCACCTGGGGGTATCACTAGGAGCAATTATGGTGGCGCTGTGTTGGTGTTTGGACTGGATGATCTTGAAGGCCTCTCCGACCTTGAAGATTCTGTGATTTTTTTTTTTTCTAAATGGAGATCACGGAGAGCCCAGATGTGGCCACCATGGAGAACATTCCCTCAGGTTGGTCACAGTGGATGTCTGACCAGCTCTCTTGTGAAGGTGTTGACGCTCTTCTCACTGAGCTCTGCAAGGCCTGAAGCTTGGGGAGCTCTGTGCCGAGCTCGGGTAAACACCGCTGTGTCATTGACACCCGGCCTCAAAACCACGGGAGTGCAAAACGGGAATGTTGGCCAGCGGACAGGAACGACTCCCTTCAGTGTCAGTCGCAGAGGACTGGTTTTGAGAAGGAAAACAGGTCCATCAAGGAAGCGTGGGGCTCAGCTCCTCTGCCGTGTTGGTGCTGAGCAGCCTCCGTGACCATACCCGTGAGCCCGGGGATCCCGGTGTGTGCTGGGGACACAAATGCTGGCAGCGGCGGTCACATGTCCCCGGCAGCTCCTCCTGCTATAAAAACAGCAGCTCCGCCGACAGCGACCTTCAGCATGGCTCCCAATGTTCCCCGTGTTATTTTTAACCTGTCTGGGTAAATTTCCAATACAAAGGCCGGTGCCAATCTGATGTGCTCGCTTTTCCAAATCCTTATCTTTTGCTTTCTAGTGCACTGACGCATCAGATGGAACAGCAAGTTTCGGTAAAGCTTTGCTTGTATGGCCGCAGCACCAGAGAGAAATAAATATTTCAGCTCTGTTTTACTGCTAAATACATTTATTTTTCAAAAGGATTTTTTTTTTAAGATGGGCTTTAACAATTTTTTTTTCTTTTTAAAGAAAAAAATACTTGAATTGTGGTTTAAAAATAGCTGAAGGCTGTACTTTGATTAGGTTGCTGTGGCACTGACGTCAGCGGGTGACATTTATCTCTGTATGGATTTGTCGCCCTGTTGACTAAGGCTGTATTTACACAAATGGGGATATTTCTGTCTGCTGTGGGGGGAACCAGCAACAGCTCTGCCCCAGTTGTGTCCTTGCCCTCCGTATTCCTGAACTCTGCCTCTCTCCTGTGCTGCTTCATTCTGTGCTGCAGTGGGGATTTTTTGGAAGTGTTCGAGGGTAGTTTTAGGTATTCATTTTGCCATGAGGGTCTAGGCATGATGATGATGATGGCTCGGTGGAGGAGGACACGGGCAGAGAGATGCTGAACTTGCCTTGGTAAAGCATCAGGTATGAGCCTGGGTGGGTCCTGGCTGGATGGCTCCATGAATAGACAGGTAATGGATGTTCTCCAAGTAGGAATTATAGAAAATAGGCCCTGAACAAGTGAACTAAATGTGAAAAAGGAAGGAAAAGAAGTGAGCAGTTTCAGCCCAGCATGGCTTTGAGAGCAGTGTATTTCTCTGTCACTTATTGAATGTTTTCATCTAGCATAGTTGTAATTCACTTTTTTTTTTTTTTTTTTAAGCTTTAATTATTGCTCTCAGGGTTTCCTTGGCCCCAAATCCCACTGTTCCAACAGCAGCAGAAAGCACTAAGTTTCCTAGAAGCGCTTGTCTAAGATCTGGTTCCTGGAGCATAAGGTTACCCAAAAGGAAGTTTTCATAGAATACCAGAATGGTTTGGGCTGGAAAGGACCTTAAAGCCCATCCAGTTCCATGGGCAGGGACACCTTCCACTGTCCCAGGCTGCTCCAAGCCCTGTCCAGCCTGGCCTTGGACACTGCCAGGGATCCAGGGGCAGCCTCAGCTGCTCTGGTCAAATTTTCTCTAAGTTGTGCCTGTTTTAGGGGGATGCACTTGGAATAACTTCTAATTTATCCCTGACACCAAGACAATAATAAAGGGAAACCTTTAGAAATTAACTTAATTAAAGGCTGATACAAATTAACTTGCAGACTTTGTCAATTTATCACACTACTCCAGTCTGTTTTCCAAGGAATCGTGGGTTTAAATCCGTGAGTCTTGTCAGCTCTGCGGGGAGGAGGCAGCTGATGCCGGCTGGCTTCAGGAAGGCATGAAATGTGTTTGTGTCTTCTGGAGCTGTGAATTAACTGTGGGACTCCTACGTGATGGGCAGCCAATCACAGATTTGGCAGATTAATCACACTGACTTGTGCAGAGCTTTTACCTGGCCCTCATCCCGTGGCAGGAGGGAAAGGAGGACTAATTAACATCCTGGACACAGAGCCTGCTGACACAGGAGTACATTTTGGGGCTGGTTTCAGGCAGCTGGTAATGTACGTGTGGAATAGATTTTCCCCAAATTTCATAGTGGATGAAACCTGTGGAGTGAAATGCTGTTATCTCCGCTGCTAACCCATCTGTATTTGGGGACTTTTTTCTGAAACAGCAATTCTGTGGGCTGCACTCACCTGCAGGCTCACTGCCACTGCTGCAAACGATGTTTTCTCTGCGAGCTGGAGCATGGCACAGAGTAGCTGATTGTTTCACATTTCACCCCAACGCAGTTACTCCTTTCTAAACCTCTGTAATCTTCTCTTAAAAAGACAAGGGATCTGTGAAGAGCTGCTGCTGGCATCCGTGCTGGGAGGGAGGGCTTGCTTTCATCCCCTGCCACTGTCCCCCCAAATTCCAGCTTTTCCCGTGTCTTGCCTCATAAGTGTCTGGATGAAGACTCTAAGGTCAGTCAATAGAACAGGAGTTTGATAAATAGAAATTTCTATTGGCGTTAGATGTGCTTGGATGTCCAAAACAGGTACTGAATATGGATATTTATGCACAAATATACCAATGCATAGGTGCATTTCCTGTGCAGAAAGCAGCATCTAGGTGACATCTCTGTCCATGGCAGGGGGGTTGGGATGAGATGATCCTAAAGGTCCCTTCCAACCCACACCATTCTGTGATCCCATGAGCTTGTCTCCATCCCCAGAGAGGGACAGCAGCCAGCAGTGAGGACAGTACTGGTTAAATACAATATCTTGCATTCACTTGGCCAGGGCGGACTTGAGTGTGCCTTTTTTGTATCTAAAGGAATGAAAAAAAGTCTCCTGGGCACTTCTTGTTAAGATGTGAGGAGGAAAATGCCTTCTCACCTGCTGAGGCTGCAGCAGGATGTGTGTGGAGTGTGTTAGCCTGGAGGTTGAAGGGTTTATGACTCTTTGGGAAAACTCTTCCAGGCTCAGAGGGGGTAGTAATTGATATTTAGTGATTTTCTGTTGGGGTAGGTCTGCTGTTTTGGTGCTGGCTGAGCTCCTCTGGGTTTTAAAGCAGCTGCTCAGGTGAAACCTTGGGATCCCTAATGCGATACACTGCTGCCTCAACTGGAAGAGATGAATTTTCTCTAGCAATGCTCAGCATTAACTTCTGCAGTTGTGACAGAGGTCGGAGCGTTGCTCAACAGCCCCGCAGCCCTTGAGGTGCCTGCTGGTTTTGCAATGCACAGCCAGCAGAATTAACCTGGGTACATCACTGGGGGGAAAACAAAGGCTTGCTGGTGGTTTTTCCCCTCTTTTCCAGTGGCTTCTGCTGTAGATGAAAGCGAGTTTCAGGGCCCCGAGCCCTGGGTGTACAGTAAGCAGGCTGCAGCCTTGGCTCTCTCCTCCAGTTTGTCATTAAATTTTAAAATGGAAAAGCGATAAGGAATCTCTGTGCAGGGAACATTCCTCATACCGTAGAGTTTAACTGCAGCTTTTGGGTCCTGCTCTGAAAATCTGATTGACCCGAAAGAGATGAGGTGTGCCCTGGATGATGCCAGATAAAGCAAAGTGCTCACATGTGTGGTTATTGCTTCCCTACCTGTTTATAGCAGCTTCCCAGTCTTTATTTGCTCTGATAGAATCATTGGAGAATGCTGTTGGGCAGGAGCAAATAACTACTGAAGTAGAAAGAATAGCCTTCAGAGAAACTGGACTTTTCCAAAACAGAAGCTGGATACGGAGCTTCCCATAGAAATCCTCCAAAAGGCTCGTGCAGATAGGCTTAAACAAGGATTTATGGTGAGTGAAACTGAGAGAATTTGCTTTAGGCATTTTTAAACAGCAGAAGAATAGCGTGGAAGGAGATTACGGCTCTCCTCTGCCCACATCCAGCTGCATGTGACGGCTTTTGCAGCTGTATTTTTGGAACATCTTCCCCGAGCTCACCTAGAATCCCCAGCTCGAGGCGTCGCAGCTGCTGCCAGCTCTGCCGCCTGCAAGCAGCTGCTGTATTGACAGGCACGTTTTTACCCTGGGAGATGCCGGCGGTGTGGAAATGAGGGAGAAACAACTGTTTATATAATCCGCCTGTACAGATCAATTCCTGGGAAAATAAGCTGCTCCCTGTCTGCAGCAGCAGCGGCAGCACACACCTTGAGCTGCTATAAATAGTTCCAGTGCTTCTTCCAAGGGCCAGCTCCAAGGCCTTTGTCTTCTGCTGGGGTGGAAAACTGCTCAGTAAACTGGCAGTGATTCCCACCACGGGGAAAGCAGGGACTCAGAGTCTCCCTGCTCCTCAGGGATTTTTTGGGAAAGTGCCCCTTCCCTACCTGGATCTCGGCTGTACTGAATTTCAGGGAATTATGGAATAGTCTGGGTGGGAAGGGACATTAAAATGTATCCCATTCCTCACCCTGCCATGGGCAGGGACACCTTCCACTATCCCAGGTTGCTCCAAGCCCCATCCAACCGGCCTTGGACACTTGCAGGGATCCAGGGGCAGCCACAGCTTCTCTGGGCACCCTGTGCCAGGGCCTCACGACCCTCACAGGGAAGGATTTCTCCCCAGTATCTCATCAAAACCTGCCCTCCTTCAGCTTAAAGCTATCCTTTCTTGTCCTGTCCCTCCATGCCTTGTCCCCAGCCCCTCTCCAGCTCTCCTGGAGCCCCTTTAGGCCCTGGAAGGGGCTCTGAGGTGTCCCTGGAGCTTTCCCTTCTTCAGGTGAGCTCTCTCCCCCCAGCTCTCTCCTTCCCCTAAATGCCAAATTGGTATCCAAGTGATGTAAGTGGTTGATCAGCCAAAGCTCTTCAGGAATCATATCCCTGACATATCTGGAAAATTCTGTGCAGTTTTACAGTAAATATTTGGACTTGGTGATTCTTTAAGTCGCAGTCAAAACCCTGTGTACCAGGAACATGACTGGGGTCAGCTCTGCAGACAGTTCCTCGGTGATGGCAATATTTGCTTTATTTGGGTAAATGACATGTTTTTAATCAAGACAGAGCAGCACAAAATGAACAAACAAACCAGTACTGAGCGTTTCAGCCACACAGAGCAGAGCAGAGCTGAGGTTCTGCAGCCCTGAGCCACGGCATTTGTAGTGGTCCCCAGGTTTTAATGGCTTTGTCCCACGTTCCTCTCATGGTCTGGTCACTCATTACACAGGCGGTAAAATTCTGTTCCTTGATCATGCCATGAGCTGGAGTTCCAGGAGAAGCTCCTTGGAGCCAGGGGAAAACTCTGCTCACTGTGTCAAGGACTCTGCCTTTGCTGATCTCCTGTAAATTAGGATTTGTGGTTTTTACCATAGTGGAGGCTGTTACCTGAGTGTTTTCGTTGGAGGTGGACTGGGGAGTCCTGGGAGGGGTTTGCTGTGCTGCAGGGTCACTTCCTTGGGTGACTTCTCTCTGCTGCAGCACTCTGAGAGCTTAGCAAAACCACATTTTCTTTCCACAATCATAATTCCTTACTCTTTCTCTCTTCCTTGTCCTTTCTCTTCTCTAATGCTGGACAGAGGGGCTCAAGCAAAATCTTTTAGGGGTTTTGCATTTTTCCTTTTTTTTAATGAAGCTTTTCAACCATCGCTCCTGCTTAAAATTTCTAAAAGGAAGCAACCCATATTTCTGCTGCAGATTGGATAACTGGAAATCACCCACAGGAGCTCTTCCAGAGGTGTGAGCACAGTTCCTTGGGCAGGTGTCTTTCACCTGGTTTGCTGTTCCAAGATATCCAGTGTGAGATTAGATCCCTTAGTGCTGCCTTTGCATTTTAACCACCTCTTAATATTAATTAAGGTGGTGCTGTGGAACACCCTAAAAAAGATCTGCACCCTGAACAGGATTGTCATATTTACAGAGGATGCGATTTATTGTCTGTAATTTTAAAATGTGGCTGTTACATAGACTGGTCCTGTGGAATCCCAGAATGGTTTGGGTTGGGAGGGACCTTCAAGCTCATCCCATTCCACCTCCTGCCATGGGCAGAGACACCCTCCACTGGACCAGGGTGCTCCAAATCCTGTCCAGCCTGGCCTTGGACACTTCCAGAGCTCCAGGGACAGACACAGTTTCCCTGGGAAGCCTGTGACAGTGCCTCACCATCCAATCCCATTGGGCAGCACGGATCCTGAATTGGCTCGATATTTTTAGGATTTCACACAATCCAAGTCCTATCATTAGAAGAAGCATCTGAATGAGGAAAGATTCTTGTAAAACCATTTCTTTAGGGAACATTGTGTGCAGGAAGATTTTAAAAACCACACCAGGTTTAAGGGATGCCTGGCAGGATGAAACCTTTAGGAGCTGCTGCTTCCACTTGGAAAATTGTTGGAAGGATTTTTGGGTACCAAACAGCAAACTAGTTCAGTGACCTAAAGCCATTTAACTTTTAAAATCTTAGTTTTTTTTTAAATTCTTTTTAAATGACATGATTCTTTTTTTGTAATTTGAGGTGATTCTTCATCAGCTTGAAGTTTTGGAACGCTTACATCACAAAGTTTAACACTGTTGAAGAATACAGGATATGTAAAATACTGATAGGACAAGGGGTATGGGATTTAAGCTAAAAGAGGATTGATTTAGATCAGATATAAAAAAAGAAGGGTTTTTTACTTTGAGGGTGCTAAGCCCCTGGCACGGGGTGCCCAGAGAAGCTGTGGCTGCCCCTGGATCCCTGGCAGTGTCCAAGGCCAGGTTGGACAGGGCTTGGAGCAACCTGGGACAGTGGAAGCTGTCCCTGCCCTGGAATGAGATGAGCTTTAAGGTCCCTTCCAACCCAAGCCATTCTGGGATTCCATGCAAACAAGCTGGACAGTGGTTATTCTTGATGATGAAAAATCTGTGTCTGTGGTTGTGCAAAGTGTGAAACTTCTCATGCAATATACTAGGAAAAGCTGAAATACAAAGAGGTGATGGAATTGCTTTGAAATAATTCTTTTGGTCTCTTTTCTTGAGGTGTCAGTGTGTGCATTAAGCATTCTGTGCAGCTGGGAAAAATGTTTTGTTTTTAGTTTTAGCCCTGCTAAGTCTTGTCATGTATGTCAATGAAGCAGAAAGAAAATTACTCCAGAGCTAACTGTAGGTTGTCATTAAAGCTGATTTCCTGTATTAAGCCAAAAACAAGGTAAGATTTTCATTTCTGGACTTCCTAAAGATGTTAGTCACGTTGACAGTTTCCTAAGCCCCAAACCCTGAGAGCTATAGAAATTTATCCTGTATATGAAAGTATTTGCTCTTGTCTGTCACCTTGTCCTGATCTTCACATGTTGATCTCCTGCTGCCCTCTCTATTTTTAAAATAATTTGCTTCAGCTTCCAGCTGTTGACTCTTGCAGGCAGCTGCTTGCAGGGTCCTGCCTGCAGAATCCCTTCCTGAAATAAGAATAAGAAGTGATCTGTTGTTTGGAGAGCACAGCTGAAGGCACATCCTGCCAGATTCCTGGGCAGCAGTGCCGGGGGAAAAACTCCTGCCACGACTGCATGGGCACTTCTAAACTTCAGGAGGGTTTTGTCTTTGAGTCGTATTTGGGTTTTTTTTTTTTTTCAAAAATGACTAAGCCAGAACCTGAGGAGGGGTGACAACTGCAGTGCTGTGGGATTAAACTTTGTGTGCTTCACTCTTTCGTGGTAATGTGTTTCCGAGAAATCTCTCCTTGTGTTCTGCTCCCCATCCCTCTCTATTTTCACCCTCAGGAGTTAGTTCTGAAATGCTGGAGCTGATGGAATGACTTCTCCTTAGGCTACTCCAGCTGCAGCAGTGCACAGATGTTGAAGGCATTTTTGAACCAGGTGGAAGGGTTGTGTGGCACTGGAAGCTCTTTCAGGCTTTGCCCTTCATTTAAAATCTCTTCTCCAAAGTGGAGTAGCACTGTTTCCTAGAAGCACAGAATCTCCAGAGCTGGGAGGGACCCACAAGGATCACCCAGCCCAAGGCCTGAGACACAAAGCAGAGCCCACTGCAGGTGCTGTGTCCCAGGAGGTGCCCGTCCAGAGTGCACTGAGCTGAGATGTTGATGTGGATGTACCCTGCCTCTGGTACTCTCTGCTTGGAGTCTGCCTTCTCACAGGATCCTGGAAGCTGCTGCCAGCTTGGTTTAGGGTTTATCTCCAGCTAACCACAAGGCAGAGGTCGGCGGAGCTGAGCCTTGTGGAACTGGGAGGGAGGACACTTCCACTGCTCATCCCGAACGGAGCTGCTTTCCCTGGGTCACTGTGGGGCAGCTGGGCCCAGATTCCAGCTGGGATGAGAGGTGAGGGGCTGGGAAACCCAGGTGGTGCTGGGAGAGGCTTCAGAACACCAGGAGCCAGAGGGCTGTGAGTGATGCACGGATCAGGGCAGCTCTTTGGGAAGCTGAGGTGCAAACATGAACTTGTTCCAGCAAAGCCAGCTCAGGATCCAGAGGCTTTGGCCTGGATTGTTGTACTAGCAGAGCTGAAGGCTGAGGAGTAGAGGTTTGATGCAAGCCTCTGGGCAGATCTTGACACCCTTTTCCACCCCAGTGTGTTCCTTGGATTCATGAGTGACCTCAGAAGTCATGGATGTTAGAATTTTCTTACCTACAGTCACGTTTGTCTTGAAATGGTTTATGAGAAAATTAGAATGAAACAATGTCTTCAGTTTATTTTGTGGTGTTGGCAGGATCTTTGTACATTCTCATTTGTCTTCTAATTGTTTGCAGGAACGTAATGGTGTCATTTTCATGAGTTAATTATGGTAGAAGTTTGTTTGCTCTTTGTGTGTGGTGCAAGAGCTGCAGCAGCATAGTACCAGCCTGCTGCTGGTGGCAGGGACCCTCCTGTGGCCCAGCAGCTCTTCCCCCAGTTCCCACTCTTTTCCAGCTAGGAGAACTGGGTGTTTGTGATCTGTGCTGTTTCTCTTGAATTTGTAAATCTTTTAGGTAAGTTGGACTGAGATTCACAGAGTATGGAATGATCCTTGTGCCATGTGCTCCAGGATGATCCTGCTTTCCAGCCTGACCCATTCTGTGATCCCAGCTTTATCCACACCCGTGACTACCCTGTGCAGAGCTTCTTGGAGTGTGAGGAAAGTGGGGCCAGTTCGGGCCCAGCACAAGAGCTGCAGCCTGGGGCTCTTTCTGAAGGCTGCCTTATGAAATGGGGGAAAACTTTTTGTCCCAGCGCCAAACCAGCCTGGCCCTCCTCTTGAGAAGCTCAGGGGATAGCAAAAGAGGAGGGAAAGTATCCTTACTGTGGAGAGAGAGGGATTAGGCTGGGGTTGGGCATGGAAAGGTCAGAGCACGTCCGTCAAACTGCAGGAATTGCCTGGGGTGTGGCCATAGGTTCCCCCTCAGCTCCGCTGGGATTATGCCTTTACTTTATTTGACACACGAACTTCCCTGCCGAGCTGTGGGGAGGTAAAGCGAGGTGCTAACTACACATTTGCGCCCGAGGATTTATTACAACCTGGGAAAATCCGGAATGCCTTTTTGAGGGGGGGAATAACCCCTCCCTTCTGTCGAGGGGCCCGGTTCGAGTGCGGCCCCACAGCGCTGGGCGGTGTGGGACCCATCAGCGAGCCCGTACCGCGCTGGCTTTGTGCGAGCCGTGAATCACCCGCTCCGCTCCTGATCTGCGTCAATCAAACCACATTTAAGGGCGCCTTTGTTCGCAGTTTGGAACGCCAGGCCGGGGCAGCGCTGCTCCCAGCGGCTGGCTCCTCTCCGGCAGCCCGGGCTCAGCTGCGGGGACAGCGCCTGTGCTTTAGGGGAGAGCTGGGCACTTGCTTTTCCTTTCCCTTCCAGCCCTCTCCCGCTGGATGCTGGGTGAGAGGTTTCTCCTTGACCCAGGTCTCAGGAGCTCTCAGAGAACCTGTCTCACACCCGAGGCAGCTCAGCTACTTCGAATGGCACCAAATTAGCAGGATGGCTTGTGAGAGACAGTGTTGGAAACGGAAAAAGTTCTAATAAAAAAGGCAAAATAACAAAGCTCTTACAGAGAAAAACCCGAGCCAGGGCAAGAGGTTCTTGCTCCTGCTAAAACACTCCACAAAAGCGATTACTTTCTTTGTTCTTTTTCTAGGGAATTACCTTGGCGGGACCTTTTGGCCTCTGTCCAATTGGCAGCCCCAGGTCTGAGGTGAAATCCCCAAGGTCCTATGAGGTGTCTTTTTAGCAATTTGAGGAGAGAAACTTCTGGGCTTTTTTTCTTTTTAAGCAGACAAGGGATAATTTGGTCACTCTGTCAACAGGGGGCACATTCCCACAGCTGGGTCTATAAATTCATCTTGGAATGCACAGATTTGGGCTAGTCTTTGAGAGGCTGATCCGTGAGGTCTTGGTGTGGAAGCACAGGGCTTCTGCCCAAGGTTGCTGTGATGGGTGTTTTTGTGTGAAGGGATGCAGGTTTATCTTTGCATTTCATTACTTGTGGGTTTCAGTTTCTTGGTTTTTTTTCTTAATAAGAATTTCAATCGAATTAAAATTTCTGCAGGACAACGCTCTCAGGCACAAGGTGGGATTCTTGGGGTTGTCCTGTGCAGGGTCAGGTGCCAGGATGATCCCTGCGGGTGTCTTCCAATTCAATAAATTCTGTGATTGTTACAGAATCCTCCTTCTGCCCTAGAAACTGTGACTGCCATGGGATCACGAGCCAGGCAAAGGCAGCACCGAAATGCAGCTCCCAGCTTGAGGGGGATTGCAAGCCCAGGAATAAATCCCATTGGCAAACTCAGCCCTGGGGTGGGACACGACTTGATGCTGCTGCTGCTGTGCAGGAAGGCTTTTGGAGAGGTGCTAAAAACCCCAAAAAACAGCCAAACCTCACAAGAGTCTTCTCTGCTCTTCACTTCAAATCTCTGGTACCTTAGAGAGGTTTCCAAGCTGGATACAGAGCTGTTCTTGGGAGCTGGCTGAGGTTTTGTGGGTTCCCTTTGAGCCTGCCTGGTGAGGGCAGATGGTGCTTCTCTTATGGTGTGCAAAGTCCACTGGAAATCCTCCTTTCTTTTCCACTTCTAAGTATCCCCTTTCACTTGTAACTGAGTGTGACAATATTACCTCCTGTCCTCTCTCGTCCCAGCCTTCAGGGCTGGCAGTCCTGAGGTCCTGCCTCACTCCCATGTCCCATGTCCAGGCATTTCCTCCTCTCTCTTGTCCTAAATGCACCCCTGACCCAGTTCATTCCCAAACCACTTCCCTGCCTCTTCCACTCTCTGTGCTTTCAGCCCATTGAAGTTGCTTCTCCTGCTTCCCGTCCCCCTCTGGCACAGGTCCTTGTGCTCATCAAAACATTGATCTCATGGGCTATAGCCTTGCCAGCATAATAAGGCCACTGCTCTTCCAAGCACTTTTTTCCCCCGCCTCTTACAAACACAGAAACTATTTTTATTTTTATTTTCTTCATTGGGCTTGCTCTTGCTATTTTTCAGGCTGAAATTAGAGGATTAATTCCTGCTTTCCTGCTGACAGTTGTGAAAACGAGCTAATTTCCAAGTGTCAGGATGCTGATCCTTCTCTCATTCAGTTCCCAAAGAAGGTAATAAAAGAACTATAAGAATAAATCGCTGTAGCAGATGCAGCACATGGGCATATGGTGGTCTATTAATTCCCCATGTTCCACCCAGCTTTTAAAATAAATCAATAAATGTTGATAAAACACTAGAGAGCATGCAGGGTTTTTCCCCTCCACCCATCTTTTCCTGGTCTGGACTCTCCGATCGTTAATTTTGGCAGGTTTTGGACAACCTCAGAGTTTCCCCATGGAAATGAACACTCACAGGCCTGCCTGCCTCATTCTCCACACTTGGGGATCTTGTTCCCAGCTGCTTTTATTCCTTGGAGGCAGTCCCTGGCACAGGCTGTCCACAGGGCAGTGATGGAGTCCCCATCCCTGGAGGGATTTAAAAGACAAGTGGATGTGGCACCTGGGGACATGATTTAGTGGTGGCCTTGGCAGTGCTGAGGGAACAATTGGATTCAATGATCATAGAGGGCTTTTTTTTTGATTTTATGGCTCTATCAAATAGGTCTTTTCTCTGTTTGGAATTTTGTACTGATCTTTGGCCCTGTTTAAAGGTGTGTGAGAGATGTTTAGGAGCCCCCGCGGGAGCTGCCCTTCCTCAGCCTGGCTGGGGTGGGAGACAGGTGGGAGACAGGGAAGCCCTCTGGAGTCAGGTGGATCCCTAGGGCAGAAGTTCTGCTTGGGTTTGTGGGTTTTTAAACAAGTTCTAATTGCTCTATGAAGCACCCCAGTGGATTTCTAGCATCTTCTGACTCACCTTGTCATGCAGGACAAGTGGCTGCTTAATGCCCCAGTGTTTTCATGGATCCTTGACCACCTAATACTGCTTTCCAGGCTACCCAAGCCTCAGGAATAGAGGCTAAGGCCTGAGGGGAGCTGGGGACCTGCCCAGACTGATGCTGCTGCTCCCCTGCCCAGAAGTTACCAGAGCTCAGCAGTCACAGCTGCAGGGACTGGATTGTTTTGAAGCACCTGCCGACCTTTGATTTATGAACAGCTGCATTTTGAAAATTGGGGATGGCTGCAGTTAAGGCTCAGGAGTGAAGGAGAGGGCAGCCTGCACAAAAAGGCAGAGACATCTTCCACTATCCCAGGCTGCTCCAAGCCTCATCCAGCTTGGCCTTGGGCACTTGCAGGGATCCAGGGGCAGCCACAGCTGCTCTGGGCACCCTGTGCCAGGGCCTCAGCACCCTCCCAGGGAACAATTCCTTCCCAAAATCCCATCTGACCCTGCCCTCCTCCTGCTTAAGGCCATTCCCCCTTGTCCTGTCACTCTGTGCCCCTGTGACAATCTCCTTTCCTTGCTGTGTATCATGAACAAGCTGAAAAAGCAGGAGAGAGAATGCTTTTTCCACCCTCAACCAAAGGAAAACTTTTGGTAATTCAGTAATTCAGTGGAAATTAAAGTTCAATCTTTCTATTAGTTTGACTTAAGTGGAAATTGTTAAATACTCCAGGATGCTGTCATTGTTGAACTTAGGACTGCACTTGGAAGTTTTTTGGGGATGCTTCTGCTTTTTTTCCACCATTTTCTGGGTCCTTGATTTGCTCCTCAAGTTTTTTAAGCTCTTCACAACAAAAATTCTTCGTGTTGGGTTTTTCTTTATTCTTTTACTCTTCTAAGTGCTACTTGTGAGTTCCAACGTGTCAGTATTAACACAGAATCCATAGGCCAGGACCTTCTGTTTTATGCTGGTTTAGTGAGTGATGTTCCCTTTCATTTGAGAACTGCAGATGCTTCAAGAAGCCTTTTACCCTTTGGCAGCAGAGCTGCTGGAGTGCTCTTGGTGGGCAAGCTGGAGCCTGGCTCCTTGCTCTTCCCAGGGATTAGACAGACAAAAACTGGTGAAAAATCAAATGATAAAATCTCAGGATTTCCTGAGTTGGAAGGAGCCTCAAGGATCAATCCAGTCCAGCTCCTGGCCCTGCACAGGACACCCCAGCAATTCCAACCTGTGCCTGAGGGTGTTTCCCAAATGCTCCTTGAACTCTGGACTAGAATTTCCATGACTAGGATTTCCAACTGGGATTTTGGCTTGAAATGAAAATGGTTTATATCTGAGAATCTGTGCGAAGACTCTTTGTCCTTTGGAAATATAAATTCAGCTTTGACTGACTTGTTCCTGGTACTTCAAAATAATGAGTTTTAATTTGTATTAGATTGTATTAGATGTGGAGAGGGGTTGTTTATTATTATTTTGTTTTAATCTTTTGCTGGTCTGCAGGCACAGTTGTTTTGCTCCAGTCAAAAAGTTATCACAGAGGCAGAAATGAGATGCAGGAGCAAGATGGGAAAGGGAAGGCTTCTGACAAGAAAGCTGGAGAGGGGCTTTTCACAAAGCCATGGAGTGATGGGATGAGGAGGATTGGCCTTAAGCTGAAGGAGGGCAGGTTTTGATGAGATACTGGGGAGAAGTCCTTCCCTGTGAGGGTGAGGAGGCCCTGGCACAGAAGCTGTGGCTGCCCCTGGATCCCTGGCAGTGTCCAAGGCCGGTTGGATGGGGCTTGGAGCAACCTGGGATAGTGGAAGATGTCCCTGCCCATGAACACCAGCTCCACACTGGTGCTGTGTCTCCTTAAGTGGGCAGATCCCTAAACTGTGGGCAAACAAGAGCCACTTGGATCTGTGCGTTTCCAAACTGCACGTTCAAATTCCTTTGTGGTGGTTTTTACACAGAGCATCTACTTCTGAGGAGAGATTGTTATTTTGTGTGTGCAGAATAAAACCCACCAGCTTGTGTTTCTAATGGTGTCCACAGAGTAAAACTAGCTTGGCCTCATGTGGTTTTGTTCATGGTTTTTGATGTGTGCTTAGGGAACCTGGCCTAAGGTGCTGCCCCAGGTGGGAGCTAGCTCAGCTCCCCCTCTCTGGAAGCCACACTGGATTCCTGGGGTCACTTCTGAACCCCTCATGACAAGAGGGACACCGAGGGGCTGGAGTGTGTCCAGGGATGGGAACAGAGCTGGGGAAGAGGTTGGAGCCTCAGGAGAGGCTGAGGGAGCTGGGAAGGGGCTCAGCCTGGAGAAAAGGAGGCTCAGGAGGGACCTTGTGGCTCTGCACAGCTCCTGACAGGAGGGGACAGCCGGGGGGGGTTGGGCTGTGCTCCAGGGAACAGGGACAGGAGGAGAGGGAACGGCCTCAGGCTGGGCCAGGGCAGGTTTAGGACATTGGATATTAGGAGAAATTTCTTCCCTGATCAGGTGCTGGACCAGGCTTCCCAGGGCAGTGGTGGAGTCACCATGCCTGGAAGTGACAAGGTGTGTGGATGTGGCACTTGGGGGCATGGTTTGGGGCCTGTTCTGAAAATACCCATTTCTGTGCCCCCATCCTGGTACCTTTTTTGCTCTGCCTTTCCCCCACTAGCTGAGGTGCAGTGTCTGGTGTCTCCAGCACTTGTGGCCTTGGAGCTGCCTGTGCAGTCACAGCTTCATGTCCTGCAAAGTCCATCCTACCCAGGAACAGCCAGAGTTTGTTTGAGTAGGAATGAAGTGAATCAAGGAGACACCAGGCTGGAGGACACCAAAGAAACTGAAAAAAGCCCCCCCAAAATCCCCCTCTCTCCTACATCTCCTTCCAAGTGTGGAGGGAATAATTCAAACAGTCTGAACTAATCTCTAATCCCACACATGTCTTTGGCGCTCCACTTAGCCCCAGATGATGGAGTTTGTGGTGGTAATCACAGTTTAAGAAGCAGTACAATAACCTGGCAACCTGTTGATAGTTTGTTCTCTTCTTGGCACACTACAGTTTTTAATTTCTTGGGATGAAAAAATCAGCCATCCTTTCAATACTTCAAGGTGCTGCTTCTGCTTCCTGCTGTGTTTTTTCAGGACATGGTACACTGACTGAGAGGACTGTGTGTGCAGCATATCCCAAACACGTGCCCTGTGTTGGTTTTCAGAAAGGCAGGGGAGAGTAGGAGCAGCCGGTCCCTGGGTCATCCCCCCTCTGGTGGGACAAAGCTCTGCTGATGGCTCTTTCTTCTTTGGCTGCTTTGCTCAAAAGCCTATGGGTAGTACTGTGAAGTCTCCCTTTCACAGGCAGAGCTTCCCAACCAAAGCTGAAACCCAGCTCTTACCCCCAAGCGGGATTAGGAAGGTGTTTTAACCAGCTGTGTCCTATTTTCTTACTTTTTTTCACCTTTCCTAAAATTTGTGCTGCCCATCTCCCTTCTCACAGTAATTCCACATCCTCTGCACTGGGAGCTGCCTCCTTTGCAGTCAGCTCTCAGTTCCTTATCCTCTCTTTACCTTTCTGCGGGGTTTTGGTGGCTGACACTGATCAATGGATATTATTGATGGTGGACAAGACAGATGGAGTGTGCATAGCAGGAGTATTCTAAGAAATGAAATTGCTAAAAGCAGAGGCAGATGCTTCTGATCTGTAACGGTGTTGTACAAGCACATTGGTGTCTTGTGCTGGCAATATCAAAAGGTGATTAAATATAAAATATTTTGGATCTCACCCATTCATTATAAATGGCAGATGAATTTGTTTTGAGGCAACGTTATTCCAGACTGTGCATATGGCACTTGGGGATGTGGTTTAGTGGTGGGGTTGGCAGTGCTGGGGAATGGTTGGGCTTGGTCTTAGGGGTTTTTTCCAGCTTTAATGATTCCATTATTTGGTAGGAGACCAGTGACTGGCAGGGTGGCAGGTCTGGGGTAGGAGGTCTGGAAAAGTGGCTTGGGGAATGCTGCCATTCCTTGAACTCAGCCTTTCCTCTTTGTGCCCATTATTTTCCATGTTAATAAATGAGACGCATCAAAAGGGGTGATTTGGGCACGGGTGTTCTGTAGCACTGAAGGGCATTTAGGGCTGAGGAGAAGCCAAAGTTTGTGGTACCTGCACGAGCCAAGCCCAGGAATACAAATGTCTGAGGAGGATCATTGTTATCCACAGCTGGTCATCCTTATCCAAGAGCCTGTTTCTGCTCTCATACGGTCTCACAGGATGGGAGTGCTGACAAATCATGGAATGGTTTGGGTTGGGAGGGACCTTACAACTCATCCAGTTCCACCACCTTCCACTGTCCCAGACTGCTCCAAGCCTCAGTGTCCAACCTGGCCTTGGGCACTTGCAGGGATCCAGGGGCATCCACAGCTGCTCTGGCCACCCTGTGTCAGGGCCTGCCCACCCTCACAGGGAACAATTCCTTCCCAATATCCCATCCATCCCTGCCCTCTGGCAGTGGAATCCATTCCCTGTGTCCTGTCCCTCCAAGCCTTGTTAGAATCCAGAGCTTTGGGGTTTGGGTGTGCGTTGTAAGTGGTGGATGTATTAGGAAAAGCGTGCCTGCCTCCCTCTGGAGGCTGGATGGGAGAGGAAGATCTGCTCCAGGCTGGGGTTCCCACAGCCTGGGAACACACTGAGGCTCTGTGTGGTGCTGAGACAGCTGAGTGGAAGGGATCCACATAAATCAAGGATACCAGGAAAACAAGCACGGCATCTGCAGCACAAAGGAAAAGGAGAAGCGTGAGGCTGGATGTGTGGTGGGACGCTTTTGGAAGTGTCTGGCTTTCCTTCCTTCTGTTGGAAATCCAGCTGCTGGGCTGCCTTTTTTTCTTTTCCTGCTGCATTCTTCATTTGGAGCATTGTTTGTGCTACCCTTGAACAGTGACTGCTGAAGCTTCTTCACTTGTGTGGGCAGCTCTGGAAGTCTGTTTTCCATCTTTCAAAAGATTCCAGCTAGTTAGGGTTCCTTTGTCAATCAATTTTCTCTTGTTTACCAGGGTATTAGGAAGCTGGAATAGAAGCAGTGTGTGTTTTGCCTTAGGAAACAGCAGCAGCCCAGTCATCATTCCAGAAATTCCTCTCAACTTGTTTTTTTCCCTATCTGTAGCAAAGCTCACAAGGATTGTGAACGCTGTAAATGTAAATCTGAAAAGGTCAAACCTCATGTATGCCAGAGACAGGAGTAGAGGATGACAGCGATGCAGGGGTACAGTGAATTTTAAACTGTGGCTTGAGAACAAGATGCTCAAAAAACCCTGTCCAAGGACATGCCTTGGGTATCGAGGAGGAGTTTGAGGGAAAGCAGTGAGGATTTATTTGTGTTGCTCGATGGCCTTTTAATGTGCAGCAGAGAGGGATCAAACCAAAGGTTGAGGCTGGATATGAGGAAAAGGTTCTTCCCCAGAGGGTTCTGGGCACTGCTCAGGCTCCTCAGGGAATGGGCACAGCCCCAAGGCTGCCAGAGCTCCAGGAGGGTTTGAACAACTCTCTCCGGGATGAACAGGGTGGGATTGTTGGGCTGTCTGTGCAGGGCCAGGGGTTGGACTCTATGGTCCTTGTGGGTTCCTTTCAGGATGTTCTCTGGCTCTATGAAAGGCTTTGGATTGGATGAGTCCTCGTACAGAGCTACAGCAATGCTGGGACCAGCTCTGCCTTGATGCATTTCCAATAGCAGGAGTGAACACCCGTACCCAGTGCTGAGGGAATCTTATCTGCATTGACAAATGTCAAGTGTTTTCAGCTGCTCCTTTGCTCGTGGTGCACAAAGGATGAACGATTCCTGCTGGCTGGGTGTTGGGTGGGGGATTGAAATGTGGGCCAGGATTGATTTTTTTGGGGAGGCCATTGATTGGCGCTGCTGGCTTGATGGGAATGTCAGCGTGGCGGTGCCTCCAGCCAGCAAAAGGCAGAGGATGGATTCTCCATCAGTGGCTGGAGGAAGGCAACCCAGAAGTAGCTGCTGGTGTAAAACACTGGAGGATGCAGCCAAAACTAATGGAGGTATTTGCTATTTAACAAATTTGCAGTCACTGTGGTTTATTATTTTAAATAACATCCGGGTCGGATAACACGTTCAGGCTCACAATGTGCGCTGGTTCTAGAGAATGAGAAAACTGAGCCTCCTTTTCTCCATGTCCAGCACATCCTGGTTTATTATGTGGAGCCCACTCCCCTATTTGCTGATCATATTTTCAATGTTTTTCCCCTCCCATGATAAGCAGGGACCTCTTGGCTGAAGAAGCTCTAAAGGAATTCTGATGGATTTCTGGGAGGTATCAGCTGGATATGGTAGGCATGGCTTTAAGGCGAGAAATGGGAGAGAAATAACTCCAGATTAAGAAAAAAGCTCTGAAAACGAAACCCAAAATCATCCCCTTTTTGCCTGACTACTTCTGAGTACATGGTGCCTTAAGGAGTAACTTAAGTAGTAAACCCAAGTATCTTAATTTACACTTTTCTACTTGGCAGTGATGAAGCAAAACACAACATAATGACACAGAAATGAGTTCAAATGAACTGGAGCAACCTGGGCTAGTGGAAGGTGTCCCTGCCCAATCCAGGGTTCCAACCCTGGGAGGTTGGAACTGGATGAGCTTCAATGTCCCTCCCAGCCCAAACCCCCTACTCACAATTACATCCGGAGACCTCTGCCGAGTACTTTTTAGAACATCTGTTTCCTTTTGTAACACACAAAAAAGTGTTTCATCATGCTGATTGTTCCCAGAGGGATCCTCAGGGACTCAGAGGTCCTCTGGGTGTTGCAGCTCCTGAGATTCCTGATTCCCTGTGAAGGCTGTCTCCAGACAGACCTGGAGCAGTCCATCATGACAGTGCAGCCCATGAGGTGGCTTGGTGCTGTTTAGCCCCCTGTGAAGGCTGTGCCTTGGGGGTAAAAGTTCTGTGCCCTAAAGGAACAGACAACAATACTCATTAAAATGCTTTTTAGTTTATTTTCTCCTCTTTGTCACATTATTTTGAACATAAAAGTCCACCGTTGAGGCCACACTTGGGGACGAGGTTTAGCACTGGTGCTGAGTTGATGGTTGGACTCAATGGTTATCTTGGTGGGCCTTGTCAACCTTTTCTGCAAGTCCACGATTTTGGATTGGCCTTTTGTTAAGACAAACTTGCTTCTCCTTAGCTTGCGAGCAGGAGTTGCTCCTCTACACACCAGGAATTAGAAATACCCATTTTCAAAATGTGCCGTTCTCGTGTTACTGTGTTTAATGCAATTTAAAATGCTTTTACTAAAGCAAATCCCTATTACTGGTATTATCTACTATTACTATATTAGATCGCCATGGAATAATGATCCATTGTGGTAAGGAAAACCCATTATGCATTGCAGGAGCATTTCAGCTTGTGTGAACCCCTTATGTGCCACAGAACCAGAATAAAGGGAGTTTTTGAGCGTGAGGGAGTTGTGGATTATGCCTTTCTGGTGGCAGTAGTGAGATTTTCCTCTGTTGGAGCTTTCAGCTCCAACATCAGGATGAGTCAAAGGAGGTGCTGAGGGTGGGTGCTGGGAGCTGTCCTCTGAGCTGGGATTTGGTGGTCTCCATCCAGAGTTCTCTGTAGAAAGTGTTCAGCTTCTTCATGGCTCTAGTTTAAGGGCAATAATTCCCACAGAAATACTTCATTTGCATATTTTATAATAAAACAGTCTTTTATTATTTATGACTCCACGTTCTTACCTTTATTTAAAAGTAACCATTGGTGCTTGGAACTTTTAGGGGGGTTTGTTTCTTTTGAGGGTGAAGAGCCAATGGTGAAGTTTGGGATATGGTCACTCTGGACATGACCGGTTTTAACTGCATGATCAGTTTAATTGCTGTTTGTTTGTGTACTTCCAGGATTGTTGCACTGATGATTTTGATTTTGACCAAGCACTATCTCCAGTTTTGTTTTGAGCACTCTGAATTAGCATGTTGGGATAGGATTTTGATTTCTGGGTGCCAGTTATTTTTGGCCAAACTTTGTGCACAAACTTTTATGTGCACCTGCTTGAAATGTGAGCAAAGCAAGGAGAAAACTTGTCCTCCTCTCTTTTTGAGAGTGTGGGTGGCACTCAAACTTGTCATGGCATGGGGTGACTTACAGGCTGCTTGTAAGCATGATCAGCTAGTCTGTGATCCTTAAAACACTAGACCAAAAGGATTTTTCCCTGATGAACCAGAGATGTTATGCTGTTACAGGCTTGGTTGTGATATTGTATGTGAAGATGAGTTTTCCATCCTGAAAGATGGTGTGTGTAGGAGAAAGGGTCGTGGAGCACTGGGAAAGGTTGTGGCTGAAAGCTTTTGGAGCCTGACAGCCACTGCTTCATCAAACCCAAGGTCTGATCTGTTTGCTCACCATCCTGTTTCCATGTCTCCATATTTATTTTCCTCAATGAAAAATCCCCCCCTTTTTTTCCCTCTGCTCTTTCCAATTCTGCCATGTGCTCAGGCATCTCCCAAGGCCAGAGGGCATCTGCTTAGACCTGAAATCCTGGATGGCTCCCGTCACCAGCAGTGTCCAGGGAGGGCTCCAAGCCTCAGTTTCCTTTGCCTCAGTTCTCCCTGCAGTCTCTGCTGCATACAGGAATTTCTCCTGGGTTAGCATGAGTGTAGTGGGCTGCTGAATAAGTGTCCTCATGTGTCCCTTTTCTGCACTGGAGAGGATCAGAACCTTTGGATGCAGCCTGTATTGGAAATAGTTCATGGAATCATGGAATTGCCAGAGCTGGAAGGGATCCACAAGGATCACAAAGTCCAACCCCACAGTCACCATCAGTCCCACCCTGGGCATCCCTGGGAGTGGTGTTCAAACACTCCTGGAGCTCTGGCAGCCTCTGCCCATTCCCTGGGGAGCCTGGGCAGTGCCCAGCACCCTCTGGGGGACGAACCTTTTCCTGAGATCCATCCTGAGCCTCCTCAGAATCATCACTTGTGTGGAACAGCCTTATTTAGCTCATGTGCTAGCCAAGCATGGGTCTGAAAGGCAAGCCATGCTCTTTGCTTCCCATCACATACCGTTTGTTCCCTCCTGGAAGGAGGGAAGCCTTTTCTTCCCATGGCGTCTCATTAGCTTGAACATCATGTCCTGTGAGCGTGTGGGCAGGAGCTGGAGCCTTGTTTGAAGCTGTGGAAGAGCCAGGCTATCTTTCAGCTGGATTTCTTCCTGACAGTTTATTCATCCAGAGAGAAGGGAAAATTTAGCAGGCTACTGAACCTTCTCTCCTGCCTTGAAAATGCGCTTCGCCTCTCTCCCACTGCTGACAATTGCAGATAATTTCAAGGTGCTTTCCCCACCCCCCCTCCCTTGCTTCATTCTTGTATCAGCAATCAGTTTTGAAAAACCTGCTGGAACATTTGGATCAAAGGGGCATTCTGTCTGTGGATTTGTGGCTCTCCAGTGGGGATCCGTGTGTTCTGAATAGTGGGTGATTGGGGAGTGGCTGGGTGCCAGCAGCGCCTCTCCTGCTGAATGCTGAGGGAGTCCTGGGGAGTTGGCTTTTTTTACTGTGCTGAAGTTCACAGGACCTGTCTCAGCAGATTAAACACCTCACTTTGATAACGATGATCTCCTGGAGAAACATTTAACTGGGAGGTTGGAATCCTGCTTTTATCCTGTTTGCCTCCCAAGAAGGATGGAAAATTTTATCCACTTCTGTTAAAAGGCTCCGTTACAATTTAAAACCAAAAGAACCCAGCACCACACGGGGAAAAGGAACATTTTGCAGAATGGCTGTGGAAAGAGCCTGTTGGTTGAACATAATATTCCAGAGTGAAGTTAAATGCTTGGACTATGCTAATTTCTTGAGGACAGTCACCTTTTCAGATGGATTGCACCCTGCAGATGGTGGCAGATTGTGCCCTCCTCCACTCCTGCCAGGAGTGTGTGCTCACTGACAGAATCAAAGCAGCAAAAGGATGAAGCTCTCCAGAAGAGTTGATGAATCTCTTGCCTTTAAAATTGAAGTGCTTTGTGCCAGGGAAAATATCTATGAATATATTTATAGTCATGAACAGTGGAGTCTCGGCTCCTTCATTGCAAGTGGGAAAATTGCTGTTCCACCAAGTCTGTGAAAGTGGAATCTACTTTTAGATTCTTTGAAATGGGAGTCTGTTTTTTTTTTTTTTTATCTGGGATTTAAAAATATCTGAAGTCCAAATTTTAGAAATCTGTACATAATTGACATGAAGATGATATATACAGACAATCTAAAGCTGGTGGAAAATGGCAGTTATTATAGAATCACAGAGTCCCAGAGGGGTGTGGGTGGGAAGGGACCTTAAAGCTCATCCAGTCCCATCCCCTGCAGGGACACCTTCCACTATCTCAGGTTGCTCCAAGCCCTGTCCTTGGACACTTCCAGGGATCCAGGGGCAGCCACAGCTGCTCTGGGCATCCTGTGCCAGGGCCTCAGCACCCTCCCAGGGAACAATTCCTGCCCAATATCCCATCTATCCCTGCCCTCTGGCAGTGGAAGCCATTCCCTGTGTTCTGTCCCTCCATGCCTTGTCCCCAGTCCCTCTCCAGCTCTCCTGGAGCCCCTTTAGGCCCTGCAAGGGGCTCTGAGCTCTCCCTGGAGCCTTCTCTTCCCCACCTCTCCCAGGCTGGCTTCAGAGCAGAGGGGCTCCAGCCCTTGTGATAAGGAAATTGTGTCAGGAGCAGGTCAACAGAGATGTTTTTCCTGCTGCCTGCTGTTGATCCTGGTGGCTCTCTATGGGATAAGGGGGATGTGCCATGCAAAGTGCCAGGCTGATCCTGCAGGCAGCACCTCACCTGGGGCTGAGGTAACATCAGGACACGGTGGGTCCTGCAGATCCCACCTTGAGTCTCGCAGCGTTGGGGTTTGCTCTGCACTGGGCAGGAGGAGGTGTTGGGTGGCCACCAGCAGAGTCCTTCTGTCATCGTCCACAGGAGAGAGCCTGAAATAGAGCCGGCTCTGGGACACAGCCCCGTGCCTGGGAATGTCACCCCGGGGGTGGTGCCTGCCAGGGGAAAGCAGCGCTCAGCCTTTCCTGGGGGACACTGGAGAGGCTGAACGGGCTGGGCAGCAGAGCACCAGGGGCTGCACTGCGGCTCCTGCCCCTCCGGGCACGGTTAGGACGCTCCACGGCTCCGTGGGCCCCACACCTCTGTGGGAGGCTGTGTGCCAGGTGGGTGGGAGCAGGTGCATTCCTTGGGTTTGCATCTCTCCTGAGCCGTCCTCGGTGTCCGAGGTGCCACAGGTGATCTGCGCGTTGTTACTTTAGGTGTGTGCTTGAGCTTAGCCCTAATTTTACCTGGCTTTCCATAGTTACTTCCTATGGACCAAGTGAGCTGATTTCAAAACCAGCTACAGTAAAATGGAATGAAAACCAGCATTAAATGTGTGGGGCTTTTTTTCACTTGGAAGAAAAAATAGGCATAAAAAATGTTGCATACATTCTCTTCCTTTAAGATGTTTTATTTTTCCTTCCCTGCATTCTTTGTTGGGGGCAGCGGAAAGGCTGGCTGTGGGGGGTTCTGGCTTTCCTTGCCCGAAGGGGAAGGGAAAAAAATCTGCTGGAATGGGCAGCTCCTCCTCGTTGCTGTAATTATGCCAGGGAGCGTTAACCTCTTTGATGGAGCGGGTGGGTTACTCCGAGCCTCTGCTCACTTGCATCTGCATGTAAAGGTTTATTTTATTCCCGTGGATTTCCAAAGTGACACATCTCAGTTTTGTGTGGATGAAGTCATCGGAGTCTGCTGAGGAGGCTGAAGATTGTCATGTTTAGGAGGAGTTGCTTTATCCTCCCACTGCAAAGAATTAAGGAAAATAATGGCATAGGAAGTGGAACACAATGCTTCCAGGGTTTAGCATTTGAGAAGTGGTGTCTTGTCATTTGGATATCAGTCTGTCAACACCTTGAAGACCACAGCTTCCTGTTTAAATGCTTCTTAGGTATTTTGGCTTATAGGATAACTTCCTAGTAATAAATTAAATGTTGCTTTTTGTGTTAACAGCTGCTGAGCATTAGAGTCCCAAGAGGGTTTGGGTTGGAAGAGACCTTCAAGACTGTGCAGTTCTGCCATGGCCAGGGTGCCACTCACTAGATCAGGTTACTCAGAGCTCCATCAAGCCTAGCCTTAAACTTTTTTTATTTTTCCTTTTATGCTTTTACCTTGATGTTAACCAAACTGTGATCTGCTGGATTTATCTTTATACAAGGTCCAGGGTAGGAGAGCAGTACCAAGCTCTTGTAAATATTGCACCCGGGTATCTTCAGATTCTTCTGAGGTATTTGTGTGGATTCTAATGGAAAAGAAAGCTTGAACCCCATCCTGGTTCTCTCTAGCAAGGTGCTGGGTGCTGGGTTGGACTCCTGGGTTTGGTGGAACCCCCCCCACTGACATCTGGACTCTGGAATGTCTCTGGAGCAATCAGGATTGTCAAGAGCATGAGGGGGGTTTGGTGTTCCACATGTGCCAGCCTCTTCCAGAACTGAGGAAGCCACCAGCCTGACCTACTTTCTACTGCATCCAAAGCAAGGAGTCAGAATGAAGGCAAATTAAATATATATACACCAGACCATGCTGGTGATGGTGATGCATGCTGTCACCCACTGGCAAGGCAAGATGGCTCACTTCAATATTATCTATAGTTGTAATACTCCTAAGAATTAAAGAATTACCCCATATGAATGGGATTGGAGTAACTTTCATCTAAATGGGTGTTTTGGTAACTGACAGATCTGTCTTTTTCACTTGTCTCCCCTCCTCCTGTCCCCCGTTCTGCCCCTGCATGGCTGCAGCGTTTTTATTTTTACCATGCACCTTTAAAGTAGGAGTAAATAGTGCTTAAACCCCGGGTTTGCTTCCATGGAGTTCCACCAGCCGGGCGAGGCGCTGGGTTTTTACAGCAGTCGCAGTCGGTTCCAGTTGAAGCCATAACTGGTATTTCGGCCTGATAGCTGCTGTAAATCTCTGAGAAGGGAAGAGAAGGATGCTCTCATTTTGTTAGGCTGCCTCTCTTTCAGATGCAGAGTGCATCTTCCAGCTCTCTGGGCTAATTAAAATGCCATTACAGTACATGTGGTGCTACAATACAGTCTAGGGAGACTTCCAAAAATAGATCCTTGAGTGCAGACAAATTAGAGAGGAAATATGCACTGAGCATTTTCTCATAGGTTTAAAGAGAAATAATCCATTTGCTGTCCTAATTGCTTTCTTGTAAATGTTGAAAGATTTTTTCCCCCCCTCTGTAAATTTCAAGTGAGCAGACAAATAAATAACGCATCCATGATAATTAGCATTCTCATTACTAATATTGTAACTTGTCACACACGCTTGATATGCAAGTCAGGATGTTCCAGTGGTCTGTGCTTAACGGTCAGGGGTGGAGATTTTTTATTCCTCAGCCAGCCTGTTTTAGCTGCCTGCTATCCCAAGGCTCCAAGGGCAGTGCATGATCTGGTTTTTAAATTCAGCCAAACACTCGAGCAGAGCCACCCACGGACCCTCCCCAGATCCTGCCAGGAAGTAACGCAGAGAAATCCTGTTTGCACATTGTCCTTCCCCCAGCCCAGCTCGGGTACAAAATGCAAGGTGCTTTTTATAGTGAGATACGCTGTGGATACTGAGAGCAGGGGGGAAAGAAGCCCCACGTTCCTGTGCCTGGAGGAGATCCATGGAATTGCTGTGGGCTGACATGTGTAACGGAGACAGCACAGAACTGCTGGGCAGTGCCAGGACCAGCCAGGAGCTCTCGTGTGCTACAGCCTGGGCCTCTCTGTCAGCAGCCTGATGGAAAGGGATGAGGCTTCTGCTGGCTTGTAGAATCCCAGAATGATTTGGAGCCTCAAAGCTCATGCCATTCCACCCCCTGCCTCTGTCCCAGGTGGCTCCAAGCCCCGTCCAGCCTGGCCTTGGACACTTCCAGAGATCCACAGCTCTCTGGGCACCCTGTGCCAGGCCTGCCCACCTTCTGAGTAAGTTCCCTGCCTGCTCAGAAGCCCCTGGTTGCTGTGCAGTGAGGTGCTATCCAGAATATTTATGAGCAAAGGAAACAGAAGTTAGTTGAGTGGCCTCAATTTCTGCTCAAAAAATGAGCAGAAAACTGCTCATCCTGAGAAGTATCTCTGGGTCACTCTGTTGTCTTCCCTCAATGGAGAATAGGCTGATGCTGGCAAAACTAAGTTCTGCAGCCTCTCTGTCTCATTTTTAAAAATCTTCTCTCTGAGGTTTCTCCTTGGTTGCTCACAATTCATCTTCAGGTGTTGAAGCTAAAGCTGTGGCCACCGAGGCTGCCATGTCCCCAAGGCACATCCAGGAGGGATCTTGGATCCTCTGCATCATCACTTCATGTGGACTGCTTGGTTTTGGAAAATCCTTTGGCTTTTCCTTCTTCTGGCCTTGCTTGGCCAGGTATTTCCCATTTTTAGTTGTACTTTTTTTCTATTGTTATCACAGCGAGGACGTTTTACTCCTTAGTCACTGCATCTCTGTTTTTTTTAGCTTTAATTCTGCATTTCAAGCTCCAAAGGGACAAATCTGAGTCAGTAATGCTGATTTTCTCTACCTCTTGCTCCTGCCTTTCTCCCTGTCTCTCCTAAAGTTTTACTTCTACGCGTCTGTAAAACTTCTCCTCTGAGTGTCCTTTAAAGATAATTTTTAGTTGCTCATTGCTTTGCTCCAGGAATTCACGTAGGCCAGGGTGATTTGCATCAGGTTGAAAGATCTGAATAAATGGAAAACTATTTAAATAACCTCTTCGTTCCCAGTTCTGCCCTGCATTTTTAAGCTCATCAGAGTTAATTACAGTCAGGCTGCTTGCAGTTTTCTTTAAGACCTCATTGAATGTTTCAGCCTTCAATTTCTCTTCATTTCTTGTCTTTTTTAAGTGAAGAAGTTGTATTTCCTTGTCTTCATCTGGTTTGATTTTGCCCTGGATGGACTTAATGATCTCAGAGGTCTTTTCCAATCTTGACAATTCTCTGGTTCAGTGAAATTGTTCGTTTTACTGCTTCATCTTTTCCGAGGGTTTTTATCTGTCACGTTTCTGGTTTATTCTGGACTGAACTTATAAATATTTTGCCTTTGTTTTGCTATTTTCAATTTCTTTAAAACCTGCAAACTCAGCTACTTCCAAACCTGTCCTGGCTATATTTTCTGAATAACTTAAACAACTCTTTGGAACAGATTAAGATAAAAACCAAAGTGTTCAAGTTTCCATCAATGAATTATGGCTTCATCTTGTTAATTAATGAGTAGAAATGCCCATCTGGAAACTAAGCTACACTAAATGTTCCCTGACTCGAGCCATGAATCAGCCAGGCTGGTGTCTGCTTCCCTTCAGGCTCTGTGGACAGAGCACTTTGTCGTAGAGTTTTGGGGAAATCATCAGACTGATTCATAGAGAACCAATTTGAGAGGATGTTTTCTTGCCAATTCTGTTTAGCAGCTTAGGACCAATTTGGCCAGCAGAGAGCTGGGGAATATTTTGTAGCTTGTTTGGGCTGTCTCAGTATTCAAACCAGGGTTTGTGGCTTGTGAGGAGAGTCAAGCCCTGATTGCACGGCTTGACCTCTTTGCAGTGCTCCAGAAGCTCCACATCCTTGTGTTGAGGGGGGACTTAGAGATTTAGAGCTTTATTTTCTGTATTTTATTTTATTTTATTTTATTTTATTTTATTTTATTTTATTTTATTTTATTTCATGGAGCTTTATTTGGATAGCAAAGACAGAACCTTGGTCTTGGATAGCTCAGTTTTGCTTCAAGTGTTTCAGGTGTCAGTGCTTTAAAAGATGTTCCTGAATGTTCTGCTCTGATTAATCTAATACTCATTTTGAAACAAAGACTGCAAAGCATTGGTTTGTGGGTTTGAGGTTTTTTTTTTAATGAGTGGAGAAATTAATGTACTTTATTTCTTAGAATTAAACAAGTCTTAAAAATCCCCCAAATTGACCTGGATTTGTTTCACAGAGCACCTGGGTGCTGCTGCAGGGTTCTGTTTTGTCCATGGGTTCTTCTCCCATGAAGGAACATCTTTATCTGAAACTGCCCAGCAGAGAAGCTGAAAATCCTCTGCTCCCCAAGAAAACGGGGAATTCTCCTGGGCTGTGCTCTCCACTGACTCTGGAGCACCTGATGGCTTGATTATATTTAAAATAGTGATGTTTTGCTCTTCCTCTTCCATCTGGTTATGGTCACTGGAGGTGAACACAGGCAAGACATGGGGAAGTCCCCAGCTGTACTTTCTCTCCAGAAAAACAGAGAAAGCAGGGAGAAGAAAACAAATATTAACATTTTTTCTAACACTGTCCTTTGCCTGAGAGAGATGGGGTGGCTTCTTTGATGTCTCCAGACAGGGTTTGGCTTGATCCTATCAGAGCTGCAGCACAGAAAGGGGTTGGAAGGGAAAAGTGAGACAGACTGGCAAAGGTGGAACAAATAGGTTTGAGATAAATTTTCTGTGTCCCAGGGTTCGTAATTACACTGAAAACATAATTTAGCATTTTTTGCTTTGGCTTTTCTGGGAGGGGAATGGGTGACTAGAAACTCAGGTGTGGCAGTCTCCAACACTGGTTGTTCTATTTAACTCTACCTGGATGCAAGATACAATCTTGGAAATATTTTAAATAGGGAACTGCTTCAGCAAGATGGATTTGTGCATCTCATTTACAAAGTATGTTTTTAATGCCTTTCTGAAATCTAAACTTATGCAAAATGGGGCTTGTTATGCATGTCTCTGCATTTTAATCTCCTGCAGTGATTTGTCAGTTTTTCTTAACGTCTCCCTGGCATATTCCAGCCATTCCTCAACTTTGCTCCGTGGGGCTGCATCTCTGTCTTAGCTCAGTTCCCCCAGCAAGGAAGGAGTCACAGTTTCCTCTGGTGAGGTTTGTGAGCTGACATGTCTTATTTCCTCAGCCTGGGATCAGCACCAGTTGTGGACTTAAAAGACCAGGAAACCCTGAGTGTAATTCGGGATAGAGTCTCCTTTATTTTCTGCTTTAGCTGTCCTGGGAATGTTCTCATTTCCATTGATTTGTGCTACTTGTGTTTCTGCTCTGCATCAATAACTGGTTGCTGATTTTTTTTTTTTTTCTGCTTGGAATGGCTAAAAATAGCTCAGCTACCCAAAGTGTTGATGTGATTTTATTTTCTTTTTCCCTTCTCTTTCCAGATGGGCTTTCTGGCAGAGATCAGCCAGTGGAGCTGTTGAATCCACCTCGAGTGAACCACATGCCCAGCTCTGGTAAGGAAAAAACCTCCTATTAAACCTCATTCCTGTTCTGGGGTGTGCAGGAAAACGTTCTGCAGCTCTGCCTTGCGAGTAGGAGAGCAGAATGCAAATGCAGAGTGCTGGAACAGAGTCTGTTAGGACTTGCACACCTCTGCTTTTCCACGCTGGGAGATGGGATTTGGGAATCCAGCAGCCCTGGGAGTCTTGCAGGGGGCTCAGGGGAGCCCAGCCTGGTGGGAGATGCTTGGTTTGCCTTGGAAAGGAGAGGACAGGAGAACAAAGCAGCATCTGAAGGAGTCCCTTCCCAGCCCAGAAGGAGGTTTTGGAGCTGCTGCTCTCATTAGGGAGAAGGAACAGGGGGCCAAGGCTGGGCTGATCAAAGTGTGTCACGCTGGGCTCTGGGCTGTTTGCTGTTCTACCTCTTCTAATGATCCTGCCACAGCATCTCCTGGGGCTTGGCCTCCTGCTCCTCATGCTGGCTGCTCCTTGCCAAGCTGGGAGAGCTCTTCAAGCTCAGGGCTGCAGCTCTACAAGTGATGGAAACCAAAGTTCTGCTCCCAGTACATGGAATTCTGTGGGAAACAATCTGCTGCTGGCTTTTGTGTTTCCCCCTTCTCTCTCCCTGGTACAAGCAGATATTTTTACCAGGGGTGATAGGATATAGCAAACATTATCTGCTCTCCAGGGAGCAGCTCAGATCTTCCAAACCTCCAACTTTCCCTTCTCTGTTGCCTTCCAAAATGCCCTCAGGCCCTTTTCTATTAAGGATGAGATCTCACAGAAGATCTGAGCACTTCTGGTAGTGCCAGTTGGAAAGATGTAAACGAAGTTTATTCAAAACAACTTTGGTACATTGGGAGGGGGGAAAAAAAAAAGTGGGCTGCAACCTTACCTAGATTTTTGTGGACTTGAATGCCTGTTTGGAGAAGGAAACTTTCAAGAAGGTAGAGTTGTTGCACTGGGGGAAAAAAGGAAGAGATGGTTGTTTACCAGGCACGGGTGTTAGGCTTTGGATTCTGAGAAATCCCTCTCCCACCATATGCTCCCAAACGTGTCTGTCAGGAAAGGGAGGTTCTATTTTCATAACCCTCAGAGGGATTCTCATTTTAAAGTCCCTGTGGTAGCACAGGTCAACTTACAGGTTTTACTGTCCACCTCAGTCGTGAACCGGGGTGGGTTTTGTGGCTCTGTGGATCATTGGCCAGGATGGTGAAAGGGATGGGTTTGAATCTTCTATCCCTTTATTTTGGTGTTGATTTTGTTTGCTGGTTAAGTTTTATGTTTCCTTTTGACGTATTTCAGGTCAAAGTCTGGAGGTGGTTGAGAGCTTGGGGTACTTGATAGTAGAGTCTGTTCTGGCTGCTTTTCCCCAGGTGAAATCAGGCTGTTTGATGGAGGCATGCAGGGAGTTCTTGTTGTTTGGACTCCATTTTGGGCATTTTTAAAAGCTCACCTCTCTGCTTTTGGGAAAACAATGAGGCAGGGATCCCTGGGAGCTGTGCTGGGTGAAGTGGGTGAGATGAGAGATGGGCAGCACTGCCTCTTTGTCAAATGGTTCTCCCAGTAACTGAGCTGTGGGAATGGAATTCAGGCTGGGGGTGCTCACCTGGAGAGGAGGAGGCTCCAGGGAGAGTTCAGATCCGCTTCCAGAGCCTAAAGGGGCTCCAGGAGAGCTGGAGAGGGACTGGGGACAAGGGATGGAGGGACAGGACACAGGGAATGGCTTCCACTGTCAGAGGGCAGGGATAGATGGGATATTGGGAATTAGGAATTGTTCCCTGGGAGGGTGGGCAGGCCCTGGCACAGGGTGCCCAGAGCAGCTGTGGCTGCCCCTGGATCCCTGGGAATGTCCAAGGCCAGGCTGGATGGGGCTTGGAGCCACCTGGGACAGTGGAAGGTGTCCCTGGCCATGGCAGGGGTGGCACTGGATGAGCTTGAAGATCCCTTCCCACTCAACCCATTCTGGGATTGCCGTGTCCGGCTTTTATCATTTTTGTCTTTAGGAGTTTGCTGCAGATCTTCCTGAGAGAAGGAAGGAGAAGTAACACCAAGCATTGCTCTGGAAAAACAAGTTGTGTGTGGGATTGTCGGGTGGTGTTCCAAGTCTCAGGCATGACTGAAATAATGGTGTTAAAAACAGCATCAGGAAAAAAAAAATTGCTTGATTTTTGTCTTGGGATATTTTGTTTCAAACATTCTCCTTCCCTAGTCAGGGTAAGGTTGAATAAACTTGAGTGGTCGATGAGCTTTTATGCTGCATTTCTATTTCAGATAAAATCACTGTGGTGTGCTTGTAGGAAACCAAAATTTTTTTCTCTTCACCACGAACCAAGTGAAGGAGAGGTTTGACCCTTGTTAGTTGTTTTTCTCTGATGTGAAATGGTGAGAAAGTTCTAAAAATCCTCCTTCCTGCAGAGCATTTCAACTCCAAACCAAGAAATATTTACAGCAATTTTATTAAATGGTTTTTAGGAACTAATTTGGTTGAATAGAACTGAGTTCAGTCATCAGCAGTGAAAATTATTTCTATCTTCTTTTCTGTATAAATTAAGGATTAATTGAAGGAAGGGAAACATTTTTCGTTTCCAAAGACATATCACCCGTAATTGGCGCGTCTGAATTTCTGAGGTGCTCGCAGAAGTACAACAAGACAAAGCCCCCAGAGCACACGTCCTGCTCTGGAGTACAATAATCATCGTTGGCTAACTCTGCCTGCCCTGCCTCGGGCTGCCTTTGGCCCGGGGAAGGAAAAGGAATAAATTAACTTTATTGAGCAACCTTGCTTCCCTTAATATTTTAATTTTTTTTTTTTTATAATCAGAGCCTGGTACAGATTTCCCAGAGCAGCTGTGGCAGCCCCTGGATCCCTGGAAGTGTCCAAGGCCAGGCTGGACATTGGGTCTTGGAGCAGCCTGAGAGAGTGGAAGGTGTCCCTGCCTGTGGAAAGGGGCTGGAAAGGCATGAGGTCTCTTGCAACACAGAGCATTAAGTGGGAGATTTCAGCTCCTCGCTGCTTTTTCTCCATGCTAGATCTAGTTATCCACTTTCACTTCCACAGTAATTTGCAAAAATAATAATGTTGATGTATGTAGGAGTAAATGGTTTGTACGAGCCTCTGGACTAATATTGTCCCTTGGTTTTGCAGTCAGAGATGAATCCCTGTCTGTGAGGGAAAAATGTGAGGTTTTGTCGTGCCCCAGAAAGGCTCCTCCTCAGAAAGGCTTTCCTTTAGTGTTAAAAATATCCTGATATATAATATGGAGATGTACATGAAGCCTGGGATGGGGGAGAAACCCATCCAAACCCTGCAAATTATCATCAAAAGTGAGTTCTGTCAAAAATCCTTGTGATGTTACAAAGTACACTCAGCAGATTCGACCCTGTTCTCTCGTTAGGTTCTTGAAAAGCTGCAGCTCTTATTGTCAGCCTTGGTGTGACAGTTTTGCCACCATTTAGATGCTCTGGTGTAAGATAAGATTCCCAGAGAAGCTGTGGCTGCCCCTGGATCCCTGGAAGTGTCCAAGGCCAGGCTTGGAGCAGCCTGGGCTAGTGGAAGGTGTTCCTGCCCTTGGATGGGTTTGAGTCCCTTCTCACCCAAACCATTCCATGATTCCAAGGTAGCAGAGAAACTGCAGCTTAAAGCCTTGAGAGTTAAAATCAGCTCAAGACTGTATTTCCTGCAGTACTTATGACTTATTAATATTTGTCTTTAATTTCCAACCCTGAGCTAAATGGACGAACTGTAGCCCATGCAGTGACAACCAAAGGAGTGTTTCACCTGCTGGAGGCACTCCTCAAGCCCAGCTTCAGAGCCATTCCCCAGCAAGGAAAGCCCTGCACAGCCATTTCAGCCAACTCCCTGATTTCCACAGAGGATTTGCTGAATTGTTGTGCTTCTATTAAAAGCCCTCTGCAGTCAGCAAATTCGGGGTTATTTATGCAGGAGAGGGAAGGGAGCTGCCACATCTAGAGCAGAGGAGCAGGGAAGTTCAAGCTTCAGAACCTCTTTTCTGGATTATTGCTGTCCCCAAACTCATGTTCTGTTGGTGATGGGATAATTTAATGACCTTCTAGCTCTGCTTTAGCACTTTGTGCATGTGCAGGGGTGTATGGAAGAGGGATGAGCTTTTTGGCCACCTCTGTCTCAACTTCAGCATTCAATTCCACATGGAATTAAACCACTCCTCTAGCCAAGCTGAGAATCAGAGAATCACAGACCTGTTTGGGTTGGAAAGGACCTTAAAATTCATCCTGTCCCATGGACAGGGACACCTTCCACTATCCCAGGTTGCTCCAAGCCCTGTCCAGCCTGGCCTTGGCCACTTCCAGGGATGGGCAGTCCTGAATCTGATGGTGGAGCCTAGAATGTGAATATCCTGATCCCTGTGGGTTGGGAAGAACAGTAGCCCACAGCTCCTCAGCTCTGCTTTGTTGTCTTTTGTCTCAGAAAACGTATTTATCTGTCATGATTTATCTGTCTCCTTTCTTACCCATGAGGAAATGGTTATCAATTGGAAGAGCTGGCATGAATTATAAATTATTATCCCTCTTTTAACAGCTGAAAGCAGCACTTAAATGTGAAGCTCTTGAATGCAACGCTGGTTTCCTGGATGAAAGGCAGGAAAGTTTGCTCTGCTGCAAGCCCCAACTTGCTGGTTTTCTTTCTTCTTCCCTCACCTTGCTTAGTTCATTAATTCACACCGATCAGCTCTGGAATTCACTGGATTCTCTTAGTCCTGACTCTTCACCAAATGTTATTTTCAAAAATAAGAATTCTTACCGATTCCCTAGCACAGCAAAGGTAGTTTTGTGCTTTTGATTTATATAAAAGCAGGTGATGAAGGGAAGAGCCTTTGGATGCTAGAACTCTGTGAAGAAAACTTGGGGAAGGAGGAGATGGCAGGATGCGAGCAGGCGTGGAGGGGCTCCCTTAGAGGGTTATTCAGGAATTCATTCCCATTGCCTCTGGTTTTGCTAAAAATAACAGTAATGCGTGGTGAATGAAAAGTGATAAATGTTTCATGGAAATAGATCATGGATTGAGGCCTTCCTTGGGGAAAAAATTCCTTGTGCCTCAGATGGGATCTTGGAGGCCATGTCTTGTCTGCCATGTGTGTTTGCAGCCTGGGTGTTTTACCTGGGTTTGCAACCTCAGAGGGGTAATCGGGGTGAAATCTCTGTTGTTTTGCTTTGATTTCATTCTCAGTCCCTTCACTTTTTGTAGGTAACACTCGTCCTGGGCCTGCAGTGGTCCAACACACCCTGTACTCAGTTCCTTTTTTCCATCAGCTTCCCCGCACAGATGGATGCCAGCCTTGGCTGGAGGATGAGGATGGACGGTCCCGTTATTCCCAGGGGCTGTGTTTCCTTTGTCTGCCTGCCCTTTTCATGGCTGTGCCCTGCACTGCAGAGCTCCCCAGGGTGCTTTCTGCCAAAATTAACTGGGGGTAGTTTATTGCCGAAGGGGAAAGAGCAGCCACCTGCGTTCCCAGGATTTTAGGAATTCCTCTTCTAGCATGACACGTGTTTATCATGATCCTGGAGGCTCTTCCCCAGTGTATATTGATTTTCAGGGCTATATTTGGCTCTGCTTTTTCTTCGGGCAGTGGAGGGAATATCAGGTGAATGTTTTGTGCAGCGATGCCTAAAATACAGCAGCAGTCTCCAGATACTTCCCTGGGGAATTGCTGATGGTTCATTAAAGAGACCTCTCCTTGTTGCCCAGGGAAGCTGTGAATTCCCCATTGCTGCAAAGTGTCCAAGCCAGGTTGGAGGGGGCTTGGAGCAGCCTGGGATAGTGGAAGGTGTCCCTGCCCAGGTGTCCCTGACAGGGGTTGGAATGGGATGGGCTTGAAGGTCCCTTCCAACCCAAACCATTCCATGATTCTGTGATTAAATATCTCCTCCTTTGGCTTAACTAATATCTTGTGATCTAAACCACTTAATCATCACTACTTTTCCATCTGTTTCTCATTCAAGGAATTGTGTCATATCAGATGATTCATTCATATTTGATTAGAGATTTCATTATAGCTGGCCTGAAGTTTTTTATGATCTAATGAAAGGCTTTGGAATCACTGATTTGGAACTGCAGTTGTAATGTGCAGAATAAATGTACTGCACATTTTGATGATACTTTTCCTAGGTACTTTTTAAAGCTCTGACAGCTCTTGCCAGTGAATTGTGTACATTGAATTTTTGAAAAAAGTTTCTGGTGAAATGCAATGATCTTTTCATTGGAGAGAAGAACTCCCAAGCTACTATAGGACTTCTTCAAGTTGCATTGAATGACCAAACAGTGAAAGTTAGGTCAAAACTTGCCTTTTTTGATCCATTTATAATCCTGCTTGTAGACAGTCATGCTGTAATGATATTAATGAAACTCCTGAAGATCCTGAGTTGTCCTGCTTAAGTGACATATGGGAAGCTTTTTATTTTCACTGAGGACAGTCATCTACCACCTGTGTGCAAATTGTTCCTCAGATTAAGTAAACTGCTACAATTTTTTTTTCAATTTTTTTTTTTTCAAAAAACAGATGAAGTGGTTGCAATAATGTATTTTAAAAAAACATTAATGGGGGCAGAGTTGGGGGTGCTTGCCCAGGGAGTGCTGTGACTCTGACGATAGGGATCTGGCCAGGCACAGGTGGGGTTTTGTCCCTCTGTTTCTGAACCCCTCCTCTGAAAAGCAGCGGGGTTTTCTGTTTGTTCCCTGCTGGCAGGAGGGGCTGGGGCTCAGCAGCAGGTCAGGGAAGGTATTTGTGACACACTGAGGGGGAAAGGGAGGGCAGCCAGCTCCTGCCTGTCCCCAGTAATCCTGGGAGCTGCTGTGCCTGTCACTTAAGTGGGACCTTCCTTAGGCCAGCTCGCTCTGCCCCAGCCCAGCGTGGATCACAGGGGTTTTGCTGAGCTGAGCAGCAAAACTCAGCTCAGAGAGTGGCAGGGATTCCCTTCACACAATATGCTGCAGCACTTGGACAGGTTCCCCTCACAAAGGTGGCTGGCTGAGCCCTGGGCTCCAGCAGCACACTGACCGGACACCTGCAGACACTCAGCAATCCCAGAATCCCGGATGCTTCAGGTTGGGAGGGACCTCGAAGCTCGTCCCATCCCACCCCTGCCATGGGCAGGGACACCTCCCACTGTCCCAGGTGGCTCCAAGCCCCATCCAACCTGGCCTTGGGCACTGCCAGGGATCCAGGGGCAGCCGCAGCTTCTCTGGAATTCCATCCCAGCCCCTCCCCACCCTCCCAGGGAAGAATTTCTCCCCAGTATCCCATCTAACCCTGCCCCTCCTTCTGCTTAATGGCTTTACAGTGGGAGCGGGATCTTGGGAGCAGCTCCGAGCTCTGTCCCTGGAGCTCAGCCAGACCATGGTGTCCAGGCTACCACTGCAGTGGAATTGTGTGTGTGTGAGTGCATTTAACCTCACAAATCATGTTTTGGGCTTCAAAGCCAGCTCAGATATTCCAGAGGGAACGGCTCCTTGTCTCCCTGTCCTGCCTTTGAAAGCCTATGGGGTCTGAAAAGCTGCCAGCTTTTTCTGGTGGGAAACACCAGGCCTGAACTTCAACCAAATGTTGTGCTGGCAAAGTACAACTGGAATATTATCAAAAAAATCCCCCTAACCTCGGTATTAGAGGTTTGATACCATGTTTGGAGGTATCAAACATTTTTATAGATGGAGAAAATAAAATTCCTTTCACGTTCCATGTAAATCCCTGATACAAGGACTTGTATATACTTCTATATGTACATACATGTGTATATATCTGTATTATGCTTGTATAATCCCTGTCCCAGGGATTTACCATGTCTTGAATTAGTGCTAAACAAAACTCAGATCCCTCTCCCCCATCCCTAAAAGTCTCTAAAGCCTCAGGAGTTCAAAACCCGTTGGGTTAGAAGATAACACTGTGTAAAAGGCAGAAGGAAAGGCTGGTACTAAAAAATAAGTAAATAGATTTAAAATAAAAAATCCCTTTTGGGACCTTGAGGACTTTACCTTGGTGACCCCACGCTGGTGTGGAGTAATCCTTAAATTTACAGAGAAGGAAATTCTAGAATTCTCTGGAGTTTCCTTTCCAGGATGGCGGCGCAGGGAAAGGTTTAACTTCTGTTTTGGCTCTGGACACATGGCCTGGCCGTGTCCCGAGGCTGATAAGGGATGGGAGTGACATGGCAGGGAAGGTGCTGGCTGTGTTGACACGAGTATCAGGTGTCCTGGGTGAGCAGCCAGGAAACTTCATCTGGTTCCACGTGCAGCCAAACGTGCAGCGTGTCCGTGAGGAGCTGTTCCACCTCTGTCCGTGCCACAGGGCATTGGGAGAGCCACCAGGAAAACTCCACTTCTTTTTGGTTTGGGAACATGTTGCAGTAAAGCAGCTGGGGCTCAGTTTCTTCACGCAGAAAAGCCAATTTTTTATTCACAAAGCTCATATTTATAGGAAATACCAGAAGGCACTGTGTTAGACCTAACTGGCTAACAATACACTGACACTCAGTTTCTTGGTCTGTAAATGGCCAGGGTGGACGTCTGTCAAACCTCTCTATTTTTGGTTAGTTCACATATTTTGTTCACTGATTCCCATGGGACAGATTTCTTGTTTATTACAGGTGCAAATGGTTCTCTTACCAGAATAGTTTGTTGTGCTAACTGCTTTCATTCTTGTGATTTTTCACGTGGCAAGTTACAAGCTACCTGCTAGCTTAGCTAGAGTAGCAGGGCCTAAACCATATTTTAGAAGGCCTTTCTTCTATGGTATCTTTACCTGTATGGAACAGGAACACATGCATGAATCCACTTTGAAGGGGATTTCAATCATTCAAGACACCATTCCCCCCTCCCTTTCCCAAATACTCACTCACAGGTGCCAGCTTTTCACTGTCATGGTCGATAATGTGGGGTTTACTCATATCCCAAACCCTCCATGTTTGTTGGATAATCTCTGTTTTCTCTTTAGTTTCAGCATCAATTTGTGTTCCTCGGCACAGAGGGGGAGCTTTGGAATTGTGCTGCTGTTTGCTGGGTTGGAAAGGGTTCGTAGCAGCAGAGAAGTACAAAATGCAGTTACTTGGCAACTTGTCTCTGTACATCACCAAACCCCACCAAGTTCCTGCAGCTTGTAAATACTCATATACTCAAATATTCATGGACATTTGCCAAAAGGCTTAACAGTATATACTTTTCTATGCTGTCTCCTTTGTGTTTTAGTTTTATTCTTTCTTTAGTGTTATTTGGAAATCATTTGGGCTTCAGTGCAGAGATTTGGCTACGTGTTCTAACAAAGTTACTGCTGCTGGTCAGGATGCTGGTGCAGGAACTACACCACAGTGCTGTTCTACAAGAGAAGAATGACTTTTTAAGTGAGGTGCATGAGGTGGCAGACAAATGAAAATTACAGGTGATTTAAAAATCACCATAATATTAAGACAAATTCTAGTCATTTCAAAGCAGCTTTAACAGGGGTTTCAGACAGTCCTGGACCATGTTGGATATGAAGTTTTTGTGCAGTTTAGAATGCGCTTTACTCTTTATCCCATAAAGGATGTTCTTGCACAGGATGAGAATTTCAGCCTCTGAGGAGCTATTACATAATGCAGGGTGCTATTTATGCCTTGGGATTAAATATTATGCTGGTTTCTACCCAAATACTGCTTTACATCTGAAATCCTGAGCTGTGCATCTCTGGGTGGGTATGGCAGGCATTGAGGACAGGTTTCATTTCCAACCCAAACCATTCCATGATTCTTTGCAGCGCGTCACTCCAGCTTCTCCTTTACCTGTCAGCAAATTCAGACTCCCTGGGCAAAGCAGTCTGAAGGAGGGCAGCATTTTACAGGAAGCTGAACTTATTTATTCTTTAAGCCACTGCAAACCAGATCTCGGCACAAATGCTAATTTTGAGATGCTGATCTCCATGAGCAGCAGATATTTAGTCTTACACGCGCCAGATGGGTTTGCTGCTGGCATCACTTGTGAGATTATGGTCAAAACAAGGACAAATCCACTGTAGAATTCCAAGACCTGACTGAATAATTTTGTGTTTGCCTTCCCAAGGATCAGCTAGTTGTCACAGCGCTTTCCTTTGTCACTGTCAGTGCGGTAAAGCTCCCTCAGGCATCTGAGATGGGTCGGCAGTGGGAGGAGAGGCCTTGCAGTGAAGGATCTCTCCCACCTCAGGTTTCATTTACTAATAAGCTTTGTATATTTTTTATTAAGGTTATTGTAGAATATTGCCAAACTTTTGGGCCTGCAGGAGAGCCAGAGAGGGAGTTTTTACAAGGACACTGAGTGACAGGACAAGGGGGAATGGCTTCCCGCTGACCATCCCCAAGCTTTTGCTGAGCCCTTTTCCCATTATCCAGGAGTATTCTGTATTTCCACTGGAATGACACAAAACCAAGCTGCTGCTGGTTCTGACATCTCCCAGTTCATGTGCGGCACGGAGGATTTCAGAAACAACACTTTCCTTGAGCAGAAATCAAGGCAGATGGTAAAACCAAGTGACCTACAAAACATAACAAGTTTTCTCACCAGAAATGTACAGTACAAACAAATGTACTGTCACCTAAAAATACCGAGATGGCATTTCTGACAGAGTGATGATCGTACGGGGAAGTCAAAGTTTGGGTAAGGTCAGGAATGAATTTTGCATCCTCTAAAAACACACTGGTGATCAAACTGACTGTAACGTGCTTCAGCCTCTTGTTTCTTCCTCCTTGGGACTTGGTTTGCTTGGGTTTGTCTGGTTCTGTTGGATCTGTAAAACAAATTATTATCTAAAACTGCCTCTGCTGATGTGAACATCTCAGTGTCTTGTGGCCAACAGCACTGGTCTGGACAGCTTGTGTTATTTGCCTCTGAAAATTGCCCCAACTTCCTTTCTGTTAGTATCTCATGGATCCTTCCTCACATAGGACAGAATCATGGAATCACTAAAACTGGAAAAGACCTCCTGAGTCCAACTGCTCCCCCAGCACTGCCACCACTAAATCATGTCCCTAAGTGCCACATCCACATGGCTTTTGAACACTTCCAGGGATGGTGGCTCTGCCACTGTCCTGGGCAGCCCATTCCAAAGCCTGACCACCATTTCAAGGAAGAAAGTTCTCCTAATTCCTCCCCTGGCCCAGCCTGAGGCCGTTCCCTCTCCTCCTGTCCCTGTTCCCTGGAGCAAAGCCCAACGTCCCCAGCTGTCCCCTCCTGTCAGGAGCTGTGCAGAGCCACAAGGTCCCTCCTGAGCCTCCTTTTCTCCAGGCTGAGCCCCTTCCCAGCTCCCTCAGGGAGCTCCAGCCCCTTCCGCAGCTCCGTTCCCTTCCATCGACACACTCCAGCCCCTCGGTGTCCTGCTCCTGCAGCTTTGATGGCTCCCTCATTTTTCAAGCATCGCTTCTGGACCCCAAACCCCTCGTGCATGGACAGTGCAGTCTGTATGAAATCTCCAGGGTTTGGGATCCGTGGCCAGGAGCTGGTGCTGTCTCACGGTCCCCGCCAAGGCTGGGCTCTGCAGTTCAAGGCTGCTGCCCTGAGAGAAGCAAACTTGAGGCAAATCGGCTGTGAAGTGGAAACTGTGGGAATGAAAACAGGCGAAATCATGGGAGGATTAGGCTGTGGTGATTTAAGGCAGCTTTATTTCGGGATGGAAACACTGACGCAGGATTTAACGCGCTTGGAGTTTGGCTCGTTATCTCCCTTGTTAAGAGGGGTGGTCTGACACAGGCGTGTGCAGGAATCCATCTCTTTGCAAGACCTTTCTATATGCAAAAAAATGGTAATAATGGCATTTTGGAAATGCTGTTCCCTGTGCTGGCTCCTTGGGTTGATCAGCTGGGAAAGCAGAGGGACTTTCGTAGGCGTCATGTCCTGTGGGTTTCTGGAACACTGGGAGATGCACAGTCTGGGATTCACATAGAAAATTTGGATACAGTAACCTGGAATAGTGCAAGGTGTCCCCTGCCCATGGGACAAGCCCTATCCAACCTTGGACACTTGCAGGGATGGGGCAGGCACAGCTGCTCTGGGAAGCATTCTCACTCATGGTGTTCTGTTCTAGGAATGTTTCAGCTGGTCTGGCTTTCCCTGGAAGAATAACTTGTTTCTGTAAGCTTTTGGAGGAATGGGCTCCTAAACCTGAGGGATGACCCTGCAGAGTGCAGAGCTTCATTAAACTGGCCTAAAAATCAAATACAGTTAATGTAAGATGTGGTTTGCCTGGTGGAGAAGGGATTAGCTGTGTATCAAGCAGGAGTTTTACCTAAAGAAGATTCTGGTAGTGATTATCTATATTCTTTGGAGCTTCTTTACACAGTGTTTTGGCCAGGAGTGTTGAAGTGAACCTGGATGTTCCATTTCCGTCATTTATTGCTAATACCCAGGGTGTGTAGTACTTCAGGGAGGCAGCAGATAAGCCATTGCCATCCCTCCTTGCCTTCAGATACCACTGAATCAGATTTAACCTTTGTAGACTTGCTTTTAAAAGCCTTCCTCTTCAGCTTGCCTCCTGCAGCTGTTCCTCAGCTGCTGCCTGGATGTCCTTTTCATCTCTTTCTCCCAACTTTCCAAGTGCCTTTTGTCCATGGTGTCCTCCTAAGCCTCGCTTGGCTGAATCCCCGAACCCTCTTCAGGTCCTTCCCCGAGTCTTTTATCTTTTCCCAGTGCTCTAAAAAGTGAGTCACTGTTATTTTGGGTATGTATAGGAGCTCCATCCTTATATAGATATTTTATGTCTCTCACCTTCGGGCTTCTCACAGCATCCTGTTTCTTTTTGTAGAAGGAGCAGGCTGCAATCGACTCCTTGGCAGGGAAGTTTAGTGCCTGAACGTAGCTGGAGCAGAGTTGTAGCCTCCCACTGAAAGAGACAGCCACCATTTAATTTGCCAGAATCCCTAAACCCTGTATTAGGTCCAAGTCTCGCAGCTGAAGTGGCATTTTTAAGCAAGATAATCCAGAATTTATCAGAATTTTTGAGGGAGGACTCGCTCCCCTCTTGCTGGGGTTGTAGGAGATGCAGTGTAGGTGTGATGTGGTTTGGGAAGCTGCTTACCGTGCTCAGCAGGAGACCACCCAGCTCAGAGCTTTTAATAAAAGAAGCAGGAGGTTTGAGACTAGAAGCTCCCAGGGAATAAAATTAAGTTGTTCTCTTTGTTCATTCATACAGGTGTTTGTTCCTTAGGAAGGCAAGTTTAAAATGAGTTGAAAAACAGCATTCAGAGAATCACAGAATCCCAGACTGGTTTGGGTTGGAAGGGACCTTCAAGCTCATCCAGTGCCACCCTCCTGCCATGGGCAGGGACACCTTCCACTCTCCCAGGTTGCTCCAAGCCCTGTCCAGCCTGGCCTTGGACATTTCCAGGGATCCAGGGGCAGCCACAGCTGCTCTGGGCACCCTGTGCCAGGACCTCACCAGCCCCCAGCCAAGAGTTTAATCCATCCCTGCCCTCTGGCAGTGGGAAGCCATTCCCCATGTCCTGTCTCTCCATCCCTTGTCCCCAGTCTCTCTCCAGCTCTGGAAGGGGCTCAGAGGTCTTTCTGGAGCCTTCTCCTCTCCAGGTGAACACACCCAGCTCTCCCAGCCTGGCTTCAGAGCAGAGGGGCTCCAAATGGCTTTGGCACCCTCTGGACTTGTTCCAGGAGCTTCACATCCTTCTTAAGCTGGGGGTTCCAGAGCTGAAGGCAGCTCTGCAGGTGGGCTCTCACCAGAGCAGGGTAGAGATGCAGATTCCCAGTGAGATTCCTTGTGAGAAGTATCTAAAACTCTTTACAGACATACCTGCATTTAACCTGTTGTGTGGTGTTAAAACTCACCCTCAAGCTGATCCCTGCATGGCTCTGGCTCTGTTTGAGGAGCAGCACCTGGCTGGTTCTGCTGAAGGAAAATGCCACAGGCTGGGCAGATTTTCAGCAGAAGCAGCACTGAGTTTTTGTGCCATGTCTAAAAGGCCACCTGGTGTCATAAATGCCAAGAGAAAGCTCACTTCGAGGAGAGCCATCCATGATGTGGGGAATCCTTGTCATGCTGGCATGGGGAATGTAGGGAACATCTGCCCTCATCCTTTAGCATTTGGGTAGCAGACTTCTGGGTTTTAACATGTTCAGTTCTTCTGGTGGGTCTTGGGGAGAAAAAAATGGAAAATGTCTGTTTTTAAAGAGAAATCTTAGCCCAGGTGTGTGTTTTGGTGTATGCATCCAGGAAGGGCAACCCCTGCCTGCTCTGCCAGAATAAAAAGGTGTTGTTGTGCCATTTCTCTGTGCTGTCCAGGGCTTTGAATGGGTTGAGGTTACTTGAATGTCTCTGGGAAACTGCCTGTGTTTGACGCTCTCTTAAAAGCCTTCTTTTTTTTTTTTTTATTTTAACATGCATCTTCATTGTATTGAATAGAGAACAAGTAGAGTCCTGGTCCTAACGCAGCTGATACCTGAGTGTATCCATTATTTGGAAGTAAAGCCCTTCCAGAGGGGGCTACAGTAAGCTGTGGGCTACTTGCCCATTTGGATGGGCTTCTCTTCCACCATGGTCTGGATTTCTACTCAAAACTGCAGCCTTTGAGCTATCTATGAGTTTTCAAAAGCTGTGGAATAGCATTCCTATTACAATTTGCTGTTTAACTGCTCCTTTTGCTGCTTTATTCTTGTCATGATGGAGGACATGGCGTTGCACATTTTGGGGCTTGTTGGACAGCTGGGAGTCCCTTGGCTGGTGACAGAAATGGACTCACTCTCCTGCTAGTAATAACCATTTATTTCCTGTTTGAAATACAGTGGGACAGGAAATTCCTCAGAATTTTATTTCACGTTCTCTTTTGGCAAAGGGTAATGGCCTTAGGCTGAGGGAGGGCAGAGTTGGATGGGATATTGGGCAGGAATTGTTCCCTGGGAGGGTGGGCAGGTCCTGGCACAGGGTGCCCAGAGCAGCTGTGGCTGCCCCTGGATCCCTGGCAGTGTCCAAGGCCAGGCTGGATGGGGCTTGGAGCCACCTGGGACAGTGGAAGGTGTCCCTGGCCATGGCAGGGGGTGGAATGGGATGAGCTTTGGAACCCAAACCCTGCTGTGCCACCAGGTCATCAGCTGGCTTTATTCCTGCCATTGGAGAGCTCACCCCTTGGGAGGCTTCAGGGAAAACTCCAGAGGACCAGTGGGAATGCCCAGGTGTTTGTCTAACCCCTCCTTCACTGAGAATTCCTCAACTTCCCCATGCTGACCCAACCAGCTTCATTTTTTTTTTTTTTTCTCATGGGAAGTTTTTCATGTGTAATCTCAGGATGAGACTTTCTGGCTCCTGCTCCATCTCTTCCATGTTTAATTCTCTTCTCCAAAGTGTCATTTTCCCTTGAAGGAAGCTCAGAGTGAGATTAGAGCGAATCATGTGAGAAATCCGTGTGGGTGTGTCTCTGCAGAAGTGCAGCTGGGCTTCCTTCAACTCTGCTTTTTGTCCTGGGAATCTGCTGAGGGGAGAAGTTTCCTGTTCTGAAAGCAAGACTGATGGATCAAAGAGGTTCAGTTGCTGGGTAATGCCTGAAGCAAAGAGGCAGGTGAAATTCCATTCCCAGGAATCACACAGTCCTGAAGTGATTTGGGTTGGAAGGAACTTAAAACATCATCCAGTCCCACCCCCTGTCATGGACAAGGACACCTTCCACTATCCCAGGTGGCTCCAAGCCCTGTCCAACCTGGCCTTGGACACTTGCAGGGATCCAGGAACAGCCACAGCTTCCCAAGCCTTTTTAGAAGAGCCATACATTCATTTTTGTTGTTTTCTGTTTTATTATTTATTTGGATGGGGTCTTTTTCAATGGAAACTCAAGTGGGTTTTGCTTATCCACTCCATGTAAGGAAACTGCAAGGAAAGGTTTCCCACAATTGTGTGAAGTTTGAAATGAGAAATAGTCCACACTGACTCCTTACATTCCATTATCTTTAATTTCACAAAAAGCTCTGGCTCCATCCAAGACACTCATTTGTTAGAGATGTCACTGATGAAACCAGCGAAGAGATGAAGTGGGATAATGGTTGAAGAGGAGGTGGAGAAACTGGAGTGTCTCCCTTTGGAGCTGCTCTGTCCTGCACAGGCTCATCTGTTGGAGACATCTCTGTTGGAGACGCCTGTGCCATCGAGGGTTTGGTGCTGGCCTTGAACTCTCCTTATTCTCATTAAGTAAATACCCCTGGATATTTATCCATGGGAGTTTATAATTTTCCAAGCTCTGATGTCCTGCTCTGAGGCGAGAGGGGTTGGAACGAGATCCATTCTAGCCCAAGCCATCTGGGATTCCTTGCAAACACTGGAAAATGTTGTTTTCTGTCTTTTATGAATGTAGCTTGGTGGGTTTTCATTTTCTTCAAGTGAAGAGACATTTTTTAATGCTTTGAATCTAAGATGGAGACAGTAGGATAAGTGGTCTGCTCTTCAAGTTTTGGCTTCCTTATATTGTCGTGAATAAAATTTCTGTGTAGGTTCCTAATAAATGCTGATGAGGTCTGTTCAGGGCAGGAATTGGGCTCAGGAAAGCTGGATATGTAGAAATCTAGAATCTCTGCACCCTTATTATGTTTCCAGGTCTCGACAGTAATCAGGGAGAAGTTTCCTTGCAATGAATGAGTGAGTGACATTTAAAGCTCCATCTGTTGCCTGCGGAGTGCTGCCTCACGACGTGTTTCCATGGCTGATGGGATGATTAATTTCAGTTCCCATTCACAGAGCAGGAAATATTCCCTGAGCAGGGAGTGACTCCAGCCCTCACTGAGCTGCAGCGTGTGTGGAGCTCGTAAGAAACCTCGGCTGCTGTTTACTCCGAGCTTGTGCTCCCAGACAGGATCCAGGCTGCCTTTGCAGCCACCCACCTGGGCTGTCCCGAAATTCCTGGGGACTGCTGGGTTGCTGACCTGCCTTTGGTTCCAGCTGGGCTGTGATGCTCAAGCTTGTTGGCTAATTCCAGCCCAGAATACCCTCCCTGGGATTCTGGTCCTTGGAAATGGGATAACAGAGGTAAGAATTGAGTGAAACAGAAGTAACTCTTTCCTCCTGCTGTCCCACCCAGCAGGAGTTTGGAACCAGGTGATCTTTAAGGCTCCTTCCAACCCAGGCCATTCCATAAATCTGTGATAGTTCTTTAATTTGGTGTGGATCCACGGAGGAGCAGGACTGTGCCCTCATCCTGCCCCCACATGATGCTTGGGATGGGCTCCAGAGGATGTTGGTGTCCTGCCGTGACCTGGTCCCACCACCTGCTCTTGGACAAGTTTGGGATTCCTCTAGTCTAGCTTGGCACAATCCTTGTCTAGAGAATAAAAATTCAGAACTGAGTGAAGCTGGTAACGTGTTGGTCTTCCCCCCCCCCCCTATGAATTTCTCCTCCTAGGTGGGATGGGTACTGTGCTGGAGATGGAACCAGCTCCGAGGGTGCTGTGCCACGGCTTCGTTCCGCTTCCCCACCAAATCCGCTGCTTTTATCCCGGCGCTGCAGTCAGATACTGCAGTAGCTCAGTGCTATTTATAGCTCTGATCTCACCGTCTCGCAGTGTTTTGGGGGGGTTTTAGCAATTTGGGAAGCGGGAGCCCCGCTGGAAAGGATCCCTGGGTCAGCCAGGTGGCAGAGGGGATCCCAGTGGTGCTCCAGCCACTGCCGGGAGGGGGGATGGATTTAATTCACAAGAATCCAGTGATGCTCGACTGACACACATCTTCCTGCCAGAATAAACCACCTCAAGTGCTCCCTTGGCTGTGCTCAGAGTCAACAGTAACTGTTCACCTCCCTTTCCAGGCTGATTCTGAAGGAAAACTGGGGTGATGGGTTATAGGAACGGTGTTCCAAGGATTTGGAGACAGCGGCAGGCTCCCCACATGTCCAAGGCATTCCTGCCGGCAGCAACTTGGTGTTTAAATGTCTTTCAAAACACAGGGAATTATTTAAAAATCCAAAACTGCTGCTGGACGCCGAGGACAGCCCTGAGGAATAAAGTCAGGGAATAAATGCACAATTTCTTTGCTTTTCCCTGGGGATGAAAGAGCTGGAAATGATGCTGAGAGGGGGAGATCCAGGCACACACTTCCTCAGCATCCCGCTGGGTGCTTCAGTGGGATGGGGATTATCTGATGGCAGCAGCCAAGAGTTTGGGATCCTGAGCAGATTCTCTGGCTTTGTGTTTGCTTTTTGTGGGTGCCCAAAGGCTGGCTGCTGCTCTTGGCAGAGCCTGGCCCGAGGGCAGGGCTGGCACAGCAGTAATTAAAAAGCAAACTCATTAGCTGGGAATAAAGCCCCAGCCCGGAAAGGATGGAAGAGAGGGAGAAGCTGAGTCCATGGGCTCTGGAAAGCCCTCGCTGGGGAGTGTCAACCACAGCCAGCCCCAGGAACATCTCATTCATGGAGGGCAGTGATTTGGGAGGGCACCAGGCACTGGAGAGTCACTAGAAGAGGTTGGAATGCTCTTTTCTTGGAATTTTGGGAATCTCCCAGGCTTGCTCTGTCATGGGCAGGTGGGATGTGTCCTCGAGTGGGAGCTGATTTCCTCCTCCAGCCTTGACCAGACTCTTATTCCCAGGGTTTTGCAGCAGGTTTGGGCAGGTTGATGGGATTTCTTTCCCTTCTCCAAAGGGAATTGTTGAGGAAAGAGGAGCTGGGAAGGAGCTGTTTGTGTTCAGTGGGACTCACTCTGTGCCAGAGGGAGGGAGAGCTCGGGGAAAGCATTTCCTGTACTTTCCCTTTGAAGGTGATGTTGGATTTCAAATGCGAGAGGCAGTTTTCTGTGCTGCTTAAATTTAAATTTAAAAAAATATATAAGATCAAGGAAAAAAAAAAAATAAGGAAAGGAAAGAGTAGTTTTGGCAGCAGCATTTGATATAAAAAACCTGCATTTTGATGTCTAGTGGAAAGTGTCCCTGCCCATGGCAGGGGCTGGGATGTGATGGTCTTTAAGGTCCCTTCCAACAAAATCCCTCTGTGATTCTGGGATTCTGTGAGTATTTTTTAAATGAACCTTAAGTAAAGGTTATGCTGAAACAAGGTTTGAATTTAAATATTCGTTTGGTGCATCTCATACCGAATTTTTGGTTTAACATTTTAATGTGTTTTCAGGACTCAAACCTGTATTTCCATCCTTTAAAGACCAGCATGAAAATGCTGTATCAAAGGGAAGAAAATTCAATTATTACTGTTAGTTTTATTGAAAAGTATATTCACAAGTTTAGTGTCACCTTCCCCTAATCCCTTCCAAAACACTTGGGACTTATGGAGAAGATATTTTCCATTTTGGAGTGTGGGAGAATCTACACATACAAACTCCCCTGATAGTGTCTTATGTGAAATGTAATGTCTTTATGTGAAATGTTTTTAATTTTTCCAGTGGAGCCAGGCTGGCAGAGCTGGGGGTGCTCACCTGGAGAAGAGGAGGCTCCAGGGAGAGCTCAGAGCCCCTTGCAGAGCCTAAAGGGGCTCCAGGAGAGCTGGAGAGGGACTGGGGACAGGGCGTGGAGGGACTGGACACAGGGAATGGCTTCCCACTGCCAGAGGGCAGGGATGGATGGGATATTGGGAATTAGGAATTGTTCCCTGGGAGGGTGGGCAGGCCTTGGCACAGGGTGCCCAGAGCAGCTGTGGCTGCCCCTGGATCCTTGGAAGTGCCCAAGGCCGGGTTGGACAGGGCTTGGAGCAGCCTGGAACAGTGGAAGGTGTTCCTGCTCGTGGCAGGGGTGGAATGGGATGACCTTTAAGGCTCCTTCCAAGCCAATCCCTCCTGTGATTCCATGATTCAATACTTTTTGTAGGAAGTTCACTTTGCTTTCATGTCAGAGATGGTCACTTCATTTCCTTGTGTTTTGGGTTGTTCCCCTCAGCGTGTTATGGATGAGCTGCGAGATGTCAAATTCCCAATCTCCATCAGCAACCGAGGGGGACTGAAGTGCCTTAGGTCTTAATTAACGTGCAGCATGCAGGCAGGCTTTGATGTAAAGCCATGTTTTATTTATTTGGGAAGGGAAACACCAGAAGAATGGTTCTAACTTAATATAAAAATCATCGTAACATGACCATGGAATCAAAATCAGGCTAACTTGACCACAGGGAAAAAATAATTCCCTATATGCCAAGTGTGGGGAAAAAAAAAATTAAAACTGATGGTTTTCTGTTCCTACAGGGAAGAAATAAAAGCAGGGAGAGACCGTGAGATAGTTTGTTATTCATAATCAGGATCTTGTCTAATTCATGGCTTTGGCATTTCTCATGCCAGCCCTGAATATCGTCTTTGTGCCTTGGCTCACGTCACGACTCCGATTGTGCTCGTGCGTTCTTGAGGCAGGACCTAGAAAAGCAATTTTCGAGCGTCCCTTCAAACTCTCCTGGAACACAGGCGGGTTTTTGTTGTGGGGCTGTGTTCATTGAGCAGGGAGGGCTGGCTGGGGCTCAGCAGGGCTCTGTGGGTCAGCGGCTCCTGGCAGGGCAAAGAGGGGATTTTTGGAGCCTAAATAGTCAAGAGTCAGGGATGACGCAGCCTCTGCCAGAGCCCTGAATAGGAATTGTGGTCCTCATCCTTGCAGCTGTGGGGGGATGATGAGTCCCATTGGATGGGAAATGGGGGACTGGTCAAGTTTTCTTAGGATTGTTTTCCAGCAGGGAATGGCAACTTAAGGCTCTTTTTTGGGGAGTAAAGTAGGAGGAATGGATGTCAAGCCACAATCACAAGTGGTAGGATGTTCCTTCTGCTGAAACTGGGTTGATTTTTGCATGCTTGGGAGGGATGGGGGTGTTCAGCCTGGAGAAGAGAAGACTCCAAAGAGAGCTCAGAGCCCCTTCCAGTGCCTGAAGGGGTTCCAGGAGAGCTGGAGAGGGACTGGGGACAAGGCCTGGAGGGCCAGGACAAGGGGAATACATGGGATCCCAGGATGGTTTGGCTTGGAGGGACCTTAAAGCTCATCCAGTCCCGCTCCTGCCATGGGCAGGGACACCTTCCACTGTCCCACGTGGCTCCAAGCCCCATCCAGCCTGGCCATGGACACTTCCAGGGATCCAGGGGCAGCCACAGCTGCTCTGGGCACCCTGTGCCAGGGCCTGCCCACCCTCACTGGGAACAATTCCTGCCCAATATCCCATCCATCCCTGCCCTCTGGCAGTGGAAGCCATTCCCTGTGTCCTGTCCCTCCATGCCTTGTCCCCAGTCCCTCTCCAGCTCTCCTGGAGCCCCTTTAGGCTCTGGAAGGGGCTCTGAGCTCTCCCAGAGACCTCAGACGCAGTGTTAAGGTGAGTTTGCATGGTTATCTCTGCGTCAGAGTGTGCTGCTCTGTTGCAAAAGCAGACGCCGCACTGCTCTCCCCAAAATCCCTGGCTGCGGCTCGGAAATCAGTCCATGGCAAGGAACCTTTGCTGTGGTCCTGCTGGGGAGAGAGGGGAGCTGAGAAAAGGCCCCAGGAAGGAAAACAATAGGGAAGTGGAGGGAAGAGCTTGTGGGTTGAAGAATAGCAACACTTCCAGTAATGTGACCTTTTGCTGAAAATGTTTCCATCAAGAAAAGAAAGTCTCCTCCTCCTCCTCCCTGGCTGAGCCGGGTGCAGGCAGGGGTGACCATGCTCCTGGACCTCTGCTCCATGAGAGTATTTGGGAAAAACCCTGTGAAAACTCTCTCCCTGGGATGGATAAAATAAATGTCCTGACAGAGGATATGGAGAAAAAAACCGCACCTTTATTTTCCAGTTTTGCTGAAGCTCAGTGTTTCTGAGGAATTAGCCTTTGTTATCCTGTAACTGATGTTCATTCAAAGCTCTCAGCAGAGTTATTGAGGGATTGCCCCGGGATTGGGGGCGGGGGGGGGGGGAAGAGAGAGAGAGAGAGAGAGAGAGAGAAAGAGCAAATGTTGTAAATGCAGAATACCTGTGAAAGACAAAACTGTCACTCAGGTGGAATTTAGAAGGTTTTTAGTCATTCATGGGGTGGCAGTAATGTTTTTTTTTTAGGAGAAACAAGCTGTGTTCAGTTATTGCAAAGGGGTTGTGGCTTGCCTTTGCCAGAGGGCAGTGATGGATGGGATATTGGGAAGGAATTGTTCCCTGGAAGGTTGGGGAGGGGCTGGCACAGGGTGCCCAGAGCAGCTGGGGCTTGCCCTGGATCCCTGGAAGTGTCCCAGGACAGGTTGGATGGGGTTTGGAGCAGCCTGGGACAATGGAAGGTGTCCCTGCCCGTGGCAGGGGTGGCACTGGATGGGCTTTGAGGTCCCTCCCAAGCCAAACCAGTTTGGAATTTATTATAGAACACATTGTGGTTTTTGCATGAGTTGCTTAAAGGGAGTCTCATGTTCCTGACCACGGCAGTACATCAGTTCATCCATCACAAGTCAGGATTAATCCTTTCTGTGAAGTCTCAGATTACTCTTTATCCTCCTTATTTCCAGTGGTGCTGGTTGAGTGGAACAGAGTTCTGTGTGTGTGTTTGGAAGGCACGGATGGGTCACACATGACGCTCTTTGCTTGTAGCAGACACACGGGTTTGTGGGAGGTGGTGCCTGGTGGAAAACTTGTTGATCCCTGAATTCCTGTAGTCCTTGGTTACCCCTAAGGGAACGGTGTGAATTTCATGCTGTTGCTCTTGATTCAGACCACGGTTCCTCCATCCTTTGCTGGATGAGGCCCACGCTCACCCTGCTCTTGCGTTCTCCCCCGCAGTTGATGTGAGCACAGCCCTGCCCTTGCAAGTGGCACCGAGCTCAGTGCCCATGGACCTGCGGCTGGACCACCAGTTCTCCATTCCGGTGACGGAGCCCACGCTGCGGGAGCAGCAGCTGCAGCAGGAGCTGCTGGCCCTCAAGCAGAAGCAGCAGATCCAGAGGCAGATCCTGATCGCGGAGTTCCAGCGGCAGCACGAGCAGCTCTCTCGGCAGCATGAGGCGCAGCTGCATGAGCACATCAAGGTAAGGGTGGCCGGGGACAAGGGGATTGTGGAATTGTTGAGGTTGGAAAAGGATTCCAGGATCATCCATTCCAACCATCAACCCAGCAGCACCACCACAGTCCCCAGGTGCTGCATCCCACACAACTTCTGAACGATTCCAGGTGTGGTGAGTCTACCACTGCCCCGGGGAACCTGTTCCAACGCCTGGCCACCGTTGCAGGGAAGATATTTTCCCTGATCTCCAATATAAACTTTCCCTGGCATGGCTCGAGGCTCTTTCCCCTTGTCCTGTCCCTTGCTCTTCACCCTCCTCTCAGGGTGCCAGAAGGTTCCCCCTGAGCCTCCTTTTCTCCAGGCTGAGCCCCTTTCCCAGCTCCCTCAGCCTCTCCTGGGGCTGCAGCCCCTTCCCAGCTCCGTTCCCTGCCCTGGACACGGAAAATGCCTCAATGGATTTGACCCTAGCAGGAGGTTACCTGCTACTGTGGTCACACATTTTAGGAGTAGTGGCACGGGAATTTCTCATTGGATATTTGCCATCAGCACAAGCTTCAGACTGAGTGTGGGACGGTGGTGGGACTGTGGGAGCAGGGAATGCAGGGGCAATGCCTGCAGGTGGGTCTGGACACGCTCAGATTTTTCAGAGTTAGACACCAGGCAGGTGCTGTGCCCTGCATGGGACAGGGAGGAAACACCCAGCAGGGTCAGTGGGCAGTCCAGTCTGGAAGATGGCTGTTGCAAGTGAAAGCATGAGACATTATATAAATATTTCCCAGTGCTGGACTATTGCTATGGCAACGTAAGCTTTCCGAATTGGTAATAGGCTCCTTTTTTCAAAGGGGGATTAGTGCTGCACATGGTAAATAGCCTTAATGTAATATTAAAAAGCAACCTCGATTCAACCTTATATAACTTTCATTTCAACACAAAATGCATGTCAGAGTGGGAAAGATGGGATTAAAAGTTAATGGGGTGTTATTTACAGACTTCTCAGTACAGAGAGGAGCTGGGCTTTGTGAGAAGTGTCCCTGTTTGAAGGTGGATTAATAGCAAACGCCCCTGTCCCTTGGGGAGTCCTCTGTGCTGTGGCCAGGGCAGAGGTGAGAGGTGCCTGGGTGTGAATATATTGATACATGTATCAATATATTCACACGGATGGATTCACACATGGATGCACAATATGTGCATCTCTGGGTGTGTGTATGGAACGTTTACATATTCCCACGTTTCTGTGGTTGCACATTTGCCCGTGGCTGGCACAAGCACTTGGGGTGGGGGAAGGATGGGGAATTCCTGTAACAAATATTTCCATTATTCCCTTGTAATTGTCCATGCCTGTAGTTATTTCTCTATGAAAAATCAGGCTGGCTCGTTCCCATTTAATGGCCAAGCTCAAAGCACTGGTGATAGGAACGTATTTGCTCTCATTTGTGTCAAAGCTTTGACTGACTCTGCTCAAAATCTATGTAAGGAGGAAGCTGAGCTCTAATTTTGAGACACCACAGTGTATCCAGCCCGTTAGGTAATGAAGTTCTTGACTTGTGTGTAAGCTTGGCTAGATGAGAGCCTTAAAATAAGGATGGTATAATCCTGTACCAAAGGGTGGCCTGCAAGGTAATCTCTGAGAGTAGTAAGTGTGTCAGTGGGACCAGAGTTGCTTTAAAGATCTAACAGCACCTCATTGAAAAAAGCCCTGTGATGCCTCACAAAGAGAATAACCCCCCCACACTACCCCAGTGTGTGACTGTGGTGCATTTTCTCTGGGAAAACATCCTGCTTGTCTCTGTGTCCCAGAGTCAGCCCACATTTAGGTGACTCTTAGAACTAGCAACTGTGTTAAGTCCAGTGGCTGTGAGTGCAGGGAAGCGATTATTTTGCCCAGAAAATTAAAATATATAACTTTAAATTTGGACTTGGAGCTGCCCAGCTCATGAAGAAAGCAGGGCGGGGATGTTAAAGCAAATAAAACCCATTTATCTTCTGCAAGTGAAGCACTGGAGCTATGCAGTTTGATATAGAAGAAGTCCTGAGTGAAGATGCAGAGCTCTTTTTGGAGAAATTTATTTAATTTTTTTTTTTAAATCCCATGTGCACACAGGCATGAGCACCCCATGGCAGGGGTTGGGAGTGGGATGAGCTTTGAGGTCCATCCCAACCCAAACCATTCTGTGATTCTGTGATAATGTTAAACCCAGAATTGCTTTGGAAACTGCTTCAGTGAAGGGGAAGAATTTTTGCATTTTACTCTGTTCTGTGTATGTGGTACTGCCTAGAATTGATTACTTTGGCTTTTTCCCCTACAGCCTGGCATCCACCTTTAATCAATGAGTGCAAAGCATTTATTTCATAAAATCCCTGAGAGCTTTGGGTTGGCAGGGACTGTAAGGATCATCTAATTCCAACCCCGTGCCATGGGCAGGGACACCTTCCACTATCCCAGGCTGCTCCAACCCCCATCCAACCTAGCCTGGGACACTTCCAGGGATCCAGGGGCAGCCACAGCTGCTCTGGGCACCCTGTGCCAAGGCCTGCCCACCCTCACAGGGAACAATTCCTAATTCCCAATATCCCATCAATCCCTGCCCTCTGGCAGCGGGAAGCCATTCCCTGTGTCCTGTCCCTCCATGCCTTGTCCCCAGTCCCTCTCCAGCTCTCCTGGAGCCCCTTTAGGCCCTGCAAGGGGCTCTGAGCTCTCCCTGGAGCTTCTCCTCTCCAGGTGAGCACCCCCAGCTCTCCCAGCTGGTGAACCTTTCAAACAGCTCCTTTGTTTCCAGTGTTGACTCCTTTGCTAGTACAGGAGAAGTCATGGTTTGGGGTTGTTCTATTTCTTTTATCGCTGTGGTTTTGGTGGGAACAGAGGAACTGGTCTGACTTGAGAGGAACTAAGTAGGGGTGAACCCCCTCCATCCCATCCTCCAAACAAAGCAGGAGTGTAAGGAACACTTCAGTGAGTGAAGTTTGGCCTGGAACATGCTGGCACGATTGCCTGTTTTTCTATCCCAGCAGATAACTTTTTCCTATTGAGAGCTGAAGTTTTGGCTTTTTCCAGAGCTTGGAATTGCTTCCATCAGCTCAGTTTTAATCAACTGACCTAGTGCAGGAGGAGAAGGCGATGACTGCCTGAACATGTGATCCTTTCCCCAGCATGTCCCAATCCTTGCTTTTATAGACATTATGTTTTGGCCTTCACATAAAAGTGCCAGATTCCCCAAGATGGTGCAAGGTGGAGAGAGCCAGGAAATGAGTGAAACAGTATTTGTGGAAGGGCTCTATAATGGACATAGAGCTCGGCACAGGGGAGGAGTGGGAGGATAAGGAGAAAACACAGGCATGGAGAGAGAGATAGGAGAAGGGGAAATGGCTTTGAACTGGAAGAGAGTAAGTTTAGATTAGGTATTAGGAAGAAATTAGTGATGAGGCACAGGGCTTGGAGCAAACTGCTCTAGTGGGAGATGTCCCTGCACATAGCAGGGGGTTGGAATGGGCTGACCCTTAAGGTCCCTCCCAACCCAAAGCGTTTGGTGGCGATTCTGTGAAAACCCTGACGTGTTCGGGGAAAATAAGCCGAGCCTTGTATGGAGCAGGGCAGGCTATTTCTTTCACAGCTCCAGAGCAGCTCTGCAGATCGCCCAGGCCTGGCTCCGGAAAGCACCGAGGGAGAGGCCAGAGGCTGGAGGCACCGGCGGCTGCTCCTGCTCCTCTCTCCAGTAGCCACTCACCTTCAGCCAGGTGGATTTTCCACTCCTCTGTGCATTCACCAGATGTGGGACAGTATTTCTGGCCTTCAAATCTGCATTTCTGAACAAAACCAAGGATGGAATAAGAGTCCTGGCTCTCAAGTGAGATGGTGGAAAGCCTCTCCACAGGTCCCGCTGTGAGCTTTGCCCGACCTTTGGTCGTGGAGGAACAGGCAGGGAATTTTTTCCTTTGTGAGTCACTCATTCCCAGCCAAGATCAGCTGGAAGTTACCAAAGGCTTTTCCGTTTGCCCTTCTGGTCAAGGGCTGGCTGGAAGAGGTGCAGGATGGGCGCTTTGGCAGGGCCAGAGGCACCTCGGGTGCTGTGAGCTCAGCAAGGAGGGAAGGACGTCGTGGGGAATGTGGTTCATCTGCTCTGTCCGAGCTTGGAGCAGGCTCTTCCCAGCTCTGGCTGTTTTACAGCCACAGCCAGGAACTTCTCGGGGATGCTGACGCACGTCAGTGGCGGGATAACAGCACAGGGAGGCAGCTGAGCCTCCCAGCTCCTCGTGGGCCTGAAATCCTCACCTGCAGATGTGCAATCCCATTCCGAGTTTTCCCACCATCTGAGAAAGGACTGTGTGCATCCGTAGCACAGGGAGTGCTGGGCTGTGCATGCAACATAGACAGGATGGGCAGGGAAGCAGCAGCAGAGAAAGGAGCTTTATGAGGGTGTTTGCTGTGCAGTGATCCTGAAATTGTTCTTTTTCCCTTGACCAAATGAATTCCTATGTTGAGTGAGGGATAATAGCATATCCAAGGGATCAGCCTCTTGTTCAGATACACGGTGTGAAACTCCTGGGCCATTCCTTTGGTTTCAGGGAGTGAAAATCTTGCAGGAAATCTTCCAGACAGATTTTGCTGTACTGTAAAGAAATGTAATTCTTTCCCAAAGATGTCTAGACTTGATAGTTGTCATGCTGATGCTGAGGGGAGAAACTGCTCCTTGCTTTCATGTGGAGCCACCTGTCCATGGAATGGCAGGTTTGCCTGCAGGATACCCCTGGAGCTGCTCAAGGCCAGGCTGGATGGGGCTGTGGTGGAAGGTGTCCCTGCCCATGGCAGGGAGTGGAACTGGATGATCTTTAAGGTACCTCCCAACCCAACCCAACCCATTCCATCATTCCATAGTAGCTCACTGGGCCCAAATCTCATCGTCCTTTAGTGGGGCTGCTCTCAGCATAGTTCTGACAGTGCCCAGTCCTTCTCTTTGGTGGCCTCTCCATGCTGATTCCATGTTGATTTCTGCTCAGCAGAAAAAGCTGGGCATGTTTCAGTTCTGCTGCTGGGGTTGGTGTCATCTGCTGATCCCCTGTGGCACCTTCCCCATTCCCCCAGAGACACTGCCGGCAGCACCGCAGCTCCTGCAAAGCACCTGCTTCCCTTGGGCTCTGGAAGGGCCAACTTCCATCCACCCCCTGATATCCCAGCTCCCATTCCTGGGCCTGTCTGCTCCGTGCTCTCTTCCTGCAGCAGCCGGCGTGGAGGGGCTCCCTCTGCTCGTTTTAGTGCCACTCTTCCGCGGCACACCCGTTCCTCACAGCCCAGGTCCCTTTCAAGAGGAGCTTGAAAAGCTCAGAGATACCAGGTGTCCGCCTCTGTCTGGATTCTGGGATGACAGGATTATTCATCTTATAAAGCTGCAGCTGGGTACAGTCATTGGTAAAAGACCAGACTGAACATTTTGTGCCTCGTTACTACTCAAACACCTTGGAGCTCGCGCTATTTCCAGATGGCTTCTTGTTCTTTCTCAGTGACCTTGCCTCGCTTTTCTGGCACACCGAGCCCACTCCAAAACTTACACCTTAGATCCTTCAAAACTTAACTTCTGATGGAAGCAACCCTGGGGAAAACTTTTGGAAGATCAGAGCGTTTGCTCCCTTTGAAGGGGGTGGGTGGTGACTTTTCCTCAGCCTCAAAGTCAGGAACTTTTGTGAGAGCAGTGAGGACAAACCTGCACATGGAGGGGTTGGTTCTGTCAACAAATCCACGGAGCAGCTGGGACAACTTTTACCCCATCTCTTGGTTGAAGGAGTCCTGCATCAGGCTGGGATAATTCAGGCATCTTCCTGCCATCCAAGCACTGCTGGTGGTGTCAGGAGTGAAGCTGGAATGCTCATCCAGGGAAATTTGTCTGCTCTGGGCCTCACAGAGCTACTGGAAATTGGTAGAAGAAGCATTTCCTTTTGGTTTCTTCTGGGGTGGGCCATGGTTGGTTGGCTGGAAGGAGCACAATGGGAACTCCAGATGTTTCTGGAATAAAATACGTGTGGGGCACCGTGGTTATTTTTTGTCAGTTTATATGTTCAGAGTAAATGGCAGCAGAAGGGATATTTTGGCAGTTCCCACACCTAAATGTTCAACTCCAATTTTATCTTCATTTTGAACTTAGAAAATAATTGGAAGTAATCAAAGAGAATACAGAGAATCAGGGCAGGAATAAAAAAATACCTCACTGGATCCTGTTGTTATGCCAGGAATATTTACCTGTTAATGTACAGGTAAATATTCCTGGCATAACAGGTTAATGTACACCTGGTGTACAGGTGAATGTACACCACTGCTGATCCATTCATGTCCAGAAATGTGGAATTCCTGTAATACCCAAAACACCCCAAAGCAGTTCATAGAGGATATAACTGCTCCTCCAAGGACCAAGGTCTCATCTCTTACTTAGCATCAAACATCTAGGGCTCCTCCTTTGCAGAAATGTATGTGATTCTTCTGTTTACAGGGATTGGTTTAAGTAAAATTTTCTGATTTACTTATTGCCATCTGTGCTGGAATGGGCACTCCCTGCTCCTGATTCCCTCCTGTTCAACAATAACCACATAAAGCCCACCAGAGGCAAACTCAAAGTTTTCCTCAGCTTTAAAGGGGAAAATTGGAGGGGGAGCTGAATGTGCTGGATACTACAAACGGAGCTTGCTGCTTTCTGGAAAGGCTGTTGGATATTCTGCTTCCAGAGGAAGGGAAAAGTTAGACTGGAGTGGGAGTCAGGGAGCAAAAGGCTCATGCAAAAGTGCTGAACCTTTGCAGGTATTCAGGGCTCAGAGGGCTTTTCCAGCCTTTTGGGAGAAGTAATGGCATGGGTAGGAGACTGGGGTACAAAATTCCATATCCATATGTAAAACTGCCAAGGTAAAAATATGGGATCTTGTCACCTGGAGCTGGCGTGAAGGGAACCTCGCCGTCATTCCCGGTCCTGGAGACAGTTTAACCTTGTAAACCTGAGCACCAGACATTCTCAGGACAATGTGTCTGACTGAGATCAGTCTCCTGCCCAGGGAGCTGCTGGCTGGGAGGGATCATTCCCCTGCAGAAAATTCCCTGCCCATGGGAATTTCTGGCACGGATTAGCCGGCTGTCAGCTGCCCGATGGCGGGAAGGGGGCACGTGCGATGCATGTCCCAGAAAAGAGATGAGAGGTGCTCGTTCTCCCACATTGTCAGGGTCTGCTGGCAAGACCCCAGCAGTATGAAAGTCCTTTTTTCCCTAGCCCGGCAGCCAAAGAAAAGGTCTGGAATGCATGAAGCCGAGTTTTCAAGGTTGTTTATTTCTTCTTATCTAAAAGATTTTCTCTGTGACCTGCCGAGGTCCGGTTAGTACAGGAGCCATGGCAGTCTGCCCCGAGCCCCGGGCGTCTCCCACATTATCTACCCAAAGTTACATGTACCATGTGTACAGTTCCTGTACCAATACCTAAAATCTGTGTTGGACAGTGTGTCCCTATCCTAGACCAATAGAAAAGTGTCACCATCACACCAAGACATGGAGGACAAGAAGAAGGAAGAAAGGCTAGGGCACGCCCAGATTCCTCCATCTTGTACCCCTGAATTACATTCTAAAAAACCCCAAAATTCTACTTTTCCACCCTGTGTCAATTCCCCTATTACACTACTCGATCCCTTTTGGCTTGTAATTCCTCATATAAGGTTGGCAACCTCTCCCATGGGCTAAAATTGAAGCCACAGGTGTTTTGGACTTCTTGCCAAGGTCCCTGAGCCCCCTGCCAGGGTCTCGAGGCATCTGGAGCAGCCAAAGGGATGCTCTGGACTCCGACACCAGATCTTTGTGTCTTGGCTGTTACTGGAAGCCACAATGTTCCCCCCTCCCCGTCTCCCAGCACAGCTGATTTATTCTCCCCGGTGCTCCAGGAGATATCCCAAACACGCCGCCACGGAGCCAGGAGAGCACATCCTGAAACTGGAGCACAGCCTGAGACTTCAGTAAACAGGATGGGGGGAACATGAAGCACAGAGTCCAGCCAGCATTGGGATCACTGTGAAACAACCCAACAGAGCAGTGCTGCCAGAGATCTGTCTCCCAGAAATCCATCCATCCATCTATCTATCTATCTATCTATCTATCTATCTATCTATCTCCCAGAAATCCATCCATCTCCCAGAAATCCATCTATCTCCCAGAAATCCCAGCGCCTGTGCTTTGCTCACACCCATAGCCAAGGGTTTTTCAGGGGGTGATTTGAGGTGTACTTTCTTGGAGAGTTTTTCTTCATCCTCACCTATTACTGGACTTTATTTTTACAGAGCCTGAGCCCAAAGATCATTTTGAATACCTGATTTAACCCCCCAAAACTGTAGAATTTAGCCAGGACAGGTGGTAGAAGAACCTTTCCCTGATATCCCCCCATGCTGGAACTGATCTCAGGTGTGGATTGAAATGCAACTGGGAGCTGGGCACAGCAACTTTGCATGCCAGGGAATATCTATCAGCCAGAAGCATTCCAACTTCTGTTCACCCAGGCTTGTGCTTATTTCCACAATTATTTTGCTCTCCCTTCCACTAATTGCTGCTATTCAAAATATCTCTTATAAACACCCAGGAGCCAGTCTGAGCCGGGGGGGCAGGAAGGATCTCTTTGCTTGACATCTTGTTTGGCAGCTGGAGGAGTGGTTGTGGAAGTCCTAATGCAGTGTGTCTCCATGAAATCCATCCTGGTTCTCTCTGAGAAATGGGATCTTGGTGTCAGCACTCCACGCTTCCTGGGAGGGCACTGCAAAGACTAAAGAGAACCATTTTTGCTGCATTTTCCTTAAAGAAAGGTCTCTCTGTGACAGTTTCCCTATTGATAAGGTGTCAGTCCCCTTCCCAGGCAGACAAGCTGGAGCACTGAAGACAATTGAGGAATGTGGTAGCAAAATCCTCTGGATTGCTGAGTCCTCACGGTAGGCTGACAGTTGATAAATACCTGGAAATGCTCTGCATCCTCCCTGTTACCTTTATTAATATTAATTTATGCTAAAGGAGCACCAGCAACACTAACTGCAGGTACAGTTGAACATTTGTGCAGTTTTCAGAAATAGTGGGAGCAGTGACATTAAACATATGCAGGAATCCCCATAGTTATGAATATTTACAAATATTGATTTTGGCAAGAGCACCTAATTCAGATGTTCTGAGCTCCCTAATGCAGCGTGTGTGTGTCTGTCACACAGTGCTCCTCAGACTTGGGGCTGAGCTAGTCTTAGATCCTGGGATTTCCCTCGGTGAATCACTTTGTAATGAAATTTCAGTGTTTGGGAAATACAGCTGGGGAATAAACCCCCTGCCCCAGCTGTGTGTGGTGAGCACACAGGGTCTGAGTAGGCAGTGCCTGCTCAAATTTGCCTCGATTGCTTTAAATGAACCAGAAACTGGTGTTTTTCCTGGCACCCCAACAATCCCAGCCTGTACATCCCTGAGAGCATTGTCCAAATGCTCCTGGAGCTCTGGCAGCCTCGGGCTGTGCCCATTCCCTGGGGAGCCTGGGCAATGCCCAGCACCCTCTGGGGGTAGAACTATTTCCTGATCTCCAGCCTAAATTTTTGTCTTCCCATAACATTCCTGTTAAGTGTGGAGAAATAACCCAGAGAAGACACCCAAATAGGTTTTTTTCTTTTTTTCTGTTCCCAGGCTACAGCAGACACCAACAGTGATATCTTTTCATTCTTCATGGGCACAGTCAGAGACGTGGCTTCATTATTCTTTTTAAATTTTTTTTTCCCAACTTTGAAACCATTTGAAAAACTATATTAAGAATAGGCTTTGTGGAAACTGGGGTCAAAATGAGCAGAGACAATACATCCCTAATGAAACTTCCCTAAACCATCCAGCGACAAATTGGGCTTTTCATTCTCATTTCACTCCAGATGTCAATGAAAGCACAGCTCCTTCTAAAGCAGCCTAATGTATGTAAACCATTGCAGGAAGCAGAGCCCGCAGAGCCTAGGAGACTGCAGATGGAGAGAAAAGGCTCCTGATTCCATAAAAATAACAAAACCTGTTTTACCATATTGTGCATTAAATATTGTTCATTTGCATACTTTCCATGGCGAGGTTCTCAAAGCCCACCATGTGGTGGACTTGTTGGAAGTTGGGAAAGAGACTCTTTCCCCAAATGGAGACGTGTTAGTAGAAGCTGCTGCTTAATTAGAAAACAAAAATAGCTGGTTTCCTCTATTTTTTTCCTGCTTTTCTAGTTTTGTTTTTGTTTTTTTTTTTCAGTGTCGATTTTTGGTTGTTTACATATAATTCAATAGAATTAGGAGGGGAAGCAGAGGTGCAGTCACTGCAAAATAACTGGATTGCTGGTGTTTTACAACAGCCTGCCTGCTTGGAACAGGCAGCAGCAGGGATTCCTCCGTGGAGAGTTTCCAGCAGATAGCCAGGCAGATTGTAAATAACTCTTAGATTGTTTTTTTTTTCCATCTTTATATAGAATAGTGTGATTGTATTTATTGTGCATCCACAGCTGAAGCATTGGGCGGTGCAAATGTGCAATGCCACAAATTAATCAGAGGAGCGTAGAATATCCAGAGCTGGAAGGGGCTCACAAGGATCATGAAGTCCCACTCCTGGCCCTGCACAGGGCACCCCAAGAATCTCAGCTAAAGGGATTAAAAGGAAAATGTGCTCCAGGAGAGGAAAAAACTTTGGGGTGGGAGTCTTGTGTATGCGGTAGCTGTCAGGGTTTGGAGAAGGATGGATTGAGATGTTCTTGGAGAGAGCAGATTCCCTGTCTTAAAAGCCATGGCTTGGAGCCTGCCCACAGCAGGGGTTTGGAACGGGGTGATCTTTAGGGTCCCTTCCAACCCAAACCATTCCACAGTTCCGTGCTCCCGACCCTCTCCGCCTCGGGGGTTCTGCGGGAGCGGTGGGTGGTATCCGAGCACAGGCCCCCATTAAGCGCAGCCCCGGAGAGGCCGGGCCGTTGAGGCTGGAGGCTGCCAGCTCCGATCAATCCCTTGGTTTATAAGCTGCCAACGTAAAGAGTGCGGGGTGGGCGCGCGCTCCGGAGGGCTCTGGAGGCTCCAGAGGGCCGCGGCATTCCGGGCCTTTGCGGGAGGCCCAGGAGCGGCCCACGCTCTCGGCCCGGCCCGCGCCTTGCTGGGCAGGGTTGCAGATCAAACTGGAAGGTGGGAAGTCATCGTTTCGGCCCTGCTTTTTCAAGAAAAAGCGGTTTTTAGCCCCACAGAGATCCCTTCGCTCCTCTCCAGGCTGCTGGGATGTGCTGTTTGTACACCTGCTTTTCCAGAGCCCCGCAGCACACGGAGCGTCCCCTCACACTGAAGCGATACGTGGAATAAATAAATCGACTCCACAACCTGGGGTAGTTATGAAGTGGGTATGTACGTCAGCGCCCAGCACAAGTGAGATAGCTCTCCAAAACTTGTGCCCCGAGCCTCAGTCTGACCCACACCTTTATTCCCAAAGATGTTCCATATGCAACACATTGCACAACTTTTTCACGCATATTCAACCCCTGCCCCGCCTGTCCTCGCCTCTCATGTTAAGTAAGTCCACGCCCTTCTGGGCACGCGTGGTTTGCTGTGGTGGTCGCACGGGGGTCTCTCGGTGGTCCTGAGGCTGAAGATTTTGGTCTTCCTCAGGGCTGAACTTTTGAACTTTTCCTCTCTGCGCGTGCGCTTTCGGTCCTTTGGCGCTTATCTGAGTACGTCTGTCAGTCTTGATAGGCTTGGAGACAGAGGAGCTTCTTTATCTGGGTTCTTTGCCTCCTCTGGTATTGTTCTTTATGCAAGAAGCTTCAGGATTTTGCATTTTCCTATGCCCTTTGTACCAGGCAGAGGTTTCTTAAGTAAAAGGTTAAACTCTACAAGCTAAAATATACATGCTTAATTCATTTTGTTAATTTAAGTAAACTCCAAAAATCTCTATTTCAGCATGAGCGCATCAAACTGCCGCCCCCAGCCCCGTGGGAATCCCCTCTGCACCCAAGCAGGGTGCTCTGCGCTGGGGATGCACCCCACGTTTCTCAGGAGCTTGGTAGGGGACACTGACACCTCCCAGCTGCTGGGACTTGGGGAGCCCAGGGCGGGACTTGCACTGGGGCAGGAGCCTTTAGTGCTTCCAGCCTTGAATGTCGCATCTGATGGAAGCTTTGCAAATAATTACCTTCATTAGACATCACGTCTCCTGATTATTCCCATGAGTGTGGGTGAGTGGAGAGGGCCAGGGAAAATCCATCCTGGTGGAAATTGTTTGGGGAATTATTTCTTTTATTTGTTGGAGCAATTTTTTTGATAATTAATCACGGAATCTCTGTGTTGTTTGAGTTAGATGGGACATTAAATTCCATCTTGTTCCACCCTCTGCCATGGGCAGGGGCACCTTCCACTACCCCAGGTTGCTCCAAGCCCCATCCAGCCTGGCCTGGAACACTTCCAAGGATGGGGCAGCCACAATTTCTACAATTTCTCTGTGCAACAAATAATATTGAGGGTGCCTTAGTGGGGTTTTATTTAAAATCAGGTGATGCAGATCAAAGGAGGCCCGTGCTTGTCCTTCTTGCCATGAATGAAGCACTGTTGTCACCTGACTGCAGCCTCTGTTTTGGCTCTGGGAAGGCTGCTGGTCTTAATTTACTCCTTTTCCCTTCCCTTCTCCGCAGCAGCAGCAGGAGATGCTGGCCATGAAGCATCAGCAGGAGCTGTTGGAGCACCAGAGGAAGCTGGAGCAGCACCGACAGGAGCAGGAGCTGGAGAAGCAGCACCGAGAGCAGAAACTGCAGCAGCTGAAAAACAAAGAGAAAGGGAAAGAGAGTAAGTGGCCAAAGCACCACTGCTTTGGGTGGTGACAGGCAGATGGGAGCCGTGAAGGAGCCTCAGAAAGCTGGAGAAACCTCCTTGAGGGCACAGGGAGCTTGTGGGAATTGAGGGGAAGAGAGAAATGCATTTCTCCGCTTTATCTTCATTTTTGTCTCACTAAATGCCATTTTAGCATTTTTCAAAAGGAAGCGTATTCTCTCTTCCCTTGATTTAACATTTTTTGAAGTATTTTTGGCAGCATTCCTAATGGAGGCAGAATATTAAGCCCATAAAATACACCAGATGCATGCTGCACTCCTTTTCTCTTTCTGCTGCTCTGAATTTCACTCTTTTTAAGACATAGCTGAGTTCACAGCTCTCCCCTTTTTGAAGCATTTCCATTCATGAGGGGATTTTTTTCAGGAGGTTACAGCTTGTGGATGCCTTCCCCACTCTGTGTCATTATGCACTTGAGGAGATCATTGTGGCCTCACAATGTCCCTTATCAGAGACACTCTGGGCTGCTTGTTCGGGCTTTTTCTGCAAGTGAATGGGAGGAAAAATACCTCGAAATACCTCACCAAGTTGTGCCATCAACTCCTCAGGTCTGGTTTAAGATGGGAAAAGTGGTGGAAGGAAGATGGGATGCTGGCTGAGAACTAGGAATAAGATAAAGCTCCAAGAACTTTTTCAGTAAGGAAAAAACTGGAGTCTGGGAGACCTTTTAAGGGCTAGAAAGACCAGAGGTTCAGAATCCCTAAGCATTTGCACTTCCCCCTGCTGCTCCCATCAGCTGCTGATGTTTGATCCATGTCTTGCTGGGCCTCTCCTTAGAACCAATACCTGGCCATAGTCATTAAAGTAATCTGAAAAGAAATTAAAATGCCTGAATCTCTGGAAAATGGAAGCAAAGCGTCTTTTAGGTGAAACAAAGGAGGTGTAGAGGAAAAAAACACAGAATTTGGGGATGTTAAGTTGAAGATCCTGTTCCCATAGCTACAGTTTTATTTTTAAGTTATTTTTTATTTAAGAAGTGCTGTGGTGTAGAATCATTATCGCACCTCAGTGCTTAAGGATACTTAAGTTATTTTTCTCACATCACAAAATTTGGCAAAGAGAAGCTAAAATTGTCCTGATCTGAAATATGAAGAGAGTGTGAGAGAGGTGGAGTTTGTTCTCCTTACTTGTTAACACCTCTGGTCTGGAGCCAGGCTGGCAGAGCTGGGGGTGCTCACCTGGAGAAGAGGAGGCTCCAGGGAGAGCTCAGAGCCCCTTGCAGGACCTAAAGGGCCTCCAGGAGAGCTGGAGAGGGACTGGGGACAGGGCGTGGAGGGACAGGACACAGGGAATGGCTCCCAGTGCCAGAGGGCAGGGATGGATGGGATATTGGGCAGGAATTGTTCCCTGTGAGGGTGGGCAGGCCCTGGCACAGGGTGCCCAGAGCAGCTGTGGCTGCTCCTGGATCCCTGGGAGTGCCCAAGGCCAGGTTGGACATTGGGGCTTGGAGCAGCCTGGGCTAGTGGAAGGTGTCCCTGCCCATGGCAGAGTTGAAATTAGATGATCCTTAGGGTTTCTCCCAACCCAAAGCTCTCTGAGGTTCTATGATATCTTTCAGCTTCCAGTAAAGGAGGTAAACCTTACACTCCAAAAATATTGAACTTCAAGTCTTCTAAGTAAGGGGTTTATGCCAGCCTGACAGAACACAGCCAGGTTTGAGTGTTCTAAGGATGCTAATGGATTAAGGATGACAATTTTGGAGGGACAAGGCTTTCAAGCATGGATTTGTCACCCCTTCTGCTACTCAGGAATTTATCTCCAGCTCTTTGCTTGAACTTTCCACCAAACCTGTGTTTGTGGAGCTGGTGAGAAATACAGGGCTCCAAAAAAAGGGAATTTTTTCGCTTTGATGTTTGAACCAATTTACAGCTCTAGGAAGTGCCTTGTGGGAACACTGCAGCTCCCTGCTCTTGGAGAGAGCAGGAATTGTTCTCCCAGCATGTCAGACGTCACCTCGTCATCGAGCAGGGCACAGGACACAAGAACACGGCAGGGTGATCTTTTACTTCTTGTTCCCAGCAGAGCCGGCAGCTTCCCTGGCCTTTTCCTTTCCTCTCAGCCCAGATATTTTCCATTGGAGCTCCTGCCTTACGCCACGGTGTGGATGAACCATCATTTTCCACGTGTCCCCTTGCCAAACTTGGGCTGCCTTGATGGAGCCCTGCCTGGGAGTCTGGGCTGTCAACCCGATGATCACTGGGATCCATCATGGCAGGGGAACAGCCCTGCTCTCCATTGTGCAGGAAATCATGATTAGGCATTACACACTTGACATTTTAGCTCTGCAGAATGACTGACTCCCTTTCTTTAATTTTTTTTAAATGTTAGGTTTTCTATCTGAAGCGAGAGATCCGCGCGCTTGTAAATGAAGCGAAATGTTACGTCGGCCGTGGTCGGCACAGAGACTTGGGAACAAAGAGGCCCCTGTTTACAGGAGCTTTCAAGAAAAAACCTACACATGAGCCACTGGGCTCATTCCCCTTTTTTAGATGTGACATTTTACAACTTGAGGGTGCACAAGACCCCTTTTCTTAAATGACTTTGGTTCAAAGAGAGCTGCGATACTCCAGACAAGTGCTTTATTCTGAGTGTGCTTCTATGCAAGTGTAACATCCTCTTCTGGTGAAATAAACCCAATTTCATCTGTGTTTTCAAACATAACTTGTGAACCTATGCCAAGCTAAAAGGATAAAAAGGGAGAGCTCCTTACTGGAGGCACTTTGTTCTTCTCTCTTTAAAAGCAAAGTCCTTTTTTTTTGGACTGGAAACGAAAGATTTGATTTGGGATCTATTTTAGAAATTTAAAATTCCTTCAAGCGTGTGAATTGATTTAATAACCTCTTTTAATTTTTTTTTTTTTCAATCGCAGGTGCAGTGGCAAGCACAGAAGTGAAGATGAAATTGCAGGAATTCGTGTTAAACAAGAAGAAGGCTCTGGCCCACCGGAATCTCAACCACTGCATATCCAGCGACCCTCGCTTCTGGTACGGGTAAGTGGTGCTGGGCTTTCTGCAGGGCTCAGCCAGTGCCACCTTTGTCCCCAGTTCCCTGAGGGAGCAGACCTGATGTGCTTGTGCGATGAGCCAGAGCAGTGACAGGATCCCTGGGCATTCCCAAAACGCGTTTTCCGGAGGGCTCCAGTGTGAGTGGGTTTTGTGTCTGCTGTGATGGTGTCAGAGTGCTCTGTGTGTAGAGAGAGGTCTTCGTGTCATCTGGAATCCACAATTATTCAAACTCACAAGTTCTACAGTCAGAGATCAGCTTTTATCAGTGCTCAAGCTTTTTCACTCAGGATTTGATCCCACCTGGTGTTATAAAACTTAAACTTTAGTCAAATGAGGAATAGTTTTTTTATGTTCAGGAGCTGGAATTTGATGATCCTTGTGAGTCCCTTCCAACTCAGGATATTCTATGATTCAGTGAATTCCTGCAGCTCAGGATAGTTGAGCTTTGCATTTTAAAGCTTTTAAGGCTTACTGTTCTTCTTAATCTCTCAAACTTGGAAGTTATGCTTACTTGGCTCTTACTGGAACCATCTAGTGGGTCCAGTCTACACTTTCAATCACAACTGCCCCAACATCTCCATTTTCAACTGAAAATATTCAACTGCTGGTCTCCAGTTTCAATTTCAGAAATCAACTTTTTCATTGTACTAAAGACACTTAGAAATTTCACGTGACTTGGAAGTTTCCACTGCTATGATTTTGTCGCTGTCTTTACTAAATAAAAAGCCAAAGTGCTTTGGATGTTGGCTTTAGTGACCTCAAAATTCATGAAATTTTGAGTTACAAAAGTCATTTCATTTTGCCATGAAATTAATGTTCAAGCTGAAGCACTGGCAGTGTTTTTAGTCTTAAGAAATGAACGTGTGTACAGGGAGGATGAGGTCATAGCCAGAAGATGCTTCCAAATTCCAGACACTGAGCTGCAATGAAATTGGAAAGCTATCCCAGCTCTGAGCCAGGACAGAAATGCTGAAGTGGAGTTGGCAGAAGAATTCAGATGTTATTGGAGGCAAAGTGAGATTGAGCAGCTATAATACATCTCTGAAAATCTAATCTGAGACTTGGGGATTTCATTAAAGGTGGTTGAAGACTCTGAGCCTCCATTTCTTAAAGGGATGGTTAAAATAACAGTTAATGCAGGAGTGGTACGAGGTCAGTTAGAATTCAGGGTGCCCGGAGAAGCTGTGGCTGCCCCTGGATCCTTGGAAGAGTCCAAGGCCAGACTGGACAGGGCTTGGAGCAACCTGGGATAGGGGAAGGTGTCCCTGCCATGGCAGGGGGTGGAATGAGATGAGCTTTAAATCCCTTCCCATCCAAACCATCCTGGGATTCTCTGTGATGCAAGGCCTTGGCTGCTGCAGGTTTTTAGCCACGTTGTGTTTGGGGTTTCAGGATGTTCCCTCAGCTGATGCTGAGAACTTTCTGAGTGGTTTGGGTTTGTTGTGGCACTTAGGCATCCTAACACCCCTTCCCTGTCATGCTCCAGGGGTGCCAGCAGGCAGAGAACACAAAAACCATTGCACAAAGATTTCAGGTTCTGCCATCCCCTCATTTTCCATCTGTTTTGTGGTGGGGTGAGGATTGTTATTCTGGATTCTGACCCAAGATGGACAAAGCCTTGGGGCCTCACAGCTCTTTCTCAGTGCTGAATTGTCCTGCTGAGCCCTCAAGGAGTGCAGATGGCAGCAGCACAGGACTTTTTAAAAGCACCCTTCACTTGTTCAGGCAGAAGTTGAGGACTTTTTCCTTTCCATTCTATTTTTTAATATTTTTTTTTCCTCAAAAGGAGAATCAACCTTTAAATTCCTGCTATATTAGTATTTATTTATATGGCATCTCATAGGTTACCAGCTGAGCTCTGGAGACCTTCCTGTCCCCGCATAGCTGTGCTGTGATGCAGTTGGGTGGTGGCTGGGTTGAGCACACACGAGCGGGGCTCGCAGGAGATCCACTCCACGCTCTCACTGTGAGCATGTGAGGCAATTAAGTGGTAACAGATGCTGGGAGAGCCTCTCGAAGCAACACGCCTGCTTTTAAGCACTTCCCTTGGTCTTACTAAGGTTTGTGAATTCCTTTTTAAAAAAAAAAAAAAAAAAATGGAAAGCATTGCTTGGGGGAAAAAAAAGGCTCCTAAGGGTATTGAGCACCATAATGGTCTGACATCAGTGGCTGTGACAGGAAAAATGTTCTGCTGGCACAGAATTACAGAGGTATTAGAGCTGGAAAAGACCTCTAGGATGATGTCCCAGCCCTGGAAATGCTCAAGGCTAGGTTGGACAGGGCTTGGAGCAACCTGGGATGGTGGAAAGGGGTGAACAAGGTGGTCTTTGACATCCTTTCCAGCCCAAACCAGTCTGGGAGGTTCTTTGGAACTGCATTGTCAGACTGTCCCTCCCCTGGATTCTGAACACACTGGGCAGCTCAGCTCCCAGGAATTTCTGCTCTCCGTGATTTCCCTGGGAAGCTGTCAGCAGTGCTTGGGAAGCAGCCACTCCGTGTGCTAGCAGCCATGGAAGGGAGTTTAACTGAGTGTTTTTGCATGGTGAGGACGTAGAGAGGTACAATTATATTTTAAATTACACATTGAATCACACATTGAATGATCCCAACATCCAGGCCTGTGAACACAAAACATTCCAGCACAGGTACACATGTCTGAATGTATGTTCAGTGCACCTTGCTGAACATGACTGAAGGATGAAATACCAAGTCATGAAATCATTAAGGCTGGAAAAGACTTCCAAGATCCTCTCTCCAACCTTTCTGTCTGTGCATGTGGGTGTTTGAAGGAGCTCAGGGAACGGAGGATGCCTTGAATGAAGGGATGTGCTTTCAGGAATGTCTGCAAGCTCCATGCAGTGTCCAATTTCTTCTCCTCCCAGAGCTCTGACATTCCTGAAGGGGCATGCAGACCAGTGCATGCTGCTGGAAGCAGCGTCAGACCCCAGTCCTGGAGCCAGGGAATGTATTCCTGTTTGCAGAGCTCAATATCTGTCATTCAGCAGCCCTGGAACACATCTAAACAGGCCCTTTGAATTCCTGCATATTGCCTGATAAAGGGATGAAAATAGCTTAAATGTACTCAATTGTGCTGCTTAGGTCATGATTACAAAAAAAAAAAAAAAAAAAAAAAAAAAAAAGAGGGGAAAAAAAAAAAAGTCTGTTGCTCATAGAGAGCCAGAACTGTCATTGTGTGACTTGATGGGGCTCAGGGCTCTCAGATCACAGCAGCCAGGGTTCCTGGGAGTGAAACACCTCTGTGTGCTGCCTTGCAATGGAATGAGCAGATCCCGGCAGAAAAAAGCCACGTCTCTTCCCAGGAGGGATTTTTTTTTTTCAGTTTGTCTCTGTTTTGATTGCAGGTGAAGATTGAAGTGTGCGTGGGGGCATTCAGGGATGGGGATGTGGCACAGCATGGGGTGGGTGTGGGAAACACAGCCCTGCAAGAGCCCCAGAAATAATTTTTCTTTATGTACAGAGAAATCTGGATAATGAAGAAGGAGGGTTCAGAAACCACAGTCATTCATACTTCCATAGAATCCCAGAATGGTTTGGGCTGAAGGGTCCCTAAAGCCCATCCCATTCCACCTCCTGCCATGGGCAGGGACACCTCCCATTACCACTAGAAGGTCTGTGGGAGTAGAAAATGTTGATGTTCAAATAAAATTTGCGGAAGGTTTTTTTTTTTTTTTTGTAATAATGTAGAAAATTCAATGTATTTTCCTAGTATTTCATTAGCTCCTTATTTTTTGAAGGCTTTAACTTGCAGTGGAATTGATGCTCTGGATCTCAGCAGCCAACTTTTGAGTTGAACTTGCACTCAAGGGATTAGTACTGCTCGAGAAACTGGTGTGAATTTGTGCAATTCTCAGCTGGGAATGGCTTGTTTTGGTTCCTTGAAGAACCTTTTGTAGGAGAATATTTTCAGCTTGGTTTTTAGGCAGTACAAAATTTCAAATAGTCACTTTTGGTTTTTTCCAAAACGCTTGCTTTCCGTTGTCCCAAATCCATGAGTATTTATAAGAAATACGGGGCTTAAATTCTGTTTATTTAAAGTGAAGCTGTGAGAGCCCAGTGAGTGTCACCTGCATGGCTAAATCAGTCATTCTGCTGATGGAGCTGCTCTGCTGGCTGGAGCCTTCTCCCAGGCTGGTGGAGCTCCTGAGAAACAGCGGAGCTGGGCACAAGTCATTAAGCAGGAAAGATGCAGCCAACAAACTGGTAGGAGGCTGAGAAAACTCATTCATTATTTAATATCCTCAGCAAACAGACTGTAATTTACTTCCAGCAGCCTGCTCAAACAAAGCCATAAATTATCATCTCGGGGAAGTTCAGCTGGGAAGGTGCTGAGTGCTTTGGCCCCGTCTCTGCTGAGCTCCTGGGACGGGAGGACAGGCAGGAGGAAAGGCAGGAGGCCACCTGTGTGGCATGGCTGCTGCTGGCCAGGCGCAATGCTTCAGCCTTGGATTCTGTCTGCTAAGCCCGGGGTTTATTTTGGGGAGGGAAATGGTTCACTTGTGCTGAAGTGAGATCTCACCTGTGCTGAGATTCAGGAGCATGATGTAGCAAAACCCGGCCCAGGTTACAGTCTTAGAATTTGTCCTCATGGTTAAATACCTGCATGAGCTGAGCCAAGGTGGAGTCTTACACTGAAAACTAAGTTAGCTACCTTCCTGTATATTGGGTTTTAGTTGGGTTTTTTGTAGGAATGCCCAGAAGGAGAAAGCCAGAGCCTTTGCCTTTGCCCCATTTCCCATTCCCTGAGGTGGCAGGCGCTGCGCCCGTCCCCTCTGCGTGTCACTGGTATAAAGCTTGTCCCTTCTCCTTCTCTTTCCTTCTGTGCAGGAAGACCCAGCACAGCTCTCTGGACCAGAGCTCCCCACCCCAAAGCGGCGTCTCCGGCACCTACAACCACCCAGTCCTGGGGATGTACGATTCCAAAGACGACTTCCCACTCAGAAAAACAGGTAGGGCTGCCCTTCCCTCGCCACGCTGCCAGCCATCTCTGCCATCATGCTCATTCCTCTGATCTGATTTTCCTGAAGAAGAAGGGATGCTGCCAAAAAGCTGGATTCCAGGCCGTGCTTTGTTTCCCAAGCCCCCTCTCCCATCTGCTCCCCCTTCACCTGTCACTGTACTCCCAGTGTTCCAGGGAGCCTGGAGCTGCTCCAGGGTGTTTGAGGAGTGCAGGAGGCAGCAGAGCCGTGTATCGAACTTTGGGAGACGTTTTCCCAAACCCAAAGCTCTCACAGAGATCTGCGTGTCTCCAGCCCAAGTATGTTTTGCTGAGGGAGAAAAGCACTGAGAAAAAGTTCATTTCTTGGGAGATCTGCATTTTATGTACGAGTTTGTACCTGAGGTAAATAAGGAGGTTTGTGCCAGGGCGAGCACCAGGGCTTCCTGCGAGGGTTTGGTTCACACCTAGACAGTTCTCTTTCAGTCTGGCTTCTCCCTGCATGGTGGCTGAGCAGGTCAGTTATTCCTCAAGCCTGTATTATGTAAACCAGGTTGTTTGGCTTGGCTGTGCTCCTCAGATCTGTAGCACATGCCTGAGCCAGCACAGCCTGGGCTCCCAAACCCGGCCAGCTTGGGGCTGCTGCCTTCGGGGAACGGCTCAGCTGTGAGGGCACAGCCTCGCTCAGGGAGCAGTTCTGCTCACTGGCCGTGCTGGGAATCACTTCAGGACAGCAAAAAAAGCTTCTCTGGAAAGATCACACAATCATTAAGGTTGGAAAAGCCCTCAAAGATCATCCAGTCTTCAACCAGCACTGCCAAGGCTGCCTCTAACCCATGGCCCCAAGTGCCACATCCACAGGTCTTTTAAACACTCCCAGTGATGGTGACTCCACCACTGTCCTGGACAGCCTGTTCCAATGCCTGACCAGCCTTTCAGTGATGAAATTTTCCCCTTTTGGGAATTTCTCACTAGGAACCATAGCACCTACCCCATTATGGATGGATTCCCATCTGTGCAGTTGTCTCTGGTCCCCCTTGGGTTGGTTGCTTGATGAGTAACAAGCACTTCAGCTGCACAGGAACCCAGTCAAAAATTGGCTCCAACATGAGGGTTTTCCCTGGGAAAGGTGCCCCTGTGGCTTTGGGGATGGTACTTTTGACTGTGCCCTTCCTGGAGGACTCCAAAAGCCAAGCTTAGAAAACTGTATTTGCTGAAGGACAGGGCATCCTCTCCTCTCTGCTCCTGGGAAATGGAAGAGCTTCCAGGCTGCCCTGGGGATTCACAGCGTTTCCACACAGGGAAGCATCGCTTGGCACCAAACTTATCACTTAGGGCCTCTGGGCAACCTGATTCCAAGAGATTTTTAGCTCTTTCCTATGCCTTGTGATGCCAGGTGATCCGTTCCTACCCTGTTAGCATTACCACAGTAAAAATGGGCTTTGACATGCTCCCAAACCTGCCTGGCTCGTCACCTCAGGGCACCTTGTCAGATTGGCTTTGAGCAGCAGTTGCCCTTCTTGCTCCCAGTGTCCTGGAAGGGAATTCCTGCAGGAGAAGGAAGACATCTGCACATCTCACCCTATGCCACTTCCCAAACTGGGATCTCACCAAAGCTCCTGCTGGATGAACTCCTGCTGTCAGACAGGGGGAATTAAGGATGATAAATGGAGCTAATCACATTATTAAAGAGTGAAAGCCACCAAACCCATTGTTGTTTTCCGGCAGGAGGATGTTCTGCTGATCTTGGTTTGCCAGAATGCTGGTGCTTGTTCTTTTTGGGCACCAGCATTAATCTCCTGGGCACTGGTCTGGGATACAAACGAGCTCACTTTTGTAAGGTTCAGGAGAGAATTTTTTTTTTTTCATTGTTTTCTTTTATTTTCCTTTCAACGCAACAGCACATCAGGCTCTGGCGCAGCAATATCCTGCAGAATTCCCAGTGCCAAGAATGTTAAGTTGCTTGGAGAAGAAAGGCTCCTGAACAGTCTGGTGTAAACAAAAGGCAGGGAAGGCTGGAGCCCATCCTAAATAAAGTTCTTTATTACGGGTGAGCTTTTCAGATTTTTGGCACCAGGCAACGCTCTGGCTTTGTGTTGGTAATTTAAAACCGCCATATCGTGTAGTCCAATTTTATTAAATTTGATTAAATATTTGCAGCTCAAATAACAGAACCCATCACAATACAGCTCTGATTACCAGGGCTGGAATCCAACCAGCACCGTTGCTGGAGAGAGGGCGGCTTAGGGGGTGGTGGGAAGGCAGTTGGAATTATCATTTCTCCCAGTCTGCAGAGCTGGGAGTGTGTCCTGCAGGTTGAGACATTTTTGGGAAGAATAAATATTCCCCATCCCTGGAAGTGTTCCAGACCAGGTTGAACAGGGCTTGGAGCACCCTGGGATAGAGGAAGGTGTCCCTGCCCGTGGCAGGGGGGTTGGAACAAGGTGAGCTTTAAGGTCCCTCCAACCCAAACAATTTCATTATTCCATCAAATTTGCCATTTCCCTACATTTTAGCAGTACTCTGTGTCTTTACTCTAATTTCTAGCATCCTCATGGTCACAGGTTATGGGAGAGGGAGGATGTGCAGGAGTGATGCCTTTAGAGTGCTTGAAAGCCTTCAGCAGGGGGAACAGTCAGCTCCTGCATCGTGCTCCCGATGCTTCCCATGCCCTGAAATCCAGCTCTCTCTGATTTGTTTTCCTAAATTGTGCTCCAGTTTCTTGGCTGTTTGGTTTCAGCATGAAATTGTTTTCCTGGTGCAGTTACTAATTGCTTGAATCCTGTTCTTAGCCTGGCTGGTGGATTGATTTGACTCTGCTCCCTCTCTCCAGCCCTTTGGGACTCTTCCTTTTTTTCACTGATCTAAGATCGGTTTGGTTGGTGCTGCTCCTGCCTTTGCTGTTAAATACCTGGATTAGCACAAGAATTTTTATTTCCCCTTTTGGGGAGTTTACTTTGTTCTGTGTGGGATTTAATGTCAGAGCTTTATTGGCAGCTTTTGAGAGGGGAAATTCTAAGTGACCTCTTCTGCTCCCAGATCAAGGTTCATGTCTCCCAAACTTAATAACATTTGTTATGTGCTGCACTGGGATCCTCTAAGGAGAATCTCTGGAGAATCCTTATGGAGTGATTTTAGACTCTGGGATGGGGACAGCCTGTTTCGATAACCCCAAGAGCTGTTTGTCAACACCTTTCTTTGGAGCTGCTGAAGTGGGTTTTAGCAGAGCTTTTCAGTTTTGCATTTCCAAGGAATCCTGTCCTCGTTTTCTCCCCAGGAACGAGGTTGTTGATGGCATTCCCTGCTTTCTGAAATTTGAGCACTGGATGAATTAGAACATGCTGTTACTTAGAAAGCTGACACCACCACCATCATGAAGATTTAAAGGGAATTATTTCACTTCTCAATATGCTTTTTCTCTTGGACTCGATGATCTTAGAGGGTTTTTCCAACCTAAATGATTCTGTGACTCCGTCTTTTTCATGCAAAAAAGAGGAGCCTGAGAGCAGAAAGCATCCAGCATCCCATGATGTTGGTGTTGCAGAAAACTGGAGTTGTTTGGATATTATTTGCAGCTAAACAGGTGAAATTGGTGTGAACTTGTTGCATTTAGAAAGAAATAAAAGGGAAAATGAAAGGATTTGTCAACAATTATAATGCTGTATTTGTCAAGGAAAGCGTAATGTCCCTCTGAACTGGTCCTGATTATTGGAGTGTTTGGAGTGGTTTGTTTTAGGACAAAAGGTTGTTTGGGGGAAAATAGACTAGTGAGAAACCCTGGTGTAATGTGGGAGTATAATCCAGAGGAAATCTTGGAGCTCTGCGTGGCATGGAGTGTCACTCCAGTTCAAGAGCATCTCTGCCTCCCCACCCACGTTGTCCTTCCAGCCAGCATGGATACCTGGCTTCCCACAAACCCATGCACTGAGAGGAGGCCCTGACCCCTGGAGAAATCCCTGCTGGAAATACCCTGTCCTGCTCCAAGTGAAGGATGTCAGTCTGTCTGATCCAAAAATAACACTTAGCTTGGATATCGGGGAAGATTTCTTCCCTGACACGGTGGTCAGGCACTGGCACAGGCTGCCCAGGGCAGTGGTGGAGTCACCATCCCTGGAAGTGTTCAAAAAATGGGATGTGGCACTGGGGGACATGGTTTGTGGTGATGGTGGATTGATGGCTGGACGAGGTCATCTCAGAAGTCTTGTCCAGCCTAAACAATTCTGAAGATCATGAAGACACTTCTTGTGAGTGGTGCACCAGAAGAGAAATCTCTTCTAAGAGGAGACCAAACAAAATCTTGTGGTTTAGTGTCACCTTTGGGGGATCCCAGTCACTCAGGGAACCCACCCTCCTCCTCCTTGGTCCTCCCAGCTCCATCTCTGCTTCCCTGGGGCTGCCAGGGGCCTGCACTGTTCATAGAATTCCAGGACTGGAATTGGGTTGGAGGGAACCTCAAAGTATGTCCCATTTTACCCTTGCCATGGGCAGGGACACCTTCTGCTGTCCTGGGCTGCTCCAAGCCCTGTCCAACCTGGCCTTGGGCACTTCCCAGGATCCAGGGCAGCCACAGCTGCTCTGGGCACTCTGTGCCAGGGCCTGCCCACCCTCACAGGGAGGATTTCTTCCCAATATCCCATCTAACCCATTCCCTCCTTCAGCTTAAGCTCCCTCTCCTCATGGAGTTTTCTCATGGATGTTAGAAGGAAGACCAGATAATTCTGTTGGCTTTTGCCTGACTAGTAAATCTTCGTCTGAAAAAACAACAACAACAACAACAACAACAATAATAATAATAATAATAATAATAATAATAATAATAATAAATGTCCCTTTCCAGTCCCCAGCTACTGAAATGAAGATGTTCAAGGACTGGGAGCAGGGGTTTCATGCTGCACTGTTTGCTTTTATTCCTCAAATGTAGACAGGCAGTGGGAACAGGGCAAACTCTGCCCAGGACTTGGTGAGGTTTTGACTTCCACAGACTTAATGTCCGATTAGTTCAGCAGCTTAGGGGGCTGCAATTCTAGGAAAAAAAACAATGGGAATGACATAAATGTTGGAAGAATTGGATTACATGTGTCCTGCTGCACACAGTGATGTATAAGAGGGTTAGCTTTGTTTGCAGCCTGTGAAAACCAGGGAAGCTTTTGGCTTATGTTCTCGTTATTAATTTACTTGGAGGAAAACAAAATATTCTTTGTATAAATCCTTATTATAGGCCAAATTAAGTATGTCAGTGCTTAAGAAATCCCACTGGCTTAGTGGGAGCTGACTCAGATTTGGGCATGGGCTTCATTTGTTTGCTGAACGGGATTTTTTCTAATTTTATAGCATTTGTTTTAAATACTTCACCTGGAGATGCAGAGGAGCAGTAATTTTTTAACTTAGGTTTGGTAATTTAGTCTCCAGTTTTTAAATGTACTCCAGTTAGGAAGGCTTTGTTTGGGCATATTGCCTGGCAGGGTGAATCTGGGGAGATTTCCAGTGGAATTGGTGCTCCTGAGGCAGCATTGAACCTACACTGACTGTCAGGTATTGATGTTTCTGTGTTGTTTAAATTCCTGTTTTATACTTGTGAAAGATATCTCTCTTCACCTTTAAAATATTTTTATTATATAATAGTTTTAAAAACCATGTGAACAAACCTAAATTATTTTACTATAAAATAGGTTTTATGTAAATTCTGAGAGTCTGAGGCTGTGCTGTGCTGCCTGTGCTGAATTTTAATTCACCTACTTTGGCCTCTGGAGCACCCAATTAAATCCATGTAGGGATTATGCTCTCTGAGGTCCTGATGCCATGTTAGATTTGGGATTATATCAGAGGGATAAACAACAAAATCAGAGCAGGGCTTTAAATAGACCTTTTGGTGTTTCAAAACTCGATCCCCTAGCAGAAGGGGAAAACACAGAGTGATTTTGCCTTAAAATAGTTTAATCTGGCAAATTCCAATACGTTGCTTTGGCAATCACTTACACTGGAGGTATTTTCTCTTTTAATGCTGTCATTTTCTATTTTTGTTCACCTCTTTGTTATATGGAAGGAGCTTTTAATTGTGGCTTTTAATATGGGGTCTGTTAGGTAACCTGTGACCCCAAATCTTTTGTTTCCCTGCCCACTTTCAAGATGTTTCAAACCGATTCCTTCTCTGTATTTAAAAGCCACCTAATTAATTGTGTGTTCCCAACAGAAACCATCCCTCATCTGAACACCAGCAATAAAATTTGGGCTGAAATACAGTTTTTATTGCCATGTTTTCCTTTGTCAGAGGACAGATCCTTCCAACAGGTGTGGCATGGGCTTAGATTTCCTTGTTTTAAAACAGACATATCAGCATCCAGCTGTGGCATCTTCCGCTTCCACAGAATCCCAGAATGGTTTTGTTGGAGGGGACCTTAGAGATCATCTCATTCTAGCCATGAGTGTGGGATCCAGGCAGCTATTAATGCTCAGAAATTGGGACAAATTAAAGCTGGGAATGTAAGGATGTGGGATGAGGTGTGTACCCAAACACTGCTTTTAAAATCATGTCAACTTCTGTTTAGAAGAGAACTCTGAATAGTTGCTGCTTGGAGCCTGAGCTTGTGTTTGAACTGGTCCAGTCTTTAATATTGCCCTGGGAGCAGATTTGCATTCAGTCCTCTGCCATTTTATATGCAAATTCTCTCTCTAAGATAATTCCCCCCTTGCTAATGCACTTCATTCAGCATTTGAAGTATCATCTTGAGGAAGCACTTTTTTTTTTTGTGCTCCCTTTATCTCTTGCTGGTGTTTTTCTGTCCAAAACATTCACAAAAAAGCTCTTTCTTTTATTTTTTAAATTTTTCTTCCCCCTCAAAATTCCATCAAAGTGCTGTGTTGATGGCTTAATTTCAAGCATTTGATCTTGAATTCATCAGCCTTCTGATTTTTCGAGCCCTGCAATTAACGTGGACAGGCTTGATCTTTGACGTGACCTGGTGGTCAAGGGAAACATAGCTGCAGCCAGACTGAGTTAATTCAAATCAGTTTGTAAACCCTGCTTTAATTCTCCTAAAGAAATGTAGATCACAGGCCCTGGAGCGTGTTGGTTGGTAATGGAGTGAGCACAGGAATTGCTGGTTTGAAGGGATTAAGCAGTGGAGTTGTTGAGGAAGGGGAAGGATGGGGCTGGTTCACTCAGCTCCGTCAGGAGCCCTCAAACCCTACAGCAGGTGTTTCACTCAGGCCTCAGGAGATCAGAAAGCTCCCAGAGGAAATCATCTTGCAGGAGGAGTCTTGAATTAAAGCTTCGTGACCCTGATGGAGATTCGGTAACGCGTGCACTGTCACTGGCTGTCCTGGCCCCAGGGCCACTGAGACTTCCCAGGAGCTCTGCCTTGGCTTTTTGGGATCCCAGGATTTGTGTTTTGGAGGGAGTCTCTCAAAAGCCTGGTGTACACAAGGCTGTGGTCACAGGAAACGCATCCACACCTGCCCTGGGAAGTCTGGAACTTCCCAGGTGTCTGATGTGCTGTTAGATTGGGCTGAACTATGGGGCTGTGATGATGTAACCCCAAGCTGCTTCCCAAACAAACAAACCCCCTCCTCCCTCGCAGTGGCTTCCCTTGGCTATGCTCTCATGCCCTTTCCCTTGAGTTGACACTGGCTCCAGCCGACACAAGGAACCAGCAGGGAGAAAATCACCTGATTTGCCTGTGGGGCTTGAGTTTGGTGTTTTCTTTTCCCATGCCCTGGCGGCCCTCCCTCAGCGAGCTCTCCCTCCCTCAGCGAGCTCACCCTGGGGTCGGATGACTCCGAGGGTGTGGAGCTGCCCATTCCAGCAGCACATCAGAGATAACCAACAACAGCATCTCAGCTGGCTCAGCCATTCCTCTGCTGGATCCCATCAGCTGGGTTTGCCACTGGTCTGGGCAGAGGTGGGAAACTTTGCACTAATCCCGAGTCTGTGTCTTCGTTCGGAGAAGACTTCGCAGGATGACCGTGACATTTTTAATTCAAACAAACGCCTGTCGTCATTGTAGTTGAATTCAGACTTTGCATGGGCTGGGACCTGTTTGTTATACTAAAAATCTGTGTTCTAAATATTTGTTAGCAAATGACTTAATTTAATTTAGCTTCCTGCAAATGCTCGGCTGCAGCCAGCTCAACTCAGCTCAACTCAACATAGCTCAGCTCAGCTCAACTGCAGGCTGAGTAAAACACTGCTGAGACACTCCTAACACTGCTTCCTTTTCCTGGCCAGCCTCTGAGCCCAACCTGAAGCTGCGCTCCAGACTAAAGCAGAAGGTGGCTGAGAGGAGGAGCAGCCCCCTCCTGCGCAGGAAGGACGGGCCCGTGGTGACGGCGCTCAAGAAGCGCCCGCTGGATGTCACAGGTACGGCGGGTAAGTGACAGTTCCTCCATCCTTCACCCCCTTCTCCTTCACAAAATGTCTTCCTGTCTCCTTCGTGTGCTTCAGCAGTGGTGGAACCAAGCTGAGGGCACTGGAGTTGTCCAGCCTGGGGGAGGCAGAGGTCAGGCCTCGTCCCTATCCGCAGCTCCTTCATGAGGGGCAGCTGCCATCTCTGCTCCCTTTGACCAGGGACACACCTGGAGCTGTGTCAGTTAGGATGGAAAATAAGAAAAGGTTCTTGACCCAGGAGTTTTATACATACAGCTATATAAAACTTTTTTTTGACTACTCAGCTGACAGTTTCTTGTTGAAAAGTCCTGTCCTTCCACGACCAAAGTTTGCAAGTGGGATCAGATTGATGAGATTACCATAAAGTTAATTCTTAGCACCATCTAGGGATGTCTCTGTGCAAGTACCACCCAGTGACGGCTTTGCCAGGCTTGTCTTGCTCTGAGGCACGCGATCATCACTCCATCAGACTCAAAGTGAGCTCCCTTTAGACAGGGGCACGGGGTTGGGAGACCCTGGGGTGCCTCAGCACTTCTCTGTGTCAGAGCCTCTCTGTTTGCAAAGGGGAAGGAGGATTTCAAGAGCTAAAAGTTGTGGAATCATAAAATATCCTGAGTCAGAAGGCACCCACAAGGATAATCCAGTCCAACCCTAGGCCTGCACAGGACACCCCAAAAATCCCAGCCTGTGCCTGAGAGCATTTTCCATGAGTTCTGGCAGCCTTTCAGACCTGAAAATCCAATTTCCTTCACTCACACAATGCTATATGGCACGTGGCTCCTGGGATAAATCAGCCTCTGCTGGCTGACCATTTTTCCATGCAATGACTTCAGAAATGGCAGTAGAAGCTCCCATTTCTCACTGGCATGGGCACGTTTCAGGAGGCCAGCCTGGAGCCTGTTAGAAAAGTATCTGAGTTGTGGTAAGAGGGGACTTTTAAATGGAAAATAAGTTTTAAAAACAGTCCCACTTTGAGGAATAGAAATTAATGTGTAATCCCTGAAGAGCACAGGGGGTTCTAGTGGGACACCTTCCACTTGACCAGGTTGCTCCAACCTGTTTTTGAGCACTTCCAGGGATGGGGCAGCCACAGTTTCTCTGGCCACCCTGTGCCAGGGCTTTATCACCCTCAGAGAGAAGAATTCCTTCCCACGATTCCCTCTAAGCCTGCCCTGTGGCAGTGGGAAGACCTTCCCCCAGTCCTGTCCCTCCAGGCCCTGGTAGAAATTAGCTTTTATTCCTCCTGGAGCAATGAGGAACCTGCTGCAGCCTCAGCCACTGCAGCTGCTGGGAGATTCTCCTCCTGCAAATGGGTGGGGATGAGGAAAGTTCAAACAAAAAGGTTTGAATGTTATTAACCTTCCCAAATAAAAGGAGGAACACTGGCAGCTGTGCCATACAGCAGGTGAGAGACCTTCTGAGGGAGGTCTGATGCAAGGAGGTGTCTTTAGGGTTAGAGGGAAAGAGGGTGAGAGAGGCACTTCCAGAAAAATGAAGCAGAACAGCTCCGACATCCTCCAGTCTGACCTCTTCAAACCTTCCATGCCTTTTATTATCTTTCAATCAAATTTCAAGTTACTAATGCACTCTAAGAGAAATCCCTATGGGGAGAAGACTTAAATATGCTGAGTAGGTACTTGGATAAACCATTTGAAAGTGTTTGTTGCTATTTTAAGAACCCTGGGAAGATTTAGGGGGAAGAAGGGGAGGAGGAGGAGGAGGGCTGCTTTCGATCAAAACAAAACTTGAGGGGTAGTTATCTGTCTAAATACCATCACAGAGATGGTTTCTAATGTTAAAAGTTGGTTGTGGATGTGTTTTTCAGACTCTGCATGCAACAGCGCTCCTGGATCTGGTCCCAGCTCTCCGAACAACAGCTCCAACAACATCAGCACCGAGAACGGAATTGCAGGATCAGTCACGAGTATCCAAGCAGAGGTACAGAGCCTTCCTTCCCTCTGGTTTGTAACACCCATCAGCTTTGGGAGACTCTGGGAAATAAACCACACGAAAGGAAAACCCCGACTTGTGACTTGGAGCAGACTTTGGGAATTACCTCTCAGCCTGCAGGATGCCTTATCTGTTTATTAAATCTGGTTTGGACCAGCTCACAGGCAGCTTGTGGTAACTTGCAGTGGTTTTGTAGTGAGGAGAAAGTAAAAATAAAGGGATTCAGCAAGGTCAAATGCAAGTATTTTAGTGTTTGGGGACTTTATTCCTGTATATAGGGTGGATTTATTGTGTGCAGTAGCCTGGTCTAAATATGACCAAACCATAACTGGATTAAAGGGAATGGATTTAAACTTTTCCTCCACAACTGGGGATCTGCAAGCTTGGTGCCATGTGCTGGTTTATAATCCCATGAACTTTCCCCATCACTTGAGGCATCGCTGGATGCCCAGGGCAGGGTGTTGGCCTGGGTGAGGTGGGGTTGGATTAAGCACAGCAGCTCCTGTGTTCAGCAATCTGGGAGCCAAGCTTTTCCAAGGGGTCTGGGCCATGTGAGCTGGCTCCCACTATAAACTGTGCCTGTAGAAAACCAGTGTGGTTGTCTGATGTTACTGGTGCATTTCTTTTAATCCAGCTTCCCTTTAGCTGTTCTCCCCATGAATAGAGTCTGTCTTAACACTAGGGCTCCAAAAACAGGCTGAGGCTTGTTCTCCACAAATATTCCTTTAGAATTGAAAAGGCCTTCTGATGGTGGAAATGTCAGTCTTCATTGCTTTCTAGTTTTGTGCAGATTTGCACTTTATTTTTATTTCTAATGTAGTGTAACAGTATTCAATATGAGGAACATGTCTCCTGCTCCATCCTCTTCCCTGCCAAGTGATCCAGCATACATTCCAGCCACACTAGTCCATCGTAAACCTTGCAGATTTAGGTAATTTGTGTGAAGATTAAGATGGTGGGAGGTGGGGGCTTCACTTGCCCCAGGAGGACAAGCACTGAGTTTTGATTTTGCTGATCCAGGAGCTGTCAGTCTTGTCTGTCCTTAGGAAACTGCAAATTCCCAGTTGCTGCTGATGGAAAAACTTGTGGATTTGACAATTTTTTGTGACGTAAACAGAGCAAACAGCTTCCCAAAAGTCCCTGCAGGGGATTGGAATCAGGTGGTCCTCAAGGTCCCTTCCAGCCAAAACAATTCCATGAAGTCGGAGTGAGCTCCTGCAGGTAAATATGAAGCTGGAGCATCCTCCTCATCCATTTGATTTTTCAATTTAATAATTAGAGCTGATCATCTGGTTCTAGACCACCAACACCTAATCAAATGGACCCCGACCACAGGAAAAAGTCTTTCCATCAACTGCTTGTAATGCAGCAATTTTGTGACTTAGGCTGAGGCATGAGCAGTACAAATTATTTGGGGAAAACACCCTGTCTTGCCCAAGCCTTTCCCTTTCCCTAAGAAAAACAACTCTGCATTTTATTTCAGCATTCATGTCATGTAATCCCAGCTAATCCATTGGCCCTTATTTGGGAAAAAAAAAATAAGTGAGGTTTGGTGTCTTTAAAATCCTCTTTAGTAGGAGTTGTATGACCTGGGAGCTCAGGTACTGGAGATTCCTTTAATACCAATGGACCAGAATTTCCCATGTTCCCACCATTAAATGTTTGGAAATATTTGAGTGTTTCTGAAAAGATAATATTGTGTTTCATTCTTAGTTTCATGTTTCACTTTAAATGAGAAGTATATCTCACTGCTTCTTAGTTTGCTGCATCAGCCCTTGAACCAGGTGTGTTGGAAGATAGTGCCCAAGTTCATTATTTGAGTGCCTTCAGTGCTGAAAGACTGCAGCCCTGCCTCCTTTAAAACAGACACTTTTTGTTTTGAAATACTGTTTTTAAAGGTTTTTCCCTCTCTGAAAGGCACACAGCATTCGCTGCCATTGCAGTTGGTACAAGGCTGTAAAAGCTCCTGGAGTACAGCTGCAGAGTGTGCAGAAATGGCTGTGTGCAGTTCAGCCCAGAGATGGGAGCTGTGTGTTTAAAGTGGTGATGATGCTGCCAAATCCCATGTGCTCAGAGCATCAAGCCCCGCTGTGTTCTTCTCTCCTCTGTTTTCTGTATCAAATCCCCAGGAGACACTTTGTGGCACAACTGCAGAGTATTGATTGTTCAAAGGGAAAATGGATGTAGTTTTGATTCATTTATGGTATCAGTAAAATATTTCATTCCTCTGCTGACAATAAGTATCTTATTTTCAATGGCACACTGACATTATGTAATTTAATTTAAAGCAAAATTGCCAGGAGTGCTCAACTTGGAAGGAGAAGTGTGTGGGTACAAATAATCACATTTAGAGATTAGAGAGAAAAATGAAGTTTCTTTACAATGAGTCTGTTAAAAAAAAAGGCACGGCCTGCCCAAAGAAGCTGTGCCTGCCTCATCCCTGCAAGTGTCCACGGTCAGGCTGGATTTTGGATTTGGAGCACCCTGAGACAGTGGAAGGTGTCCCTGCCCGTGGCAGGGGGTGGAACAATCTGGCCTTGAACAATTCCAGGGATGAGATGGCCATGACTTAGGTACAGATTGCCCCATAATAGAATATTGAGTTAAACAAAATCCCCTTTTTCACAGCAGCACCTGAGTTTAAGAGACTTCTGTAGAAGTCTTCTTGAAGTCTAAATTCTATTTATGTTGGAAAATCACCTGCAGAGACCTCAGGGTGATCAGAACACTGGTTTCCTAACAGGAAAATCAGGCACTTTATTGTAATTTTTATAATGGGTTTTTTAGTGCGTAGTTCAAATCAGTCTTGTTTAGAAATTAAAGGTATTTTTGCTAAAGTGTTCCTGCTTCAAATGCCTGTAAGATAACTGAGCAAATCTTGCATTTCACCCTGAAAGTCAGGAAATAGCTCCATAAATGCAACCTTGAGGCTTTTGGATGAAATTTTGAAGTCTGATTTATGCTAACACACGCTAGTAAATAACATAAATTGTCTGTTATTTGCTAAAGAGAAAAACACCAATTGTAAAGCTTTTTTTTTTTTTTTTAAGATAATTTGTTTTACCTTTAAAGAGGCAAATTCTTGAGAAGGGCAAGTACCAAGGGAATAGCACATAGATGTTCCAGGGGAGGCTTAGGCTGGAGATCAGGGAAAGGTTCTTCCCCCAGAGGGTGCTGGCACTGCCCAGGCTCCCCAGGGAATGGGCACGGCCCCGAGGCTGCCAGAGCTCCGAGAGTGTTTAGACACCACTCCCAGGGATGCACGGGGTGGGATTGTCGGGGTGTCTGTGCAGTTTTGGAGACTCTGTGTCCGTCCTGCTGCCTTGTCCCAGTGAGTGCTGTCAGTCTCTGGGGATGGGCTCTCATCGGGGCCCCGTTTTCACTCTCCTTTCCAGACCAGCCTGGCTCACAGGCTCGTGAACCGCGAGGGCTCTGTGACGCAGCTCCCGCTCTACACCTCGCCCTCTCTGCCCAACATCACGCTAGGACTGCCTGCCACCGGCCCTTCCAGCGTAAGTGGGGCTGGGATCAGCCTCTGGGATGTCAGCGGGGTGGGGATCAGCCTCTGGGATGTCTCCTAACCCCCTGTGCCATGTGCATTTGCAGGCAGGACAAGCGCAGCCGGACGCGGAGAGGCTCGCGATCCCAGCCTTACAGCAGCGGATCTCCTTATTCCCTGGCACTCACCTCACTCCCTACCTGAGCACTACAGCGTTGGAGAGGGATGGGGGAACTGCACACAACCCTCTCCTGCAGCACATGGTCCTACTGGAACAGCCAACTGCACAAACGTCCCTGGTCACAGGTGAGCACTCTGGGGGCAGCGCTCGGGCACCTGGAAAAGAGAGGAAACCAGCAGGGATCTGTTGGGTTGTTGTCAAGGCAGCCTCAAAGTCTTGCATCACCTGTACACCCTGCAGGTAGAACACAAAACCTTTGTTGATTCATTGATTAGCAGTGATTTTTCCAAATTTGGATCTCCCACCTCGTTTTGGTGAGATGAAAATAAATACTGTTATTCCACCAGGACAGCAAAAGTTGGTTGGTAAAAGTTGAGAACTCTATTTGTTTACAGTTCTGACCAGTTCAGATCAAAGTGAGGGCAAAACTGTTGCACCTTAATGATTCCTGTTTTCCATGGATGATTTCTATTCCGTGAAAGTATGAAAGGCATACACTTACAAAATCACAGGTTAAAACACTTCCTTTCCATCATTAATATAAATAGCAAAACCGTGGCAAAATCAGCTGCCTCCCAGCAGATTGTATTTGTTTGTGTGCGTTCCCTTTCCAGGATGTTAATTGCCGTGAGTCACTCCCGCTGCTGCGTTTTCAGAATGAACTACCTGTGGGAAGGCCTATGTGGCTATAAATAAGCTGGATTCAAAACATTAATTCCCACTGGGATGTGTTCCTGGTTTCCTGTGTGTGGTGCTGGGACAGAGGATGTTCTGCCTCAGTCACTGACGTGTTGGTTTTCCTTCCCTTCCTTCCATTTCTATTAGAAGTTCTTGGGCGGCGTCAGCCCCTGCAGCATTGCAGCTCGTGGCTGGTTGTACATCCAAACCCCAGGAACATCCACGGGGTTGGGATAAGCTTGGGAGCACATACGGGGAGGCTGATGCAGAGAAGTGTGGTGTTTGCTTCCCTCAGTTTCCAGCATACTGTGTTTACCTCCAAGCCAATTCCTTCTACTCCACCTGCTCCGTGCAGGGCTTTCTGAGCGAGTACAACGTGTTACAGCCCAACACGCAGGAGAAAGAGTCAGCACAGAGAAACAAGGAGAAACACACGTTCCAGAGGCAGCAGCTGAGAGGCAGCAAGCTCACACATGGTCCCCAAAGCCTTGAGTGCACCAGCTGCCAAGCTGCAGCTAATATTTGGTAACTCCTTGGAAATAAAGTGGAGTTTATTAGGATTCTGCTGGAGAGCCTTGAGCTCTGGAGATAGTCCCCTGACAGCTGCAGAACTAGCCATGATGGCTCTCTCTGGGCTGGAAGGTAGACATGGCCAGTTTGGGAAGCTAGACTAGAATTCCTTAGCTGTGCCATTCCTCTTGGGAATGGTTACTCTGGGTAGTGTCCTCCATGTTGTGATGCATGTCCTGATGTTCCTTATTCCTGGTGGAACATACCAGGGCTTGGAGCAGCCTGGGATAGTGGAAGGTGTCCCTGCCCATGGCAGGGGGTAGAATGACATGAGTCACAAGGTGCTTTCCCAGGAGCACCTTGGCCATTGCTTTGGAGGAAGGTAGTCTTCCAAAATATCCTCTGCAAGCTCTGCTGTCTGATTTGAACTTTTGGGAGGAGCTGTGCTCTCAGGGAAAAGGAACACATCTTTCCCAATTATCCATTTATTCATACTCAGACCTGTGTGTGTGCACACCGACATCTGCAGGAACATGCATTTATAAAATCAAACACCCTTTCACATAATCCCTTTCAGAAAAAGCAGAGAGTGGGAGAAGCTCTGTAAGTCTACCAAGAAAAGAGGCTTTCCCATGAGTCAGCTCCTTCCACGTAGGGCAGTTCTGTGAATTGGTGGGAAAGGAGGTCTCATCCTAGGACACAAGTGCCAAGGTGTTTCTAATCCTCAGCATCCAGCTGGCTGCAGACTTCTGGGCAGCTTCTCCCTCTCCTAAACCAAAGCCTGAGGAGAGCAGAGGGCTTCTTGCCCAAAAGTGACTTCAGCCCTAACCACGCTAGGGAGGCAGCTGGTTCCTGCAGCTTGAATTGAACCTGGGATCAGTCCCTAAACCAAGGTGAGCTGTGAGGTTTAAACTTCTCCAGGCCAGTGTGGTCTCATGTAGCGACAGAAAGGTCGGTAAGGTGTTGCTGGTTTCAAGAAATGTTTCCAGAGGGTCTCTGAGTCACCAAGCAGACACAGAATTCAAACCAAGCAAAGCATTGCTCCGTGCAGTGGTGATTAATGTCTCTGTTCTCTCTCAAGGCAGCTCCAGCTCTAGATGGCGAGGTGGCTGGGTTTGTCATGGTATCACTGTCACCGTCAGCGTTACTCAACAGCCGTTTTCTCCTTTCCTTTCTTCTTCCTTTTGTTTCTCCTCTGCTGTTTTTTCCTCCATATTATCTTCAGACTGGTATCTTTCAGGACTGCCCCTGCATGCACAGCCCCTGGTGGGTGGAGAGAGGGTCTCCCCTTCGATCCACAAGCTGCGGCAGCACCGCCCGCTCGGGCGCACCCAGTCTGCTCCCCTGCCCCAGAACGCCCAGGCCCTCCAGCAGCTGGTGATCCAGCAGCAGCACCAGCAGTTCCTGGAGAAACACAAACAGCAGTTCCAGCAGCAGCAGCTGCACATCAACAAGGTAGGCACAAAGTTTTCAATGCCTTTTTACCTCCACGGCAGCCTCAAGCGCATGATTTCGGGGTCTCTAGTGCAGGTGTGTTTGTGGGCTCTACCTCCAACATCCCTGGGCCTCTCATCCTTGGACCTCTCTCAAGCATGACAACACCAGGATGTATTTGTGAGGGAAGTTACTCAGATACACTGAAACATTTGCTGAAAGGCTGAGAGACTTAGGGGCATTCACCTGGAGAAGAGGAGGCTCCAGGGAGAGCTCAGAGCCCCTTGCAGGGCCTAAAGGGGCTCCAGGAGAGCTGGAGAGGGACTGGGGACAGGGCGTGGAGGGACAGGACACAGGGAATGGCTTCCCACTGCCAGAGGGCAGGGATAGATGGGATATTGGGCAGGAATTGTTCCCTGGGAGGGTGGGCAGGCCCTGGCACAGGGTGCCCAGAGCAGCTGTGGCTGCCCCTGGATCCCTGGAAGTGTTTAAGGCAAGGTTGGATGGGGCTTGGAGCAGCCTGGGCTAGTGGAAGGTGTTCCATCCCCATGGCAGGGGGTGGAACTGCATCATCTTTAAGATTCCTTCCCACCCAAACCATTCTGGGATTTGTACTGTTTGAAGGCTTTCTAAACACTCCTCCCAAGGAGTTTCAGTGGAGGCTTTCCTTGGGACAGCAGTAATTCCAGCAGCAAGTCTGGGGTTCAGGACAAGCCCGTGGCAGGCGGCCGTTCAGATCGCTGCTGTTTCTTTTACGGCAAATATTTCCACCGTTCCAGTCCTGTGAGAAAACACAGCTACTGAGGGCTGGATCAAAGAGTGGAAGTAGCCACAACCCCCCCACACACACACCACCCCCAACCCCTTGTTTATGGGCCGGGGCTGAGGCAGGATGATTACACAAGTCGCTGACGTCAATGCTGTCCTCCTGGAGTGCTGCCACCACGGGTGCCAGCCCTGGCCCCGGCTCAGCCCCTCACACGGGGCCCTGGGGAGCTGCTGCTCCACGGGGATCCCATTTCCTCCCCCCTCCAAACACTCCCTGGGAGCAGGGCCATGGGGTGCGGGGCAGTGAGCTGGGGTTCTTTGTTCAGGGGAGTTGTCAGTTGGAGGGATTTTTGCGTGAAGGTTTTTAAAGCTTTTCCAAAGCCTTGGATGTGACGTGACCACTGAGCTCATTCAGACTTTCTCCTGGACCTCCCAGGAGCTGGAGAGCCACTGGAGCACTCTGACTTCCAGCTTTGTCCATCGCTCTTCACTGCAAAATCAGTCAGAGTGAGTTTAATTAAACTGATTTCCCTGTGTTTGATTTATAGGAGTCACGAGTTAAAATCACTTCAGTGCTAGTGCTGTGTGCATGTGGTAGATTTATCCCATGGGATAGCATCCAAGTGCTGACATGGGAAAAGACTTTTCCCAGATTGGGGATATTTTAGGACCTTCGTGTGTGTAGGAGTGTTAAGGGCAGGACTAAAAATAAAATAAAAGATTATTTAATTTTTAACAGGACCGCTAGCACTGCCTGTTATTTTTTTTTTATTTGCAGATTCCCCATAAATAATACTCCTGAAGTATTTTATATATTTCTATACTCATAAATCAAGCCTTTCCTAATTCCGTGTGATTTTCCAAACACTGAGATTATGACCCTAAGTGTTCCCTTTTAGGTATCTGCAGCAGATGAAATTTTTGAGGGGACTGCAGCCAAAGCAAGTCTTGCTGTTTCCAGGAAGGCAACTAAGGAAAAATGTGTTGTTTTACATGAAAATATTAAGAATAATCATCTGAGTAACTGTGGCTGCCCCTGGATCCCTGGGTGTGTGGAAGTGTGGAAGTGTCCCAGGCGAGGTTGGATGGGGCTTGGAGCAACCTGGATCAGTGGAAGGTGTCCCTTCCACAGGGGTGGAATGGGATGAAATTTAAGATCCCTTCTAACCCAAACCATTCTGTGATTCTCATTGAGCTGATATTCCACCATCAGCCTGTGCTTCTGTTTCCCACCTTTTTTGCATGTTTAATGTTGGAAAGGGAAGTGCCAGGGGAGGTTTAGGTTGGAAAAGATCAGAAAAAAATTTCTGCATTGAAAGGGTGGTCAGGCACTAACACAGGCTGCCCAGGCAGCCTGTGGTTGTCTGAACCATCCCTGGAAGTGTTCAGACAACCTGTGGATGTGGCACCTGGGGACAGGGTTTGGGGTGGGTTTGGCAATGCGGGGGAAACAGTCGGACTCAATGGTCTTAAAGGGCTTTTCTAATCTTAAGGGTTCTGTGATTTGTAATATCAGAAGAAGTTTTGCTCCAAGCCCCATACAGCCTTGCAGGTGGGTTTTTCTCTCTCCCCCAGGCACAAAAGCTCCACAATCTCCAGGTCCTTCCAGCTGGAGGACTGAGGCTGCCTCAGACAGTTGTTTTTCCCCTGCTGTTGCATCACTTCAAGGAAAAAAAAAAAAAAAGATCAACAGATTTCTGTAGGCTTTGGCTGCTGCAGAAAGCTTTGCCAGGCACTCTGGTGCCCAAGTCAGCCTCTCCCCATCATCCCTTATCATCTCTTTTTTCCCCTTAGTCTACAAAAGTTAAAAATCAGATCCCAAAGGGAACATGGGAAGAGCCATGTTGAGTCGAATGAGTTCAGCCTCTATCATCCTTTTTTTTTCTTTTTCCAGTTTTTTACTAATTTTCATCAAAGCTGTGTCTCCAGCTGTCCAGAAGTTGTTCTGTTTCTTCCTTGAGTTCGTCCTTCCCCTCCAGAGGGAGGAAAGAGAGGATTCTGCTGACTTCTGCACATCATGGCATGGTCAGGGCTGAGCTGGCATCCTCCTTTGCTTCCTGGCTCCTCTCTTCCTCTGGCTTTCCTGCTGTGCCACCCCACCGATGGGGATCGGGGTCCCATCCAGCCCAAACCACTCTGGGGTTCCATAGTTTTTCTGCAGGGGTTCATTGATCTCTGATGTGTAAATAGATGTCTCTGACCTGTTGGTAGGACCTTCAAGGTCTTCAGTGTGCCAGGAGCTTGCCCCTGTGGAGAAAGGTGTCCTGGAGGAGATGGTATGGAGTGATGGGCATGGCGATGCTCAGATGTTGGATTTGATGGTCTTGGAGGTCTTTTCCAGCCTTATTGATTCTGTGATTCTGTTTATCACATCTACTGGTTCTATTTATCACATCCACTGGACAAATCCAATGCCAGCTGAAATGTCACTAGCGAAAAATGCAGCTTTTTTTCCCCTCATGAAACATTCCACAGAAAAATGATGAACTCTTTGGTTTCCCCTGTATTTATGACCTGACTTTACTATGTGGTTTTTTTGCTGTGGTGTTTTTTTAGTTCTTTTGGTTTTTTTCTGCGTTTTGGTTTTGACTTTTTGGTGGTTTTGTGTCTTTTTTTGGTTTTTTGTTTGTTTGTTTGTTTGTTTTGTTGTTTTTTGGGTTTGTTTAGGTTTTTTTTGTTTTTTGTTTTTTTGTTTTTTTGGTTGGTTGGTTGGTTTTGGGTTGGGTTTTTTTTTCATTTCTGTTCTTTGTATTTCAAAGTTGTGGAGGAGAAATCTTGCCAGCTGTATGGAGCCTTTTAAAAACGCTTGTGACTAGAGAGCTGTAATTTATTCTGGAGTGAAGTTGTTATCTGCCCAAGGCTGGAGAGGCAGTGCCTTTACCAGAGGTTTATGGTGGCAGCTTGTGACAGCCAGAGGCCACTGGGTATGAAAACAGAGGAGTAACCTTGTGGCAGAGGAAGCCAGAAAGCTAATTAAGGGATGGAGAGGTTATTTATGGTGCTTTGTGCTTACTATTTCAGCTATATTCACAAGCATTCTCAATACCACCATTACAGCCAGCCCCTCACACTTTTATTCCCTCAGATTTTAAATTGCACGAGCACGTGCTCGTAAAACTGCACAAATGGATGATTTTTAGGGAGTTTGGATGGGCCTGGCATGCAGATAATGGATGTAGTATGTGGAATGTGTCTTCTCTGCAGTATCTTCCTTTAAGGGCAGGGTTGCAACAGCTGGAACTGGTGACAGACCAGGAGACTGCCTTTGCCAACAGAATGTCTGAAATGTCCTTGCCATTGACCACTTGGTCTTCTCAACCTTCACCGTGGTTGTCATTTAATTCTTACATTTTTAAGGAATAGGAATAATTTAAAACTTCCAGGGAATTACACAGCCTCTCATTCCTATTGGGTATGACAATGGCACTGTAAATTATTTTTCCCAGCAATTACCTCGTGCAGTTCAGAAGTTCAAAAGGCATTAAGTTCAAAAGCTTGAGACCTTCGATTGAAGCAGGGAAAAAAACCAAAAAACCAAGCAGCAGATGGTTTATGATAATTTAATTATCTTTAAAACAGATAATATTCATCAAGCCTAAGAGGGCTTAAATAAAATTGGTAGAAGAACTTCTAGCTTAATGTCGTTTGGTTATTCAGTGTGTGTTCTAAGGAATGAAACTGGGGTGGGGCAGGGGGAACCTCACAAAAGTCCTTGAGGAGTTTTGATCCCTGAATCTTTGCAGGAACCTCCTGAGGTCACTGAGGGCCCTCTAACAGGTTGCCCAAGTGTCCTGGTTTTGGACAAATTAGGGGAAAACACCTCCAAAGGAGCCCCCTATAGGAAACCAAACCCTCCGCAACCTCCCCACCACCACCGGGTTCGGGAGGAATTCCTTCAGAGGGGAAAGTGGAAAAAACTTGTTTATTAAGGCACAACAAAAAACACTCCCCAGCACAAGAGAAATAGCCCGAGATGACCACAGATGTTTTCACCAGTCCAAGGGGGTTGAGCTGTATCTCTCTTCGCCGCAGAGGGTACGCAGCTTCTTTCGCAGACCCCGGGGAAGCTCCTGCCCGGAGTAGGTCCGATGTCTTCGGGGGGGGGGGGAAAGGGAACAACGGAAACCGGGAAAAAGGAAAAAAAAAATGGCAAAAAAGCAAGCCAGCGAAAAGCAGAGAAAAAAGAGAGGAAAGCAGAGCCAGCAAAGCATGCAGCCAGCAGCAAGCAAAAGCAGCAAGCAAGCTAAGCGGCAAGCCAGCAGCCCGCCGGGGGAGGGGGGGGCGGGGGGAAGGAAGACAAAACAAACTGAGGACAGGGAACAAAAACCACGATTGGGATAATGAGCATGAAAATGTCCTGTCCCCACGACACCAAGGATCTCCAAGGATGGAGACTCCTGAACCTCTCTGAACAACCTGTTCAAGTGTTTGACCAACCTCACAGGGAAAAAAAAAAAATTCATTGTGTTCAGAAGGAATTTTATGGGTTTTAATTTGTGCTCATGGCCTCCTGTCCCATCACCTGTGAGTGCAACCCATGAGAGTCCCTTGGACTTAAGGATATCCAGGTCTTTAAGTGTTACCTAAACCTGGCAATTCCTTCGCCAAGGGAAATTTTCCTTGTTCGAGACTTTTCCTCTGGTGTCAGAGTCCTGGGATTCCTGAAGGATTCTCTTAAATAAGGCACTAATTTTATCTCATGTGCCACCAGGTGCCTTCCTTCATTCAGCAGTGGCACCAGGATCTCCTTCTTTTTCTTTTTCTTTTTCTTTTTCTTTTTCTTTTTCTTTTTCTTTTTCTTTTTCTTTTTCTTTTTCTTTTTCTTTTTCTTTTTCTTTTTCTTTTTCTTTTTCTTTTTCTTTTTCTTTTTCTTTTTCTCTTTCTCTTTCTCTTTCTTTTTATCTTTCTCTTTCTCTTTCTTTTTATCTTTCTCTTTCTCTTTCTTTTCCTTTTCCTTTTCCTTTTCCTTTTCCTTTTCCTTTTCCTTTTCCTTTTCCTTTTCCTTTTCCTTTTCCTTTTCCTTTTCCTTTTCTTTTTCTTTTTCCTCTCTCCTCTTCATGTCCCTTGCTAGATTCAACTCCACTCTTGCCCTTCTGCCTTGCTTAGGTTATATGGCAGAGTCTTCCTTTCTGCTTTTGGGGGGGAAAAAGGCTTAATTCCAGATTGGAGCCACTATTCTTCAAAGAGCAAGTTACTGACAAATAGTTCCCCCTCCTGCATGTGTTCAATAACCATGTTTTGACTTAGCTTTATTAGATTTAAAATCAATATTGCTTACCATACCAATGACCTAATTCTCATTAAACCTTGCCCTGACAACTTTCAAAGTGCAGCAGTTTCTTTATAAGCCTGTGAAACAGGGGCAGCCTGAGCTCTTTGAAAGGGAGGAAATAGATTGGTTTTCCTACACTGGAGTTAAAAACAGGTCACATTTGTTTTTTTTTTTTTTATATCCCAAATAAAAATCATAGGCAGTCTGAGACAGAGAACTGTGAGTTTTATCTTGCCAAAGAACTTACAAAAAGTCTGAGTGAATTACAGTGAAAATTAAATTGTTCCTTTAGGTTTAGGAGCTCCTCTCTGAGGCGTTTACTGTGTCTGGTTAGCAAGGTCAGGTTAGAACAATGCTGCTCTTGAAGTTTGCTCTCAGCTGCATGTCCTGAGTTTCCTCCTAACCAGCTCCATAAGACTACAGATTTTCAAGTAATCATTATTTCAGCCTCACAGAAAAATTCAGGGAGTGATTTGAGGCGATGTTGAGCAAACAGGCAACAAAAGCCCTGTTGGAGGGTTTGTGTCCCCTGTATTTGTTCAGAATTTAATTGCCAAGCATCTCGATGGTTGCTCTGTGGGTTTGTGAATGGAGTAGCATCTGGGGGCATGCAGGAACAAGAGGCTCTTATTCCTTCAGAGGGAAGATGAAGTGGAAAATAAGGGGGTGTCATTGCTTGGGACACGGGGTTTCGGAGCCCTCGACGCCAAGGTTACCCTGACCTTTCCCTGCGTTGTTTTGGGCCTGGATTGTGAGCCAATAACTCAAAACTGCTCCTTCCCACGAGCCTGGAAAGCAGAGCGAGCTTTCTCCGTGGTGGGAGGCAGCTCTCTGATGAGTTTGGGGTTCTTGCAGATCATCTCCAAACCCACCGAGCCGGCGCGGCAGCACGAGAGCCACCCCGAGGAGACAGAGGAGGAGCTGCGGGAGCACCAGGCCCTGCTGGAGGAGCCCTATGGCGACCGGGCCACGGGCCAGAAGGAGCCCCCGGGGCTGGCCAGCGTGGTGCAGGTCAAGCAGGAGCCCATCGAGAGCGACGAGGAGGAGGCAGAGCCGCAGCAGGAGCTGGAGTCCGGGCAGAGGCAGGCGGAGCAGGAGCTACTCTTCCGCCAGGTCTGGCACTTGGGTTGTCGTAAGACGTGGATTTGGGCTTGGAAGTCACCTTGTGCTGCTCTGAGGGGGAGACTCCGAGGGGAGCCAGTTCCCGAGGGTTGGCTGGTTATGGGAACCTGATGTAAAATCAGGTGATTCCTTCCCTGGAGTCACCTGCCAGCTGGCAAACCCGAGGGAGGAGAGTCTGCATCACCTGCACGAAACACAGTCACTGTGTTTACTGAGCCACTTCCATGGGTGTTGCTTTGGGAAGATCGAGTGTATCCTAACATTTCTGAGCACTAGCCACCAGCAGGAGACTGTATTTTGGTTTCATGATTTAAAACTAATTTCTCCAGAGAAGGACTGAACAGGGGACAAGTGGACGGTGTTCCTGTTTCAGAATTAGAGATCCTGGAGCCTCCAGCCAGGCTCACTTTTGAGGGAAAACACCCAAGGCTTGTGGATTGCAGGTGATAAATAAAATAACAAGGGAGCACAGTGTAATGGAGCTGGTCCATGTCCTCCAGGAATGTCATTGGGATGTTGCTCAGGAGCTACATTTGCCCAGGAAAACTGTGGCCACCTCATCCCTGGAAGTGTCCAAGGCCAGGTTGGATGGGGCTTAGAGCAACCTGGGATAGGGGAAGGTGTCCCTGCCCATGGCAGAGATGAGCTTTAAGGCCCAAACGATCCTGGGATTTTCTAATTCTGTGTTGCTGATGATGCACAATTGTCAGCAATACCATTCCTCTGAAGGTGAAGCCTCTCCACCTTAATCCTGAATCCATGGTCACACCTCAGGAGTCTTTAAAATAGTATGTCCTTTGCAGCTGTTCTGCATCAAAGCAGGAGGGAATTTATAGAGGGAATGGGATGCAACAGCCATTCCTTCTCATCAGGAGCCTGTCCAGCTGATGGTGTGGCTGCACAGAGAAACATCTCCTTGGTTCCCCCAGTTAAGAGCTCCCTCTCCAGGCTGGGATCTGGTTGAGGGGGACTTGTTCCATGGCCTAGAACGTTTCACTGTTAAATGTCCCAGAGCAGCGGGGAGGGAGCACAGGGGGAGGAAGATGAGGGAGCTGTGGGGGAGGATGGAGCTGCCCCTGGCAGTGACCCTGTCAGTGTGCACCAGGCTCAGGCTGGGGCTCCGTGTGTTGTGCTGGTCTGACTTGGCCCTAGAAACGTCACATCTTCCTTTGCTGCACGCAAGGGACAGGAGGAGAGCCTTCAAAAACCCTTTTGGGAAGGCCCTTTCAGCAACTGCCTGCTTCTCTTGCCCACAGCAAGCCCTGCTCCTGGAGCAGCAGCGGATTCACCAACTGAGGAACTACCAGGCGTCGCTGGAGGCGGCTGGCATGCCCGTGTCCTTCGGGGGACACCGGCCCCTGTCCCGGGCACAGTCCTCCCCTGCCTCGGCCACCTTCCCCATGTCCATGCAGGAGCCACCCACTAAGCCAAGGTTCACAACAGGTGAGCTTTTTGGGGGCTGTGGGCTGTGGGGGGCTCTGGTGACTGGTTTATTTTATGCTGAGCTGTTCTGTGAGGGCACGGAAAAGAGGGAATGGCTTTAGGCTGGGAGTAGGGTTAGATGGGATATTGGTAGCAAATCCTTCCCTTTGAGGTTGATAAGGTTTCCCAGAACAACTGTGCCAGCCCCATCCCTGGAAGTGTCCAGGGATGTGCCAGGGCCCAGGGCTTGGAGCACCCTGGGATAGTGAAAGGTGTCCCTGCCCTACCCACGAGGTGAGCTTTAAGGTATTTTCCAACCCAAACCATTCCATGGTGATGATTCTATGGTTTTCTTCCCCATCCTTGCAAATCCATAAGCGTGGGCTCTGCATCTCATCCCCGTTTGGGCACTCCATAACATCCTGCCTTCCTCAAGGAGCAGACTGAGTCATCCCTGTTGTCCTGCTTGTCCCTTCTGCTGAGCAAAAATACCCTGCACACAGCAGCAGCAGCAGCACAGCCCTGGAGCTGTGTCTCCAGGCAGACAGAGCGAGTCCCAGGCTGTGACAGAGCTGATTTAGAGGCAAGGCAGGGAGAGCCAGTGCTCCTGAAGGACAGAGTGCCAAATGCAATGCTGGCTCTCTTTCCTCCACCTTCTCCAGTTCCTCCATAATCTCATGCCATCACTTATCCACTCCGGGCTCCCTGCCAGCCTCCCCTCCTCCTGCTGCACAGGAGTCTGTGCCTGCAGGTTGGGAAAAACGAGGTGAGCTGGTGATTACAACTTGTCTTGAGGAGACACAGAGACCAAAGGATATTTGATTACATGTGGAGGAAAATGATGAGTGCAGTCCTGCATGTGTCTGGTGAAAAGCACAAGTGCAAAATAGGTGTTGATCCCCATCCCTTGGAAGTGTTCACAGCCAGGATGGGGCAGCCTGGGATAGTGGAAGGTGTCCCTGCCCATGGCAGGGGTGGAACAAAATGGGCTTTAAGGTCCCTCCCAGCCCAAACCACCCTGGGATTCTGCGATCTTCCTACCAAGATTAAAAGTGAAAAACTTAATTGTTCTTCCTGTATCCTGACAGCCAACTTTTCTACTCCGAAATCCTTTCTGCTTCTTCAGTGCCCTTAGCAACAGCTCAAAGTTGATTTTCCATGCAACTCCCCAAGCCCTGTGCTGGGTTAAGGACTGATTTCAAAGTCTGCCTTCTTCCCCAAACATCGGGCTCGTCACATTGACTTTGTGAATGAACAGTTTGCAACGTGGTGTGTTCCCTGGGAAAAGGAAATGGAAAAGGAGGGGGAGGGGAATCCACAATGCGCAAATAAGAGCAACTTAGGATGTTATTTGCCTTTCACTTCTGCTTTTATTGCATTTTTAACCTACACTTTCTGCACCACTCAGCTCAGTGCTGTGAATTGGGTTTATTTTCAGGCCCTGGTGGTGTAGTAATAGTGGCATGTTCAGTGCTACTCAGTTCCTGGCTGCAGGCAGGGTGGGAAGCATGTGCTGTCAGTTCTGGAAAAGCCCAGGGAATGGCTCAAGTTTTGCAAATCAGCCCTTTAAAGTCCCTACTTGTTAACTTTTAACCCAGAATTTTAGCAGAACTGCATTTCTAATGCAGTCGGTTCTGGCCAGATTAAAAGATTTTGGCTTTTGCCAAGGGTGCAAGGAAAAGTCCCCTGGCTCAGGGGACACAAAAGAGTTCAAGATGAAACTTGAGCTTCTAATACACTTAACCCCAAACCTTGAGGCTTTAAAAACAAGGAAGCCTGGCCCTGCTTGAAGGGATTATTCATTCCTTCTCTTTCTTCCCTCCTCCTCCTCTGCTGGTATTGAAGCTGCCCAACATACAATAAATAACATTTCCTACCAAAGGATCTATGTTTGACTCAGATCTGTGCCTCTGAATTTCATTCAAAATTGCAGGCAGCAGTAAGAGTGCAGATTTGAGAGCTGTGCTGCTTGGAAAAGACGCTGTTCCAATATCAGGATTTATTTTCCTCTGAGGCAGGGTTTGAAAAACTAAAAAGGCGGCTTAAAATAAGAGGTGGAATATCACATGGCTTTTATCCAGTACTGCACAGAGTGATGGGGTGCAGAATGCAGGTAGCTCACCTGTAAAATACCATTTTCACAGCATTTATCCACGTTAAGATTCCAATGGCTTGACTTTTCTTTTCCCTTCAATCTCTGCATTTATGCTGGGTGAATGGAGAAGGAAAAACACAATAAAATCAGCATTCACTGGCACTAATTAAAGTGCAAAGCATAAAGGTAAGGCCTCTGTACTAGTCCTAAAACTAGTCCTAGGTCTGGTTTAATTAACCTGCACTGTCTGCATAGGAGAGGCAAGGGGAAAAAAGCCCGCTGCCATGGGCATGAAAGCAGGAGAAAGGGGAGGAAAGGCATTTCAGCTGCTGAGCATGTGTATGAGTTAAATTGCCTCATGTTTTGTTGGAGTTGTCCACGGTGGCATGTCGGAGATTGTGTTTCTGGAGGTGGATGCTAAAGCTTAATCAGCGGGATTGAGCTATTCTTTGGAAGGCAGGAAATTAAAGTCTTGGGTGTTTTTCAAAAGCAAGTACTGCTGAAGTGGATCAGGCTTCTTTTTCCTGAGAGGAAAATCCATCTGGCTGATAAGTGCTTTGGAGACTGATCCTAAGGCAGAGGAACGAGGATTGGAATTGGTGTGATGGTTTGGTAAGAGGGCTGCAAGGAGCAAACTTCATTGAATGGCCCTAATTAAGCCAACCGTGATCACTCTGGATGTGAACCTGGCCCTTAAGAGATCATTGTCCAGCAGACAAAGGAATTGTTCCTCCTTTTCACGTTTGGTACATTATATAGAAATAATACAGAGAGCTGATGCCCTCCCTGGACTGAGTTAGCTCCAGACAGCTGGAAGTTCTGGGGTTGATGTGTATTTTATTTCCCTGTCTCTCTCAGTGACCAGCACCTGAGACTTCAAAGGTCCGGGCCAGAGAGCCGCATCCTGCAGCTCTCAAACATGATGTCCATTACTCCACATCAAAGTGAGAGCCGTGCCCTTCCTGGATCCTTCCAGCAATCAGTTTGATGTCCCGAAGCATGACATTTAATTTTCCTTCCTCCCAGAAAGCCGGTCCTTGAACTCGCCCTCTCTAGCTCCAGCAGCCCCTGTGACTTTAATGAATACTCATGCCTGCCCTGTTCTACACACTTGAATAAGGATCCTCAGGTTAGACCATTAATTTGCATAGCTCCAATTATCCAGTCTCTGATCTCCTGCAAAAATGGGTCCACAAATTATTCTGATGTTCTGCATTAAAGGGTTTTTCCTTTCAGATGAAGGCATTTATTCTCTCCTGTGCAGAGCAGTATAATTATCTGAACCTCAGATCATATGTTTATTCTGCCAAGAAAAGCCAGTTGGTTTTGCTTTAGTGCTGACCTTTAAAAATTATTGTTCTTATGTCTGAAAAGAGTCTTGCTTCCAGCACCACTTCAATTAACTTGTAACAGCCAGTGTAGTTTTGTATTTTGAGCTTAAATCGCCGAGCTTCCCTTTTTTTTTGTGTGTGTGTGTGTGTGTGTGTGTGTGTGTGTGTCTGCAGCTGAGTGTCCCCAGCCACAAGAAGGAACTGGGAACAGCTCCCTTTTCAACTGGGCTGGTTTCTAGGAAAGAGAAACTATGAGTGATTGACACTGCTGTTACCAGTGAGCCCTTGGGAAAGGAGAAACCATTGATGAACCGAGTTCTGTGAGCACCAGGTGTGGAGTGGGATAGATTCCTTGAGCGGTTTGGGTTGGAAGGGACTGGGAAGATGATCCAGTTCCATGGGCAGGGACATCTCACAGTATCCCTGGCTGCTCCAAGCCCTGTCCAACCTGACCTTGGACACTTCCAGGGATGGGACAGCCAGGGCTTCACCACCCTCACAGGGAAGAGTTTCTTCCATGAATCCAATCTAAATTTCTTTTAGTTTAAGACCTTACACTAGTTCAGTTAAATTCAGACTGGGGTGAAAGCTTCTCCTCAGGTGAATTCTGAGCTTGCCTTGGCCCAGCAGCTCCTGGTGGTGTTTGATGGTGTGAATCAAACACGGGAAACCTTGAGAGAGCTTTTCAGCACAACCTCCTCCAGGTGAACTTCAGCTGACCTGAGGGCAGCCGATTACCAGGGCTCTGTTCTCTCCCTGGAACCCATCGTGGTTTGGCTTCTGGGGGGTATTTTTTCCCTCTGCACTCACCTACAGCAGAGTGAGGAGCTGCCAGACACCTCCCCTGAGGCTGCAGAGTGCCGGGGCCAGAGTGGGGAGCCAAGATTCCAGGTGGCACAGCGCGCCCACACCCAGCCAGGAGGTGGGACTGCAGCTGCAGCCAGGCCTAGGAACGTGCAGGAGCACAGCCTCAGCTCCAGCTGCTCTCATGGCTCCCTGCGAGCCCCTTGGAGCTCCCAGGTTGTGCTGTGTGTCTGTGCTTGAGCTGGGAGCACGGATCCAGCCATGGGTGTGCTCGCCCGGGATTGCCCCGGAGTGCTCTTGGCTGGGGTGAGAGCACATGGGGAGCTGGGACCGGCCCCTGCCACTGCTGCCCTCAGAGGCTTTGCATTCTCATCTAGACCTTTGCATTCCATAGAAATCATGGAAAACTTTGGGGTGGAAAGGACCTGAAAGGTTATCTGGTTTTAAGTCCCTGCCGTGGGCAGGGACACCTTCCACTATCCCAGGCTGCTCCAACCTGGCCTTGGACACTGCCAGGGATCCAGGGGCAGCCACAGCAGCTCTGGGCACCCTGTGCCAGGGCCTGCCCACCCTCACAGGGAACAATTCCTAATTCCCAATATCCCATCCATCCCTGCCCTCTGGCAGTGGGAAGCCATTCCCTGTGTCCAGTCCCTCCATGCCTTGTCCCCAGTCCCTCACCAGCTCTCCTGGAGCCCCTTTAGGCCCTGCAAGGGGCTCTGAGCTCTCCCTGGAGCTTTCTTTTCTCCAGGTAAGCACCCCCATTCCTCCCAGCAGAGGGGCTCCAGCCCTTGAAACAACTTTCATACAGATACTTCCTGCAAGAAACCCTTTTCTTGGGGAAAAAACCCCAAACCAACCACTTTTATTCTGTTTTCTGGAGCTTCTGGCTGAAGGAAAGACAGATTAAAACATTTGACTTCGTGTCTTTTGCTCAAGAGAAATGATTGAATGTCTTCTGTCACTGGGGAGGACCTGCTCTTTTCCTCCGGTTGGAATATTGGCTGTGGAATCCCAACTTCCCCTCCAAAATCGTACCCAGGCAACTCTGGAGCATGAATCAAAGCCTCCTGCGCTGCCATGCTGTAAATCCCTGGGAATGCTGGGGGATTCAGCTGCCCTCGTTGCCCATGTGGGCGCTAATGGCCACAATTAGCAAATAACCTCGAGGACTGCACGGGCTGCTTGTGAAACACAGCCGGAAAGACTTGGTTCTTCTGGGTTTGATCCCAAGCCCTGGAGGGGTTTGGCAGCCAGGGGAGAAGCCCCAGAACCCATCCTCTGCGCTCACATGGATGTCACCTCCCCCTGGCATTTAATTTCACATCTTGGTACTGATTTCCTTCTCCTGTCCCTTGAGGGTTTCCGTGGGAAGGGGTGGATGCAGGTCAGGGTTTTCATTTCTCTGTGGCTCCCAGTCGAACACAGTTTTGGGCTAGAACTGCTGACTCCATAGAGCAAAACACACTTTTTTTTTTTTCTCCCTATAACTGGCCATTTTTTGGTGGTGTTTTTTTTTTAACCCGAGAGCAATTCTGTCCCCTGTGCCGCAGGGCTTGTGTACGACACCTTGATGCTGAAGCACCAGTGCACCTGTGGAAACACCAACAGCCACCCCGAGCACGCAGGCAGGATCCAGAGCATCTGGTCCAGGCTCCAGGAGACGGGGCTGCGGGGCAAGTGTGAGGTAAGGGAAACCAGGAAAGGCCACGTGGCTGGTTTTATTAGTATTATTAATATTATTACAACACTATTTTGATTATTATATTACTATTATATTGCTATTATGCCAAAGAAAAGAGCAAGATATGATGTAACCCTCTCATTTGTTATCCCTCCCAATTATTCCAGCAAAAGCAACAGCTTTTCTGTGGTTTAATAACTTCTTTTTGTACTCTTTAATAAGTAATGGTCAAGCTATGCTGTAAAAGGAGTGGGGGTAGGAAGAAAGCACTGAGCACCATTCCATCACAAGAGGTTAAATTAGATTTATTTGATATATTTTAAGAGCCAGCAAATGGAGAGAAAAGCTTAGATATTAAACAGAAAGAATGAAGGTTAATAATAAAAATTAACGAGCGGCTATTAGTTACAACTAACAGCAGTGGTGATAAATGGGGGGTATAAGTGTGTGTTCATCAATTCTTTGAGCACCTGAGGGGACTGAATCCCAGAGCATAAATATTTCAGCAATGTCAGGATCGGGCTGGGAATGTTCCCTCACCATCAGATAAGACATCCACGTGGTGGCAGCATTACCATTGCCTAAATTTCCCTGTCCTGCCCTCGTTTATCCCTTTCAAACCTGTCTCTGTCTGTGGATACCTATTTAATCGAATTTTGGGATTGTTTGGGACCAAATAAACCTCACTGCTAATTGCCTGGCCTCCTCAATGGGTGTTAGAGATATCCTCCAATGTATAAGTTTGTGACTGTAAGATCCCAGGCAATATCACTGACCTTAATTTCCTATTGATTTCCTTAAAGAATATTTATTTTCCTTAATTTCCGTGCTTACCTTTGCTTTACTTGGTTGCTTTCACGATGGGAGCTGTTGTTGATCTTCACCTGCTTTCCAGCTGTGTTTCCCTCCTGACCACTGGTGAGGAAGGCCTTTCAGCCTCACCAGACTCTTCTTTTTTTTTCTAAAAATAGTAAATTTCTGCCTTAATTCCCTGCTGGCTTTCTTCAAGCTCTGCCCTGCCATTTCAGGATGCACTCCCTTGTCTCTCTGGTCACCTTTCCTTCATCCCCACCACCTCCTGCCAGCACATATCTTAAAGTTTCCTTCTTTATCTTGAATGTATCTGAAGATGACTTTCTATGTTGAGCAAATAAATGTCGCGAGTAAGGGATTAACCCAAAATCTGAATTTTTCCACCTCGGGATCCATTTTAGTGTTTTGTTGTCCGTCTTGATGGCTTGCTAAGGAAACAAAATAGAGAGGCAAGCATTTCACCAGAGGCTTCACTAACCTTTTGCTTCCCTTCCAGTGCATCCGTGGCAGAAAGGCCACGCTGGAGGAGCTGCAGACGGTTCACTCAGAAGCCCACACGCTGCTCTACGGCACAAACCCTCTGAACAGGCAGAAACTGGACAGCAAGAAGCTTCTAGGTACCATTCCCTGGGGGGAAATCCCCCTTCCTGACCTCTGGGTGAGGTGCTGGGGCTCCCTTCATCCTTATGCACCTCCAAGCGGATTGTTCCCAGCTCCATGCACAAGATCCATCTCCCTCTCTTCAGGCAGATCCCTAAACCCTAGAGAGCTTAAACCTCCTTTCTTTGATGTCTTCTGAACCTAAATGGCTGTTTTCCTGAGGAGGAAAGATAGTTCAGGCAGTTTGTTTCATCCTTGGGCACTCTGTGTGTTAGTTATCCATGGGCTAGGGAAGGAACTGGAACACCCTCCCAAGGATTTGGATCTGCAGCCCCCAACCAGCTGCACAGGCATCAACAAACCCCTGTCAGGTTTGGACAGTCAGCAAGAGAGATGCAGGGGCCTCTGCATTTGTTTAATGTGGAGTGGGATTGTTCATCCCTTTCATTGGAGACCAAATCTTCCTGAAACAGGGCCGTGTCTGTTGTAAAATACAGACAAAAATTAAAAAATATTTTCCCAGCAGAAATTCTAAGGGATGGATGTTCAGATAACCAACCCTCCAAAGCAACCAAATGATGTGGATTTTAGTACCTCCGTGGAGTCATCATCACCTCCCTTTACTTCCTGCCTTTTTGCAGCAGCAGGCTGGAGGGACGATTTGGGATGTTGTCACGTGAGGATCTGAAATTAAAAAAAAAAAAAAAAAAAAAAAAAAAAAAAAAAAAGAAGACAGTTCTGGAACCTAGACATTGAGAAAGTTTATTTTGGGATTAGCCTGACTTTGGATGATATAAAAAGAGGTTTAACTCCATGAAAAGAGGTTTAACTCCGTGGCCTTCCCGATGTAGTGGTCACAGCAAAGGAGCTGGAAAGATTTTGCTCAGCGTGTCCATGAGCTCCCAGAGAGGGAAGCCATTAGCCAGTAGTTAAACATGCAATTAGCACGCTATTTATAGCTCACTTCCCACCTCTTTAAGGCCAGAGAACCCAAAGGTAGACACTTCCAGCTGAATGATAGATCTATCAGGATGTAAACTTTCAGGAATGTATGATGTCATATGCTCGGGAGTGGAAACCCACAGCCCGAAGGAACTTCGGTAAATCTTCCCTGGGATGTCTGAGAAGGTTCTCTTGGGATACTTTTCCGCTTTCTCCTTGGCTCTGGGCACAGTCTGTCTCAGCAGTTCCACAGATGCCTTTGGAGATACAGTTTATTTGGATAGCATTTTTGGGGGGACTCCCAAATTGCTGAACCATTCCTGATGGTTTCTGTAAAGAACCTGTGGGGGAAGCAACCCTTGCCCTGCCTCTGCTCCAGTGGTTATGTGTCCCCCATGGTTTCCATCACTGATTTAAAAGTGTTTGCAGAGGTCAAGTTTAATCCTATACAAAAGAGAAATTCTAGGGGCTTTCCAGTACAGAACATTCCCTGTTTGGATACAACTTGCAGAAAAGCCCGGGAGCTGTGGGAGGTCAGGTCCCCAAGGGTCTCTAGTAGGAGGGGATGTCCAGTAGCTCTTAACTGGGATTAGACCTGGTTTCCTAAGCCCACCTGGCACCATTTTAGCCTGGAGGTGCTGACCGTGGCACTGGCTGCCAGCCCACATGACCCCCTTTTCTGCTGATGGCTTCCATAGGGCAGGAGCTGAGCAAGGATATCAAGGAAAAGCTCCATGTGGTGAGGGGAACGTGCCTGTAAAAAACCCCTCCTTCAGCTGTCCTCTCCCGTTGGGGGATTAAAAGGCTTTTAAATTTACAAATCAGCTTCCCGAGGTTCTTTGAAACACGTTAGGGGGTGGGTTTAGGGCAGGTTTGAACGCTGAGGGGGAAGCTTTGTGTGAGGTTTAGGGATGCAAATGGGAGTTTGTTAGGGCTGTGTGTCTTGGCAGGTGTCTGATGACTCCGTGTAAACTTTTGGCCTTTGATACCTCTGTGAGGAAGAAAAAAGCCTGAGAAGCCTCAGCCTGGAAGGGAAAAGGCTTTTCAGGACAAAGGATATTTCTTGTTAAGCTCCTGCAAATGAAAAGGGGGATGTGCCTTCACGGAATCACAGAATCCCAGAACGGTTTGGGTGGGAAGGGAGCTTAAAGCTCATCTCATCCCACCCCCTGTCATGGGCAGGGACACCTTCCACTATCCCAGGCTGCTCCAAGCCCTGTCCAGCCTGGCCTTGGGCACTGCCAGGGATCCAGGGGCAGCCACAGCTGCTCTGGGCACCCTGTGCCAGGGCCTGCCCACCCTCCCAGGGAACAATTCCTTCCTAATCTCCCATCCATCCCTGCCCTCTTTTAGTTTAAAGCCATTCCCCCTTGTCCTGTCAAGGATACAAAATACAAACCCATCTCTCCCTGGGCAGTGGAAATACTTGGAACCTGTTGGACAAGTTGAAACTTAGGCAAATAAGGCTGCTTTTAATTTGTGGGGAGCAATCATAAATTGTTGTCAAGAAGATAAATCTGGAAATAATGGGTGGATTAGCAGTGAGAGATGTGACAGGAGGTCTGAGGCAGGATGATCTTAAGAATTTCCATGTGGATCTAATCAAAGAGAGCATCTCACTTTGAGCTCAGATGAGTCCAGATGCATGAACCCCTCTTTCAGGAACAGAATCCCAAATGGTTGGAGTGGGAATGGACCATAAAGCCCCTCCAATTCCACTCCCTGCCGTGGGCAGGAACACCTATCACCGGACCAGGTTGCTCAGGGCCGCACAGAATTCAGAATGGAGGATAATTTGCTCACACATGAGCCCAGAAAGTGATGTTACATTTCCTACAGATTCAAAATTAGCCCCGCAGATGGTCTTCTCAATTTTTCTCACATTCTCCTTGTTGGTTTTGCTATTTCAGTCAAAACATATGGGTTTTGGTTTTTTTTATTTTTTGCTTGCCACTGGTTTATTTTTCTGTCTTCCTCTTTTATGAAGCCCATGCTCTCCAAAGCCATGTAGTAACTGCAGATGAGTGACAACTGGGGAGTTTTTATGATTTCCTGTCCTCCCGCAGTGGGAAGGGGTTAAAGTGCACATCTGAGAAGACACGCTGAGTGATTGTTGGTGGCATCTTCCTCATGCATAGTCTTGAAACATCAGGCAGCACCCACACCTTGCCTAAGAATGAGTGATTTACAGACAGCTTTTGCACGAGCCCAGGTGTGCACATTGTGTGTGTGCATGTGTGCCTGTGTTGTAACAGGGCTGGCTGAAAATGGGAAGAAAACCCCCAGTCTCTGTTTCTGTGCTTGGAAAGATTGCAGAGTTGCCACAAAATTGGCCCCAGAATCTGGTGACCTCTGACGTTCTGACTCAGGGAGTGCATTTCTCGTCCCCCCACAGGTTCCCTAACGTCGATGTTTGTCAGGCTGCCTTGCGGTGGTGTCGGGGTGAGTACCTCCCTTTAATGTGTAAATAATGTCCTGTTTGTTCTCTCCCGGTCCCCTCAGCACCAAAAATTGCTGCCTTGCATTCCTTGGGTGGTAATTGCAGCCAGATGCTGCCCATGAGCAGGGGCTGCCTGGGGCGTGGGTGCCGCGGCCTCACGTGCCTTTCTTCAAAAGCAGCCGGAGCATTTCGGAGCTGCTCCGCAGAGCCTGAGCGTGAGGGACACTCAGAGGCACGTCCAGGAGGGAAAACCTCATTTCCCAGGCTGGGATCTTCAGTGGTGAAGGGGTTGCTGTGTTTGGAAGCAGCCCTTGCATCCCAAAGTGCGTTTTTTCCTGCGTGGAAAGCAGGACGTGCTGGTGCTGTGGAGCTGTTCCATCCTCAGTCCTGGGGCTCCAGAGCTGCCTGCCTCCCACAGCAGGTGGGAAACGTGGCCATGAAATAGGACAATATTTGGGAATGTACATTTTCCTGCGAATAGCAAGTTTGCTGTTTCTCTGCCCTGGAATGAAACAGCATTTGGCATCTCTTATTCTCCAGCTCCAGGATAATCCACATGGATTCTCCAGGAGGTGACTAAAACACCCCTCCATCCCTCATGGAAAAGCTGAGCGTTACTTTTCAGCTGTCAAATTTCCATATAATCAGGCTTTTTGCTACTGTTCGTTCCCATAAAGCCAAAAAAACCCCAAACCCCAAATACCTTGTTTTGAAGGTTTTCTTGTTTTCCTTTGAAGCCTGAAAGCTTAAAAGTTTCCCTTTCAAGTCAGACTTTCTGCTCCAGAGTTTCTGTGGAGGGTGACAGGACAGAAAATCGTGGAGAACAGGAAGGGGAAAAGAATGAGAAGAGACAATAAAAGGCATTGTGTTTGAAAATTCACAGTGGTAGTTCTGCTGCATAATTGTAGCTCATGAGGTTGAATTTTCAAGGTCTGGATTCTGTTATGGAAATGAAACAAAATTGTTTTCTTCCTGAGTCTTTGCAAAATCGCTGCTTTGAAAATTATCCCGTCAGAAAAAAAAGAAAAAAAAAAAAAAAGAATAATCGTCGTTTATTCATACCGCCACTCGTGGAGATATTTTATTTTGTATTGTAAATATGCTGCAGTCGCCTAATTCATGGCAAATTTTTGGCCAGAGCTTAAAAGGTTTGGATTTACTCTGCCCTGCAGTCAGGCATGCCATTCAAAGCAAAAAAAATTATCATTTGCAAATGAAGACTGAATGGTAACAAGTAGAGACAGTGTCTGAGCCCAGCACGGGCCCAGAAGTCTTGCATTAAATCCCAAATCAGGGCAGGAAACGCCTCGGTGCTGGTATTCCTGATATGCTCCCAATAAAGATGGTGTTTGCTGCTTGGTTGTCTCCACAGACCCTTAATATTGAATATTTGCTGACTCTGGTGCAGTGTTTTAGCAATCCTATCAGCAAAACCTGTGCCAGGGCCTCCCCACCCTCACAAGGAACAATTCCTTCCCAATATCCCACCTCACCCTGCCCTCTCTCAGTGGGAAGCTATTCCCCATTGTTTGCCAGATATTTTTCAGAGGGCAAACATGATGTCATAAAGTCAAAAGGAAAGGGAAAAAAAAAATCAAAAATCAGTAGAATAATGTGGGACAGGTCCTCCTTTGGATTTATACTGGAGCAAGATAAAGCAGAATGATGGGTGATGATTGGAATTCAGGAGCTGAGGGTGTTGTGTGAAATTATGGGCTGGAAAGCCTTGAAACCAGGCTCTTTTCCTGCAAACAATCAAGTGTGGCTCTCTTCCTTTGGGGCTGTTGTGTAAATGATAAGGAAGGATGGGTCTGGAGGGGGGTGCAGGGCAGTTTTGGGGGGGAGAAGCCCTGGAGAGCCGTCTTGCCTCGGGATAGGGTATGGAGCTTGGGCAGCCATGAGTTCTCCTCAACAGTGAGTGAAACGAAGGACAGGCAAGAGAGTAAATCATAGAATGTCCAGAGTTGAAAGCACCCACAGGATCACTGATCCAACCCCTGGCCCTGCACAGACACCGCAACAGTCCCACCCTGGGCATTCCTGAGAGCGTTGTCTGGGAGTGAAGCAGCAGGAAAACAGTTCAGAGCAAATCCCTTCATCTCATAACACCTTTCAAACTCTCTCTTTAAATGAAAAACTCAGTCTTGGTGTTGAAATCAAGGAGAGAAAGGCTAAATTCATTCCCAGGTGCTTGGAAACTCTTTTTCTTTGTTGGTTTATCCCAAAAAGCCTTCCCATGGCTGACAAGCCTCCTCCCTTCTGCAGCCTTCTGGTCCTAGCAGGAGAGGAAGAAAAAAAGCACAGAAATCAACAGGTGTGAGCTCTGAGTGAAACATCACTCATTTATTTCTGCTGATCACTTGGGAATTTTGCTTAGCTTCACTTCTCTGCAGCTCACACCCCTTTTTCAACATCCGATTTCCACACACCACGGCCTTCCCTAATCCAGGAGAATTAGAAGAAGGTTTTGGGAGAAAGGAGTTTAAGCTTTGACAATGTGCAAGATCATCCCAGCTATAGTTGCATCCAGATTCTTTAAAACACTCAAAGGCTTGATTTTAGGATAGCTGATAAATTTGTTTTCTTTACTGTGTAGCATTTTGCTGCGCACATTCTAAAAATATCTGAAGACCTGCATCATTTTTCTGCACGTGTTCTAAAAACTCCAGAGGTGTTTGTGTTGTTGATCTTCTCCAGAGTAGGTGATTCTATTTTTGGGTGCAAGGGCTTTGATTAGAGCATATCAACAATTGTAACTGTGCAAGCAAAGTAAGTTCTCGCAGAGCAGAGAGCACAGAAAGGACTTTTGTGGAATGGAAATGAGGAGGAACTAATTAGGGAGTCAGAGGAACAGAATGTGAGAATTATTTAATTGAGAGCAGGAGGAGACACGGTGGGGTGTCTTCCTCTGTGAGGGAAGAGCAGAACTCCTTCACTTTGCAGGATCTGGAGCTCAGGTACAACCTGTGTCTACCTGTCCTGGTGCTTGATTTCTTACCTGTGTATTCTTTCAGCAGAATTTTATTGTATTTTTATCTAGTAGAATAGTGTATTTCTATTCAGTAGAATAATGAAATCTTCTGTGAGGTGCTCATTTAATTCTGAGACAGCTGCACATTAGTGGATAGGAAAGTTTACAGCGTTCATAGGAGGAATTTACAGTGTGAGTAGGAGCCTCATTGTGGATATTAATAAAAATACCTCAGGTTTTCCTTAAAGGAAGGAAATAACTGTAAGGAAATTGTAATTTTTATGATGAGGAAGGAAAAACTCTTTGGGTTTCATTTTGGACATTTCTTCCTGGAATGCTCCTGGCAGGAGCCTGGTTTCTGCTGGGGCCTGGACGTGGCAGTGCTTGGCTCTGGCACTGAAGAATCCTATCTGTTATGGGAAAAACTGGCCCCAACAGCCATCTGAGGGTCTGTTGGCCCCTTAGGACACGTGAATTTGGGTACTTTGTATTTCCATTCCTCTGGTGCCTCACAGGGAATAAAGAGGGCCCGTGGAAGGAGCCCTGAACTCGCTGTGTCCAGGCAGGAGGGGAAGCTCTTCCCTGCTGGTGTCCTGAGGTGTTTTATTCCAAAGACCAAGAAAAATGGGCTAGGTTTGCTCGAAGATGGGTTAAATGAGATGGGGTGGATATACTCATTGGTGGTTAGATCCAGTGACCCGAGGCCAAAGATGGGCCCTCACAGAGCACCAGTGCACTGGTCTGTGGGGAGAAGCAGCAGCTTGGGCTTCTTCCCACCTCTTCAGGGGCTTTTGGAGAGACCTGGTGAGGGCAGTCCTATCTTCTGCATGTGTGCAGTCCTGAGCCAGGATTCCTGGAGCTGTCGTGTGTAACTCAGACTCCATCCTCCTGCTGTTCCCATGTTACTGCCCAAACTTCCTTTCCCATGTTACTGCCCAAACTCCTCCTCCAGAGGAGCCCTGAGGCCACAAGTAGTCACTGCAGGGCTCTCCCACAATGCAGGGGCATTCCTCAGAGGCATTTGGTGTTCTCCAAGCGCTTTCCTAGTTTATTGTGGCTTCCAGAGCATCCTCGGGGTGGATGCTACCAGAAACCATCACAGAGCTGGAATCACTTCCAATGACAGCTTCAGCATGGCTGGGAAGGAGGTGGACCAGTCCTCTGTGGGGCCACTTGTGTCTCCTCACTGCTCAGTGAGCCAGGCACAACAAATGATCTCTTTCTTCCCATCTCTGCTTTTTGCCACTGTTTCCATAAATACACTCGGGGCAGAGTAATATGTGAAAAATAGCTGGTGGTCCTTCACGGTGAGGAATGTCCCTTTTATCTGGTGACATGATCTGGAACAGCAGCAACACGGGCATGCCTGCAGGGTGCTTTGCCTTGCCTGTGGCCTGTTTCCACATTTTCAGGGGGGGAAATGTGGTGATCTGTGTAATATTTGGTGTTGAAGCAAATCTGTGTGGTCAGCACGGGATGCTGAAGGTCTGTTGTTCGGGTGGGTGAGCTCGTGGCTCCCCAGGGAAGCTGCTGTCACTCCTGGGCAGTTGTCTTTTAAATGCCCAACACTAAACATCCCTCTTTATTGTGGATTTTTTTATTTTAAAGGATCATTGAATTATTTCATAAACCTTTTTATTTCATCTTGGATCAGCAGCAATTAAAGAGGAATGCTGATTCCATGGTCACAGAGTCACAGAATCACAGAACGCTTTGGTTTGGAAAGGACCTTAAAGACCATTTCAGTCCATCCCCTGCCGTGGGCAGGGACACCTTCCACTAGCCCAGGTTGCTCCAGCCTGGCCTTGGACACTTCCAGGAATCCAGAGACAGCCACAGCTGCTCTGGGCACCCTGTGCCAGGGCCTGCCCACCCTCACAGGGAACAATTCCTTCCCAATATCTGAAAGAAACACCCTCCCTTTCAGTTTAAATCCATTCCCCTTATCCTATCACCCCTTCTGAGTGATGTCTTTATAAGATAGGGGTTTCTTGATTCCTGACTGCCCTCCTTGCTCCTAACCTGGTTCCTGTGTCTCCCCATCAGGTCGACAGTGACACCATTTGGAACGAGGTGCACTCGTCGGGCGCTGCCCGCCTGGCCGTGGGCTGTGTCATCGAGCTGGTGTTCAAAGTGGCCACAGGAGAACTGAAGGTATGGAAAGAACCCTCAGCTGTGCTCTGTGCAGGGCTCTGCTCAGGGCTCTGCCATGTAGCAGCTCCAGGACCTTTTCCCCCTCCACAGTGAGGGAAAGCATCGTCCACTGCTATGACCTTGTGAGGAATACATCAAGAGCAGCTCCAGAGTTCCCAAGCAGGATTAAGGCTTCTGGCTGCAACCCCTGTGTCCATCCTTGTCCCTCTGACCTTTTCCCTTCCTTGTTTTTTGTGTGCAGAATGGATTTGCTGTTGTCCGGCCCCCGGGTCACCACGCGGAGGAGAGCACACCCATGTGAGTATGGGGTTCACCGACTTCATCCAGGGCTCCTTTGGTGAGGGATCCACAGCTGGAAACACCAAAGGAATTCTGTTAGGTTATCACTGTGGCATTTCTGTTTATTGCTAGATGAGATGTGTGGTGTTCAAAGCTCCCCAGATTCTCTGGAGCAGGGTAAGATCCTGCTGAGTGCTTTCGGGGAGTGTTTCCTAGCAAGGATCAGCACTGGGCTTGGGCAAGTGTGGGACATTCCCTGTTTCCCTAGAGCCTGCTGCTGGAATTCAGCACTTCCAATGGGAAATAGATCTGGTGGAAGGTGTCCCTGCCCATGGAACGAGATGAACTTCAAGGTCCCTCCCAACACAAGCCTTTCCATGTTTCCAGGAAGAAGAGCGAGAGCAGAAAGATCTCCTACTTCTTGTGTTCTGTCTAGGTGATGGGTGCAGTGGGACCACGGGAAGCTGTAATTGACACCTCTTTTTTCCTCTTGTCTCCTCTCTCCAGGGGTTTCTGCTATTTTAACTCTGTGGCAATTGCAGCCAAGCTGCTCCAGCAAAGGCTCAACGTGAGCAAAATCCTCATTGTGGACTGGGTGAGTAAATGCCCCTTCTTTCCCTTTGGGAGAGCAGGTGGAAATTATTCTGGGTGTGTTTCTTCTTGCAAGAGCAAGCTCTGTAAGTCAGTGAAAAACTTCTTGCCTGTTGTCTGCAAGCCAAAATTTGGGTTTTTAATCGAATACAAGTGTTCTAATCAGAGAAAAAAATCCTAAAGGGACCAGAATTTAAAAAAAAAAAAAAAAAAAAAAAAAGAAAGGGCTTCTTTGGGATTCTGCTATGGCAACATTAAGATTTTTATTTTTTAATAGATTTTCTGTGGCTAGGAAGGCATTGGAGTGACTGGGGATCAGCCAAAAGTTTTGTTTCTGTTGCCACAAATAACCCACGGGTTAAACCCACCAGTTAAAATGCATTTATTTGTCTTTTGGACTTACTGGATGGATGTTTTTTTCTTCACTTCCCACCTGTTTTTCATGTCAGAGAGAGGCATTTGAAATAGCTGTCCTGTCACAGGCTGTGTTTGTGCACCACACAGCTCCCTCAATAGGGGAACTCTTGTGGGTTATGTTGTTTAACCTGGATCCAACAGATCCAATTTGTGTCAGTGTTCACCCCACAGACTGACTAAAGGTGCAGATCTGGGGCAGCAAATATCCCAGTACCTCCATCTGCCAAGATCGGTATGAATCCAGTTCTTTCCATCCAGAAATGAGTCCTCAGTTCGATAGACATTTGGGATTGTGTTAAACAAGGAGTGTAATCTCAAACTAGGTGTGCAAAACAGGTTATTCCCATTCCCCATAAACTGCTTCAGCCAGGTTGGGAGAAAACAAAGCTCAACAGCAAGGAAAAGCCCTCCAAATCCCGAACTGATGCCTTTAATCCGTGTTTTTACTGAAGGATTAACCTCCCTGGTGTGATCCCTGTCCCTGCAGGATGTCCACCACGGGAATGGTACTCAGCAGGCCTTCTACAACGACCCCAACGTCCTTTATATCTCACTCCATCGCTACGATGATGGCAACTTCTTCCCAGGCAGTGGTGCTCCGGATGAGGTGAGCACATGGATCCCAGAGTCCTGGACTCAGAGGAGCTCCTGCCACCTTGTCAGAGCTCCTCAGGGCTTTGTGTTCCCATCTAAGGACACGCCAAGTCCGTGTGATGCAGCAGCCAGGGCACGGCGTCCTGGCCGGAGCTGGTGGGACGGCAGCAAATGAGTCACTGCAGTTAAGCTCTCCAGCCCCTGAGGGACAACCTGTTCCAGAGGAGCCCTCTGCCAGCTGTCCCAGCACTCCGTGTTCTGTTCAGGATTTCCCGTTCCTCAGCAGAAGTGGTTTCTTAGGTGCTGAAGGAACAGATTGTCCATGGCTGCACCACCCACACTCGGTTTTCCCGGCACAGCCATGGAGCCTGTCCACCTCCCCTCCTCCACCTCCCCTTCTCCACCTCCCCTTCTCCACCTCCCCTTCTCCTGGCCCTTCTCCACTTCCCCTTCTTTCTCCTGGTCCTGTCCAGGCATCGCTTGCCACCACCAAGGCTGCATCTCTACCCCAAATTTGTGGGATTTGAGGGCCAGTCACGATGCTGCTGGAGCAAACCCCCCTTTCCTGGTAGTGTCCTCAGAGCCTGCAGCAGGAGGACTGGGCCAGTGGAGATGAGAGCTGAGCTCTGGATGGATGCATCCTTCCTTTCCCTCTGACATGGCAGGAAATATCATCCTTCAGAGTGATTTAGCAAGGGGAAATTTTATGGAATACTTAGAGTGCTCCGAGACTCTCCAGGGGACATCTGAAAACTTCTCCCCCTGTCAATTTTACGTTTTTTGCTTGAGAAAACATCAATGTTTCCATTTCAATCTCTAAAGAAACTTAAATGAGATGTGGTGCTGCTCCATCACCCTTTTGTAGTGAATGAACATTAGCCCTTTGTATCATGCTTAATTCATGCTTTTTAGCAATCTGGTTTGCAAAAAGAGTCATTTTTAGATGTGTCATTTCAGACCAAATAAAAGAAAGGGTACAAAACAAGTTTGATTTAAGGCAACGGTGGATAAATAACCCACCCCTGTGTTTTTCTAGCAAAAATATTTGCAGCAGTACGAGGAATAATGTGCAATAAAAGCCATGCAGTTTTATCCAGCTGTGCAACACATTGATTTTTCACGTTTTAATTCTTTTTTTTTCCATATGCAAAGGCCTTCTTGGCAAAAACAAAAAACAAAAAACTGGAAACCCCTGGTTTATTTTTCAGTTTTCCCTTCTCTCAGGTAGTTGCAGGCAGGGCAGATGGGGACATTTGCAGTACAAGCAAGGAGAGGGATGTATTTACATCTCCCACCCACAAGTCCCTCAACCAGCCAAAATCCCCTTCTCTGTGAATCCTATTTTCCTCCAGCAGAGGGGGAGCTCACTCTGATTAAAATACACTTTTTCCTCCAGTTGCAACTGTAGTGAAATATAAATTATACTCCTGAAACAAGTTTAAAATGAATTATGGAAAGGTATTACATGCAGCACACTCTGATGCAGAAAAATCAAGAGGGTGCAGTTGATGATGAGGTGGTTTTTTGGGTGAGCAGCAGTCAAACAGCACGAGTCCTCAGCTTCCACAAAGATCTGAGCGTGGAGGAGCTTTATTCTCCCTCTTGTTTCAGGGACCAGAGATTAATCGACCTCACTACTGAATCCAAATTCAAATTCAACTGGGAGAACATCAAAACAGCAAAGATGTGTTGCTAGAATTTGCTAATTAAGAGTCCCATTTCCCTTTTTCAGGTTGGCACAGGAGCAGGAGTTGGTTTCAATGTTAACATGGCATTTACTGGTGGTCTGGATCCGCCCATGGGAGACACGGAATATTTAACTGCCTTCAGGTACTACAGAATTTTCCCTCTCACAAATGCATTTTTCACCTCAGCTGGGTTTCTTTTTCCTCGTGCCATCCTCTGAGATTTTGCTTTTGATAAGCTTTAAAATTTTGGTATTATTCATCCAAGACAGGCCCTGGCACAGGGTGCCCAGAGCAGCTGTGGCTGCCCCTGGATCCCTGGAAATGTCCAAGGCCAGGCTGGACATTGGGGCTGGGAGCAATCTGGGCTGGTGGAAGGTGTCCCTTCCCACCCAAACTATTCCATGATTTTTCTAGCCACTGTCCTGTCCCACTCCTGGCTCCCTTGTGCCATGGGTCCACCTGGCCTCTCCTTTAACAATCTGAAGTGCTTTTCTGTCCTCACACTGGGTTTAGTGCACCTCTGGTGGCCTAAATTCAGGCAGACACACACTTGCCATAAGACAGGGTGTGAATTTCTGGGATATCACCTTCGTGGAACAGCATTAAATCCAGGAACATTATTTTCTGCCCTTCCCTGTTACATCCTGTTAGGCTGAGCAAAAAAACCCTTTTCCCTCCTCTTCATTCTGCCATCATAAAGCCCCCAGAGAAAACACACGATTTAAAATGACACCAAATCACTGCCATTTGTGTCCCTCCTGGCTCAAGAAGGCAGCACTTTGCTCCAGAGTGGAAGCCTGGCTATCCCAGCAGTCCCCAGGATGGATCTCTTTGTTAGCCAGAGCACCCAGAGCTGGGGACATTAAATATGAATTGAGTGTCCAGGCTCCTGGAAAAGGCTCAGGGCTGCACACAGAGGCCTTTGCCAGCCACTCCTGGGCTCTGCTTGCCTGGGCACTGCAGCTATTTAGGGAGCAGCCTTTGGAGTGGGTCACGGCCCTTATTTTGGGGAGTTCTGGGGGAGCTGAGGGATGCTCCTCCCCGAGCCTGCACACCTTCAGTTTAACCATAAGTTAAACGAGAAGCTTTTTTTTCATCCTATGCCAAGTTTGGCCATGATAGTACATTATCAAGTGACCTTTTTAAATCTTAACCAGCTCCTTTGAAAAACAATTTTCCCCCCCACCCCCTGAATCTTTCTATTGATTTTAATGTAAAATAACGCTTTGAAGTTTGCAATTTATAGTCTCCCGAGAGTTAGAAAGTGAAGGGATTGGGTCATATATCCTATTTTTTCCCCCTTCTTTTCTTGCTTTAGCCCCTTGAGACAATACATGCCTTCAAGGCAGCACCTTGTTATTCCACCCCGTCGAATGCCACGTTGCATTTGCTGGGGATCAAACCGAAGATGAAGAAAAGATAAGAAAATTGGCCATAATGAACTCCAGAAGCAGGAGGCATTTTCACCATGAACTTGGAAACTCACAGTGGAGAACTGAGCTTTAATTCAAACCAGTCCGAATGCCAAACTGTGAGGCTTTGAAGTCTGGAGAGGAATCAGTGGAAATCCTTTGAGCTAGGCAAAGATACTGATAGACTTTTTCTTTTTTTTTTTTTTTTTTTTTTTTTTTAAGCCTTAACTCTTCACATGCCTGTCTATTTTTAGGGGAAAAAAAGTCTTTTTTCTGTGTAAAAGGAGCAGATTTAAATAAGCAACGTGCTCCTCATTTTTTGTTGTTGTATTTCAGGAAAAGCCAATGTGTGGGTTCGAGAAATGAAAATAACTGAGATAATTGTCCTTCTAAACAAGAGAAATGAGGGAGTAAATAAATCCCAGTGAAACCTCTCATCCCCACACTGAAAACCTGTTTCAGAGTGGGTTTGCTCCATTCAGGAAAGAGGTGGGAACTCACATCAGTGATTTTCATCCTCTCTCAAAATATTATTTCCCCAGTCTTGGGGTGCCCAAGCTCTCCTGACTTCTGGATGGTCCATAATGCCATTGAGATGTATCAGAAGTGAGAAGAAGAGTTAAAAATGAGGTTTTCCCTGCTCTTTGTCACTTGTTACCCTCCTGACTTGGGGCTGAAATCACTACCTGCCCCAGCTCCAGGTTGGGGTGCCCTGTTTTTGTGTGTGTGTGGGGGGGGTGATCAGAAGGGATCTGGGGAGTTTTTTGGGAGCCTGGAGCTCCTGCACCCTGTGGTAGCTGTGGCTGTGCCAGAGTCAGCTCCACATCCCACTCTGAACTCACCCCCCGAGTGTGTGGGCAATCCCAGATTTCTCAGATCAGGCAGAATTGGGGTCAGTTTAATGGGAAAAATGCAGGGCACGTCGTTCCCAAAGTCCTGAACTCCTCAGAACGTCCCCGGTGCCTCTGCTGTTGTTCGTAGTTACAGAAACAAACAGTTGTAAAATTCAGAGGGGTTTTTTGGACCAGGATTTGTTGTTACCTAACATTTTACATGAGCTGAAATCCTGTTTGCCTCTCTCAATCCTCCTGATCCAGGTGCAAACCCGGCTAAGAGACCTGCAGGAAAAATGGGAAGGCTCCGGCTGGTTCCTTATTACACAGGAACAGCAATTAGTGAAATTAAAAATGTTTTATTTGCAGGAGTTTCCCTCTGAATTTACTGCAAGGAAGTTTTCCTGATGTTGCCAGCAGTTGTGTTGTGTCTGAGAATTTCTTCCCCTGTCCCAGTAATTCCACCATAATAATTCCAGCCACAATTCTATGTACAGCTCGATTCCACATTCGACTTTATTTAAAACACCTCAACCAGAAGGAAAAAGCCAGGACTGCGCTTCCCCCTCCTCCTGCTGCTTTCAAAAAGCATTAAACAAGTTCAGAAACCACTTTTAGGGGCATTTGGGTTTTTCCTTCGATCTATAAATCATTTCAGGAGCGAGGAAGAGGATGAGGGGGAAGAGATGATGTTTTGCCTGGAACAATTGTTGCTGTATTTTCAATTTCATGCTCTCCCCATGCTGATTTCATCCCCAAATTCCTAATCCCTTTTGACACAGTAAATGACCATGGAGAAGCAAAGACTGGAATTTTTGGGAAGCCGGTTAGCCTGAGGAGCAGTGGATAACATTTTTATTTTATGTATGTAAAATATGTAGCGTATCTAAAACCATACATACATAACATATATAGAAATACACACATGATATATACAAAATATAAAATACATCCATAGATATATAAATATATGCATAATATAAATATATACACTTAACATATATAAATTTATACATAGCACATATAAAATATATATATAAAACATACATGTGGCCAAGAGTGGGAAAAAGTCTCTAAAAAAATGTTCAGCCTTCTAAGTTTCACCAATTTACTCGCTGCAATTGAGCATTTAAAGCCCAAATAACCCTCTGTAGGATTGTTTCATCTACCTGTCATTTATTAGGCATTTAATTGGGGAATTGGCTAATACCAGGCTAAAAATTGTTCATTCAGCCTTCTGGAAAATAGATCTAAAATTGCATTTATTTTTTTTTTTCCTCTCTCCCAAGCAATTGCAGAACACAGTGGGGAGGCTTTGCTAGTTGCAGCCATCAGTTTGCTCTCGTGTAGAGCTGTACAGCTCAGCTGTAACCAAGCAAATAAAAGGATTTCATTTATTTAAAGCAAGCAAAGCAAGCTTCTGAAATTAGGGAAATTTCAATTTCCTTGTTTTTTAAAAAATTCTACATGGATTGAATGAATATTCAGTGTTAGGAATATTCATTCCTCAGTGAATAACTTTACAGCCACCTCAGCCATTCCTTAAAAGAACCAGTTCCAGGCAGAACTGCTTATCTCCTGGGTAATAACTGGAATTTCTGGCTTTTTTAGAGTCTCATCAGCAGAGCAAAGCCACGGGTTTGTTTGCAGTTTAATCCTTGTTTCCTCTGAGGGTTTGGCTTTCCTGGGGTGGATCTGAGCGAAGGGTTTGGTTTTATCTGTGGACAAGGGAAAGTTAAAGAGCGAGAAGCTGAAAGAGTTGTGTCCGAAACGTTGTCCACAGATGGAATCTCAGAAACGCAGCAGATTTTTGTCATTTTTTCTTACAATTAAAAAGGCAAAGTGAGGGAGTTCTGCCTTTCACCCTCCTGGATCAAGTTTTACAATCATGGAGAGCATAAAACAGAGTTGGGGCTGTGGCTTTGGGATGCTGCTATCGTACTGGAATTAGGAGAAGGGCTTTTTCTCTCCTAAAAGGGGCTTTTTCTCTCCTGGCCCTGGCAGGGTTCAGGGTCCTGGGGGCTGTGTGGCTGTGCTGGAGGAGTCACTCTGTCACTGTCACCCACAGCCACCTCCAGCTGAGGGGTCACCAGCTGTCCCATTCCTCAGGAGCCTCTGGCAGCATTGGACACCCATGCCAGGGCTTGGAATGAGATGGTGTTTAAGGTCCTTCCCAACCATGCTGTGCTCCACGAGCTGTCCCCCCATGGATCCATGATCCCATGGGTTGCTCAGTGCTGATGGACCATCCCCACACCTTGGGGGTGCAGGTTTGGGCTGGCTCTGGTGATCCCACGCTTCCATGAGATCCTAGCAGCTCCCACGGCATCGGAACTTGGGGAGGGCGGGAAATAAATCTGATTATTTGAGCAGTTTTCCTTGGGTTAGGAATGAAAAAGCTCAGGAAAAAGAAACCCTTGGCTGCTGCACTTGCTCTGGAATTGCTGCTTCAGGCCTTGGTGAGGGAGGTGGTTTCTCTTAAAAAATTCTGTGGGTTCCGCCAAACTGTAAACTCATGAGCCAGAACTGTGCTCTTGTCTTCCTCACGGAATCATCCCCCAAGGACAAAATGGAGAGGGGCAATCACGTCGTTAGAGGAGAGAATTCAAATTCCTTGTTGGGATTTTCTGCGTATGAAGGGAAAATGATATCCCTTTTTTCTCACAGAGTTCCCTGTGTCTGCACACGGAAATCAGCGATATTGCAGGAGGCTCTGGGGTTGTTGTGGCAAATAGTTGGGAAAAAAATAAAGCTAGGAGGTGTGGGGGGGGGTTTTGGTGTCTGGGTGCCTGTCCCTGCTCCGTGGTGGCAGTGGAGACTTGGAGATGAGTGTGCTCAGTGCCTGGCAGAGGTTGATGCCCTGTTCTGTGGAGGGGCACAAGCTCAGCTGGATGTCACGAGCTGCTGACTCTGGCAGATGTCTCGTGGCTGTTTAATATCCTCATGGCAAAACCTGGGAGCTTTTATGAGCGTTCTGATAGCACTTGAGCCATCTCAGCACAGAACAGGCCCCCCTGGGCTCTGTTTTTAGAGCATCACATAAAGACTCGACTCAATAAAGTGTGAGGCTCTCGTGTGTGCAAAGATTTACAGGTCCGTGCTTTGGGATGTGGGTAAAATAACTTCAGTTCCTGCTGTAGAAAGTTATCCTGACTGGTGGCTGTTCCTAGGATGGGGAAATGGGAAAATTACAGGTCAGGTTGCCCTAGGGATACATCCAGAATTCAGTAGGGGCAGTTACAATGGAAAAAACATCATTTGGGAAGTGTGTCTTGATGTGGGGAATGGGATGTTTGCAACCTCGTGTGGGTTTTGAGGAGAAATTGGGGAGTTTGGAGAGAGAAAAACCAGAGGTAAAAAAGGTCTTTTGGTGAGAAACCACAGGAACAGACCCCTAGTTTCATTGAAATACAGCTTCAGCAATCAATAGGATGGGGATGCTGAACAATTCCATCCATTTTTTAGTGAACAAAATGTCAGAGGATGGGGAGCTGGCATTGGGAGAGGTGGATTTGGGTGGGCTATTTGCATTCTAAAGCTGTTCTGCTCCATGGGACACTCCCAGCCTTTCGCTGTGGGAAATGAGAAGTGCAGCAAGGGAGGAAGGAATCACATTGCAAAGCCTGGAGGAGATGTTTTGGGTGAGGACTTGGATAATGCCTTGGGGTGAGGTTTCCCAGGTAGTTTTGCAGCCTGTGCCAGATGCCCTCTTATTTTACCCTTATTCCCATGTATGTAAATCAGGATGTGATCCCAAATGGAAAATGCAAGGGTTGACAACTCATTTCCCTGCTCAAAACAAGAGGTGGAGGAAATTCCAGGGAGTGCAAGGAGTTCTTCCAGCCAGTCTCTCACCTTGTAGGGAAATAGGTGGGCTTTGCTGCCATGGAATAAGGGTTTGGTGAGAGGGTTTAAGCACGCCTACCTTTGTTCAGGAGCCCCCCTAACGTGTGTGCTGTGGATATTCTGTGTTGCAGGACAGTAGTGATGCCCATTGCCAACGAGTTTGCCCCAGATGTTGTGCTGGTGTCATCTGGTTTCGATGCAGTGGAAGGGCACCCCACACCCCTGGGAGGATATAATCTGTCAGCAAAATGTAAGTGGGGGCTTTACTTCTGCTGCTGTCTTGTGGATTAAAGGACAGGTTCTCAGATTTTACTTTGCAGGCTCTATTACAGATCTTTCATTTCAATGGCAAAACATCCATCTTTTTTCTTGGAATTTTCATGGCATTTATCTTATAATGCATATTTTGCCCTGGCTGAAGCCTTAATTTTTTTTTTTTTTTGAAACGTTGCATATTTAAACTTTGAAATATTCAATATGTACTATTGTGTAATCTATTTGTAGTCACATCTCTGGTGAATTAAGAGAGTTATGCTGGCATTAATATAAAATTGAAGAAGAAGGCCATACCAGCTGTAAACACTCTCATTGCTACCACAAATCCATTTCTTCCTCCAGGACACCTTAATAAAATTTTGAGTTGAACATTTTTGCTCTCCACCTTTGAATTAATTACAGACACCCACAAACCCTCCTTTTTGCTTCAGGTCTGGGATGTTTTTGGGAGATGCACTGAAACCGCCCCCACCCACCCCCCCCCAGGTTATGTGGAGTTTACCTGGCACTGTTTCCTTCAAATTAATCCAGAGGACAGTTTTTCTTGCAAAAAGGGTTTTACTATTATTTTTTAAGAGTTTGTTCCAGCCAGGAAAGTTGTTCTCTACAGCGAACTTTAAAACCTCGTAAGGGAACTGAACCTGTAAACTTTATGTAAGAATAAAGTGAAATAGGTTTACAAGAGGCAAGTTCCTTGAGATATGCAGAAACCTTCGGAAAGGAAAGGTCTTGTTTACCTGCTGGTTGAATTTGCCATGTTCTGCTCTTCTCACAAAACCAGTTATGGGCTCTGCAGTGGATGGGTTTCTCTGCCTGTTAATTTGTTAATTTGCCGGCTTGCAAAGGGGTTCGCTCCAAAGCAGAAAGCAGGCAGTGGAGAGGGAGGGTAGAAATTCCCTGGCTTTTCCTTTGTTTGGTTTTTTGATTTTTTTTTTTTTTTCCCTCCTGGAGGGGGAAGGTTGCTTTGAGGACACGTTTTTTAAATCCTCGCCGCTTGGTTCTGTTTTGTTTAAAGGGGGCAGAAATGTATTGTGTGTCATCTGATCAAAGTGCCGGGTGCCCCTGGAATTTTTATAGCATATTATGGACGGGAAGAGCTGTCTGCTGAGAACGAGATGTCAAACCTAAATCTCTCTGGGGCGCTGCGCTGCTGCCATCCCGACCCAAGCTGGGCCGATTCCCCTTCCTCCTCCCTCTGCCAAAGCAACATCCAGCAGAAATCCACCCCTTTCTCTGCTTCCAAAGGGAATGTTGGCTGCTGGCTTTAATTTGGGGTGCTGAGTGGTGGCAAGGGGAGGATGGTGATGCTCTCAGCTGGAGTGGTGCCGGTGGGGGACACACAGATCCATCCCAGGGAAGCCGCAGCTGGAATCGCGCGGCGAGCGCGTTAAAGCCCAACCTGGCTCGTGTTATGCGCCGAGCCTTTTCAAATCCCCGCTGGGTTTTTAATATGATGTAATTCCTCTCCCTAATTCTTTGATCCTCCGCCAGGAGCCCAATTCCAGCCGCCACCTTTGCCCTTCTCCTGCATTTCCTCTGTTCCCTCGTTGCAGGCTTCGGGTACCTGACGAAGCAGCTGATGGGCCTGGCCGGGGGCCGCGTCGTGCTGGCCCTCGAGGGTGGCCACGACCTCACTGCCATCTGCGATGCCTCGGAGGCCTGTGTGTCTGCCCTGCTGGGAAACGAGGTACAGGCACCCCCAAAGCCCACCCCCGCCTCGGGTTTGGGCGTCTCATCCTCCTGTCTACCAAGTTTCTGTCATTGTTTTGTGTCCTTCTGACACTTGGTGTTTAAAAGAGTGTTTGTTTTATGCTTAAAGACCACCTGTGCTTTGCAGTCCGTGCAATGAGTGAAACAGCTAAGAATGATTTTTGAGTTTGTTTTTCTCCAAATAATTTGCTTTGTGCTCTTTGAAAAACAACTCTTTTAATTAATTTCTGAATTCATTGTGCAAGTCTTCCCTTGTCTTTGCTCCCCTCTCTAGTCCTACAGTCTGTGCCTGCTACATGGGGCAGCTTGCTTGACACGGTTTGCAGCTGGATTTTTTCCTAGGAGTTGCATTTTCTATTTTCTGTACATTGCTGTGTAGGAAAAGCCTTAGCTGTGTCAGAAAAATTGGCCAGAAAGGTTAGGGGGCTGGTTGCAACATAAGAGCCAGACAGAGAAATACAGCAAGATATTGGATTCTGAAGAGCTCAGGGTATTTTCCCACAGAGAAAATTTTAGATACTCCATCTTTTCTGCCTTTTCCCTCCACTTTTAGTGTCAGTGGGATGAAAGAAGGAACACTACATCTACACATCTTCGAAATCCTTGCAGGGGTGTTGATTCCACCACTGCCCTGGGCAGCCTGACTGAATGCCTGAGCACACTTCCCATGAAGGAATTTTCCCTAATATCCAACTTAAACCTCCTCTGGTGCAACTTGAAACCATGTTTGAGGGCTTTTGATACAGTTACTTTGGGCTGAGGTGCAGCACCAGAGGAGCCGAGCAGTGGGTCTGTCTCCAGTGGGAGCTGATTTCTGGGGAGGGTTGTAGTTCAGTGGCCATCAGGTGTCTGGGAAGATGGAGAGGGAGCTTGGATCTGCATGGAGATGTGGAGCAGTTTGACTTCCAGCCTGTTGGAGAAGTGTTCTGTCTTGGAATATCCACACTCAGCGTTAGGTGGGAGGCTGGAGGAGCCAGGCCAGGAGATAAACCTGAGAAGCAGGAGATTCATGAGAAGCACCTTCTTCCATCATCCAGCATCCCAGCTCCCAGTGTCCAGGGAGCATCCTGCTCCTTGTGCTTGGCCAGGCTGTTCTGAGAAGGCTCTGGGCACGGAGAATGGCTCCAGCCTGCACTCAGCCCTTGGGACAGCTGAAAACTCAGGAGGCAGCTGCCATACCAGCATGGAAACAGGGGGGTTCCAGTGGTGGGACACTGGCACAGGTTTCATAGAGAAGCTGTGGCTGCCCCTGGATCCTTGGAAGTGTCTAAGGCTGGATGAGGTTTGGAGCAACTGCTGGGATAGTGGAAGGTGTCCCTGCCCCAGGCAGGGGTTGGGACTGGATGAGCCCTAAGGTCCCTTGTAAGCCAGACCTTCCTGGGATTCTGTGAGGTGTTTATTGCAGCACCCATATGTTTTAAGTGGTCTCTACAGACAATTCCTCTGGCTCCAGCCACCTTTGGGTGCAGGATGCACTTTGAAAGGGAAGCAGTGGGAATAACACCTGGAGGATGTTGTTCCTCCGGCTCAGCGTGCTCCTAGGATCACAGGAGGCTGACTGCAACCACAAGCAGTAAATAAGTGCTTGATGCAAGCCATGGATGTGTTTGGGAGTGTGAGGCTGTGGGGAGAGCTCAGCACTCAGGATACCTTGGATGTTGTGAGCTGCCTGAGTGATTTCATTGGGCAGAGGAAATATTGATCCTTAAAGGTAAAAAACATTGATTATTTTAATCGTGGCTACAAGGACACTTAAACACAGACCTGCTTCCACTTGTCCTAGGTGGGCTGTGCAGATAGGGTAATATTTCCTGGCTTACCCACACATCAGAAAGCAGGAAACGCTTGTTTTATCCAGGTCTTTCCTCGAACCTTTTGAAGGCAAGGGAGCTGGGGGGAGCGGCTGCAGCTCTGTGCTGCGGCCCTTTGATGCGGTTTGATCTACAGCGTGTCGGAGGATCCTGCCTGCACACACATGGACAGGCAGCTGCGGCCAGGGCGGGCTGCAGGGAGCTGGGCCGGCTCAGGAGCCGTCCTGGAGCTCCACTGGGGCTTTTAGGAAATGAGGGGAACAGTGCCAGTCCCCTGAGCACGGCGTCCACCGGCGGAGATCAAAACTCCTGCATCGGGAGAAGCATGGAGCGAGCGCAGGAGCCAGCTCCTTTCCAACCTGCCAGGAAATTAAACCAGAGCTGGGGCTGTGCAGCTGATTACTGCACTGGGGAGGGGGTCAGGGCTGGGGAATGGACCTGCACTGCTGTGCTGGCAGAGCTTTGCAATGCTCACAGGGCTTCAGTGGATATCAGGGGTGGGAAATCAGAGAGAGACTGATACAATCTGAGAGAGTTTGGGTTGTTCAGCCTGGAGAAGGCTCTAGGGAGAAGTCTTCCCGTGCCTAAAATGGCTCCAAGAGAGCTGTACAAGAATTTTAGACAAGGTTTTGATGGGACAGGAAAAGGGGGAATGGTTTTAATCTATTTTAACCACAGAGGGTGGGGTTAGATGGGATATTGGGAAGAAATTCTTGGCTGTGAGGGTGGGCAGGCCCTGGCACAGGGTGGGTGCCCAGAGCAGCTGTGGCTGCCCCTGGATCCCTGCAGTGTCCAAGGCCAGGTTGAACACTGGGGCTTGGAGCCACCTGGGATAGTGGAAGGTGTCCCTGCCCATGGCAGGGGGTGAGATGAGATGAGTTTTAAGATCCTTTCACACCCAGCATTCTCTGGTTCCATGATTTCGAGGTCTGATGATGGCAGTCCAGAGCTAGCCACCGTTCCTTTCCCCTTATCTGCAGAGCTGCTTAGTCCATTGTGGGCATCACCAGCCTCTGCCCTTCAAACAAGAAGGTGATAACCAGGTGCCTCATGCCCAGAGGTTTTTTGCTCCCTTTTCCACAGGCTGAGGCTGTCTGTGAGTGTTATTTCAGGAGGAGAAGTGAGCTCTGGAATCAGGAACATGCTTAATCTCAGTGTCAACCAAGAGGTCTTGGAAAGCTCTTGCTCGAAGACTTACCCAGGAATTGCTTTTGCCTTCACTTAATGTCATACAGAAACCAGTTTGGAGCAGAACTATTTTTAGAGTGGAGAATTAATAAAAAGTGCAATCTATAATTACTGAATCTGGAATGCAGCAACCCATGAAGTACCTATGGAATGGCTACCATGTGCTCATAAGAGCAGTCTTGGCTGCAGCTTCTCTTGGCTTTGAGCGAAGTTAAACTTTGCCATAGATATTTTTAACTGTTAAACTCTGGCTGTTCTTTGCTGGGGAACAACCGTGGTTGGGTTGTTTTCAGCACAGCTAACAGCAGTGGACATCTCTTGTTTTGGACAGCTCACCTTGGAGGTTTGGGATGAATTCTTTCATTAGTGGAGAACCTGGGAGGGCAGAGGTGTCTCCTCTTCTTGAGTTTTTTCTAAAGAAAACCAAATAAATCCTAAAACATTCCTCCAGCAGTGCTTGTCAGGCCTTTCCCTGGGATGGCACAGGCACGTTCCCACTGCAGAATGATTAGTGGAGGGTGTCCCTGCCCATGGCAAACATGGAGTGGGATGAGCTTTAATATCCCTTCCCACCAAGACCATTCTGGGATTCAAT